>NC_045440.1:111375532-111386162 GCF_002776525.5 Piliocolobus tephrosceles | reverse complement strand
ATCTATCTATCTATCTATCTATCTATCTATCTATCTATCTATCTATCGAGGGGGAGTCTCCCTCTGTCGCCCAGGCTCTCTGCAAGCTCCGCCTCCCTGATTCACGCTATTTTCCCTGAGTAGCTGGGACTACAGGCGCCCACCACCATGCCTAGCTAATTTTTTTTTGTATTTTTAGTAGAGACGGGGTTTCACTGTGTTAGCCAAGATGGTCTCAATCTCGTAACCTGGTGATCTGCCCTCCTCGGCCTCCCAAAGTGCTGGGATTACAGGCGTGAGTCACCGTGCCCGGCAGTTCCCTGGAGAATTTCTAAGTTCCACTTATTTCAGTTGAATCCTGTTCTACTTGAACTTCTCACTCTGACTGGTTCTCAGTTGGCCAGGCAAAGTGCTAAATTTCGCTTTCCTTGAGACTCACTCTGTGGTGCCAAGCCCATGATTAAAAAAAAAAAAAAAAAAAAAAAAAACTCAGACAAAAACACAAAACTCTCAAAAGTATCTTGCATTGCTATTGATGTGCCCCCACCAAAAATATTTCTCAAAAGTACCTTTCATTACCATTGATATGCATCAGCTGCTCCTTTGGAGTATCTCTGACTCCCCCACCAGATGCACAAGCCGCATGTGCTGCTTATGTTTTGGGTGAGAAATGTTGAAGGGACACTGCTTTGTTTCAAGGTAAAATGTATTGAACCAAAGTTATTTTTCTTCTGATGACCATCGTGATTATTTGCTTTGGTCTGTATCCTTTCAGTCTCCTCCAGTTTGGTAGATTATCTCGAGTGTTAATGATGTCTGTACATTGTCAGAATGAGAATGTGTTTATCATGTTCTGGGCAGGTTCGTTGTGCCCTCAAACAGAACCATCTAAGACTCCACATTTATTTTGCAACCATACCTCAGTTCATCATCTTTCCTTGAACCATAGTTATTACGTATTCTGAGCTGCCCTGTGACATCTTAATTAAATTAGACTTTGAAGATTCATGACACGTACATCATAGATCCTTTCTGTTTCTTTGTGCTGTGTTAAATACATATATTTTTCCAGTGACCCACACTATGGCCATAGTTAATTCAGGTTGTGGATGTCCTTCAGAGGTGCCAATGTATGAGAATTACAACTGGAATGGTGCTGGCACTGGAGAGTATTTAAGGGCTAATAGTTCTGGTAATTTTCTTCATTTTTTTTTGAATATATTAGCACTTCATGTGTTAAAAATAGATCTGTGACTCTAACTCTCTCCTCCAATATTTAAAAACTCCTAGGTTTGGTTGGACACGGTGGCTCATGCCTGTAATTTCAGCACTTTGGGAGGCTGAGGTAGGCGGACCACTTGAGACCAGAAGTTCGAGACCAGCCTGGCCAACATGATGAAATTTCGTCTCTACTAAACATACAAAAATTAGCGGGGTGTGGTGGCACAAGCCTGTAGTACCAGCTACTCTGGAGGCTGAGGCACGAGAATCACTTGAACCCTGGAGGTGGAGGTTGCAGTGAGCCAAGATTATGCCACTGCACTCCAACCTGGGCGACACAGTAAGACTTTGTCTCAAAACAAACAAAAACTCCTAGTTTCTCCTAGCTTTGAGTTTTTGTACAGTGAAATACATATTTTAATAGGAGAAACCAAATGATCCGATTGATCCGATTAAAGACCTTTAATCCCGATGTCATTAACAATATTCATTTGTAGAGATGATTTCCATATTTGAGGGGCTTACAAATGTTTAGAAATACCATTTTCTTTTTTTTTTTTTGAGACGGAGTCTTGCGCTGTCGCCCAGGCTGGAGTGCAGTGGCCAGATCTCGGCTCACTGCAAGCTCCGCCTCCCGGGTTCACGCCATTCTCCTGCCTCAGTCTCCCGAGTAGCTGGGACTACAGGCGCCCGCTAGTTTTTTTGTATTTTTTAGTAGAGACGGGGTTTCACCATGTTAGCCAGGATGGCCTCGATCTTCTGACCTCGTGATCCGCCCGTCTCGGCCTCCCAAAGTGCTGGGATTACAGGCTTGAGCCACCGCGCCCGGCCAGAAATACCATTTTCCCAAGGAAATACTGTTAGACAATTATATCTCCAATCTTTCATTCCTAATTGATATGATTTATTAATTTTTAAATAATATTGTTAGGTAACAAATTACGAGTTTCTCAAAGCTAATGCTTCTTGGGAGGTCAAAGCTTTGTAAGCCTTGTATCTAAAAAAAATATCATTCTCTATTAAAGAACTCAAGAAAAGATAAGATTCTGAGAAAATATGGTTTAATTTTTTTTTCTTTTTTGGAGATGGAGTCTTACTGACTGGAGTGCAGTGGCGCACGATCCCAACTCACTGCAACCTCTGCTTCCCGGGCTCAAGCAATTCTCCTGTCTCAGCCTCCTGAGTAGCTGGGATTACAGGCATGTGCCACCATGCCCAGCTAATTTTGTATTTTTGGTAGAGACAAGGTTTCACCATGTTAGCCAGGCTGGTGTTGAACTCCCGACCTCTAGGTGATCTGCCCTCCTCAGCCTCCCAAAGTGCTGGGATTACAGACGTGAGCCACCATTGTCCGGCCATAAATACAGTTTAATTCTAGGAATTCTAGAATTTTGAAATTTTTGATACAAGCTTTGCTCTTGATTATCATTTTTTTCTAGATTAAATTTGTGTTAATATAGCCCTTCTAAAATTTTAAAGTAAATCTAGAAATTTACCTTTAAGCTTTATTAACATTTTTAATTGTGGTATTTATTTTCTATCTAAGGCATAATGCTTATAATGGTGATGGTCTAGCATTAAAATTTGTTGTCTTTGCCCGGGCGCGGTGGCTCAAGCCTGTAATCCCAGCACTTTGGGAGGCTGAGGTGGGTGGATCACGAGGTCAGCAGATCGAGACCATCCTGGCTAACATGGTGAAACCCCGTCTCTACTAAAAATACAAAAAACTAGCCGGGCGTGGTGGCGGGCGCCTGTAGTCCCAGCTACTCTGGAGGCTGAGGCAGGAGAATGGCGTGAACCCGGGAGGCAGAGCTTGCAGTGAGCCGAGATCGCGCCACTGCACTCCAGCCTGGGTGACAGAGCGAGACTCTGTCTCAAAAAAAAAAAAAAAAAAAAAAAAAAAAATTGTTGTCTTTACATTCACAATTAGACTACTGGGTTTGATATTTAAATATTTGTAATTTTATATAAAACTAAACAAAGTATCTTAAGACAGGCATTTTCCATTTTGGTCAAATCTTGTGTGGCACATACATTCATTACGTTGATTGCTTAATTGAGTTTGAGCTTGGTAGTATACATGATTACAGGATTTTTATACCACTGCTGCCAAGCTCTAGTGGGGAGAATGTATCCAACTTGATTTGTATAGCATCCGACATGCAAGTTCCCTGTTAATGGTGCCAGAGGTGGGTTTCCCCCGCTACCTCTCTCAATCCTGCTTCTGCTGTGGGTTTTTCTTCCTTAAATACATATCTTGAACTTGAGGTTAAGAAGAGGCATACATTAGCAGTTTTGTGATATTAATTGATGAAGTTAATATTAATTCATTTGAAAAATTTGTTGAACTTGCAACATGATTTGACTAGCAAGTATAGAGTGAGGCTAAGATGCCAACAGCCCACTGTTCAGTCTTATTATTTTCAGAATTAGAAATCTGTACCTTTGTCGGGATGGATGCCTTCACCTAGAAGGAATTCAGATTTCTTCCTTCTTGGCAAGGACTAACTGCAGAAACAAGGGAACACGTTTTTTAAAAGTCAGGAGTCCATTAGAAATACATGGGCATTCAACACCTACATAAAATGCTCTATGAGACAAATGTGAATAACTGTATTTAACAAAGGGCTAGACTTTAAAAATACCAGAATTCATAAAAAGGCTAAACTTACTTTGTAATTTAAGGGGAACACAAATCAACTAATTAGAATTAATAATAAAGAGTAATACTTATGCTGCTTTTTTTCTTTCTTGAAATAACTGTGATCGAGATATTGTTAACTTGTTTCAGCCTCATGGTTTTTCTTGTTTGCTAAATTCCTGTTTGCTAAATCCCTGAAATATTCCTTTTCCCATCAAGGGGATATGTGTGGGTTTGTGCTAGAATCACTGTTTATGACTGTTTTCAGGATTTTCCATGTTTTATGAGATATATTTCATCTTTAGAATTTTGGGTGGGTCTAGATTTAGAAAACTGTTTTGGTTGGAATGATGAGGCTCTGGATCTCAGCGGGCTTTAGGGTTGGAAAAGTTGAAGCTCACAGAGAGAGCAAATAAACATGGTCATCAAAGCTGAGAATTAAGATCTGTTTATCCACCTGCACACTTGAATTAAATCTCATAGCAATGGGCAGAGCCATTTGACTTATGAAGATCCTGACAAAATAAATTACTCTAGGCATGTTTAAACGTCTATTTTTTGCCTGTGTTTAGACACAGAGGTCAGTGTAGTGACCATATGGTAGATGGAGAAGTTCTTGCAGAATTATTAAACTATTGATTTACAACAAGGAGAAGGCCACTAAAATAGTGGACAATGGTGAATTAAATGGAAAAGTCTGTTTGCGGTTTGGGGCAAGAAGCTTCAAATTGTAAAAATCACATGGACTCTTGTCCTTCAGCATTGAGCAGCATCATGACTGAAGATTGGAGAAAGGGGGGAGAGAGTACTCAGGTTAGGTGTGGCTCACATCACTTTTGCTTTAAGAGAATTCCTTGTGTGTAGGGTTATAAAGATACCTAAGATAAGGACTCGGGTAAGTATTCCCTAATTCATTTTCATTGTTTAAGTCTGTTGAGGTTCAAGTAAATAAAGCAATGCTTTTAATAATACCTTTTTAAAAAAATTTAGGGCACAATTTGTTGACTCTGAGATCTTTGTGGTCAAGATGAAAGTTGGCTTCTGATACATAAAAACAAAATAAAAAGCCTTTAATTTGTGTTGATTCTCTTGGTTCTGTAATTCTCTTTTCTCTACACTTCTTACTGTGGAGCGTGATTTATGGTGATAAACAGCTTTGGTTTAACTTTTGAACTGAAAGTATAGCTTCAACTTTAGCATGTGATGACTGTGGGACAGTGAACCTCCTCCTTGAACCATTCTGCTGTGTGCCTGTAAACCTTCCAGAATCTCCTTTTATTTATAAAGCTAGGGTTGGGTTGGATATTTCCTTGGGTAATTGCTTGATCTTGGTTTTTCAAATCTGTGTATAAATTCTAGAGCAGAAGGTTATCAATATGTTTCAGAGGGCTCTGTAGCGTGGGGCTACTTCTGCTGTAGTTCCAGCCAACAACCCCTGCCCTTGTCTTAGTCTCTCAGTTGTTCGTGTTAACGGGATGGCTTTTTCATGAAAGAGTCATGAATTGTTTCTCTAAATATCATTCCGTAGGGTCTTTGTGCTTAAGGTGGGTTACGATCTTGGACAACCCTGAAAATGAAAAAGAGTTAGATTCTCTCTGGCTACCTTTTCCTCCACCATAGCCATTTCCTCACACAACCTGTCAGTATTCCTAGGTTCTATTTCTGTTCTCCAGCTTTTCCCATCCCCCTCAATTTTTTACCCTTTCTGGCACAGAGAAATTGAACGATATCCTAATGTTTTGAACTTCAATCACTTACACCCTACTCACGATACTAAGAATGATACCAGAATAAAACCTCTTTGGAAGGCAGCTGGAGAAATTGTAGATAGTATAAGCCTATTTTTGATTAGCTATGCAAAAATGATTTACAAATCATAATTATCTGATAATATTAAGGTATAACAAAATACCATAGTGAGTATAAAAGCAGGAAACTTAACTCAGCAATAGAATGTAGAGTGAAGTAGGGAGAGGTAGGTCTAGGGTTGGGACTTCATAACTATCCAAATGAGAAGTGATAAAGGCTTGAATTGTGAAAATATTCATGGAAGTGACAAGGGTGAGGGTCGGAATCAAATCTGTAGGAGAAGATATTATCATAGAAGCTAAAGGAGGAAGAAAACCTTCAGCAACCTAGGCTATTGGAATTGTGAGAATCAGAAATTGAGAATGAGATCTTGAAGGATGAGAAAACTGGTTGTGGTCTTCATAAAAGCAGTTTTGGAGATAACGCAGCAGAGGATGGTGATAAGTAGAGGCAACAGGTTTAACTGACATTTTCAAGAAACGTGATGGTGACATTGGTTTGGTTGATTGTTATGGAAAGATGCTAACAACTTAGCTGAAATTGAACAAGTTATGACCCAACAGGTACAGTATGATGTGTATGAAAAACATAAATTATATACATGCATATATATATGAATATTTAGAAAGTTGTTTGCCAGAATTTTATTGGTAACTGTATCTGAGGGGATGATTTTTCATCTGAATTGGTTCCCTAGCTCTGCCCCCCAACAATTGCAGATTTAGGGAAATAAAGTATTACATGAGAAATTATTTGAAAAGCATAGATAGGTTTTCAAGTGAGAGAACGTCCATGAAATAGATTCAACATGCAATAAAAGAGAACAGTTGATAGAAAAGAGTCCTAGAATAAATGTGAAGAAGTAGTTATTTCTAGCCAATTCAAGGGGTTATATTTGCCTTGATTCCTGATCCTGAAGGGCCTTGTTTCTTGTTTGGCCCCTTTGATAGAGTAAGCCCTGGTTTTGGGACTTCCCTGGATGAGAGGCTGTAAGACCAAATCAGGGCTGTGGGAGCTTGGGGGAAGAAGGAAGACTCTTGTGGATCTAAAATCTATATAGATTTGCTACAAGTTGCTATAAATATAATGGCCATTATTATTATTAAAGGAATGACATGGTATACAATGTACTCTGTATAGCTGCCAGTCTGATCACTTATTGCTTGATATTAGTTTTATATACAAGAATGATTATATGGAGGGCAAGCAATATGTAGTCTCAAAGCTGAAAGTTTCAATAATTGATGAGCTTTCTATTCTTTTAATTATTTTTTGGGTTAACTCAATAAAATGAAGTCATTGTGACCTCATGTATTCTGTTGTATTTATGACCTTGCTTGGTGTAGTGAAAACTAAAAGTTACATGACTTTTTCATATTTTAGAAATTATAATATTTCAGATTGTATCATTTCTACATTTTATACCAGCTATAGTAAAGAGTATTTTACATCTTTTCTTTTAAGGTACCATTGTCCCTATCAGATTCAGTAAACTTCATATGGTTCAGGTATTAACTTATCCTAGATGCTATTTCAACATTTGCTTAGTACTGTCTTCTCCCACCTTGTCCCATCAGTAGGATATTTCAGTTTGGAAAAAAAGGTAAATAATATCTTATTGATGAGTAATATAATTTATGGAATCTTCAAAAGAGATGTAATTATAAGTAAGTACATTGTACTGAAATTAGCACATAGCCTTTATATGCGTTACTTTTTAAAAATGAGGTATAATTTACTTGTAAATTATTCACATTAATTGTAAAAATATAGAAGTATACTTAGATAAATGTGTAGTTTTGAGTTTTGCAAATGTATTCATTTGTGTAACCAATATCCAGGCAAGATATAGCATATCTCCACCACCCCTTTAGCGAATTGACTAGTGTACTCCCACTCCACCACCCCAACTCATGTCCTCCTCAAAACTTAGAAGCTGACCTTTTTCGGAAAAAGGTCTTTGCAGATGCAGCGAAGATAAGGATGATGATGAGATTCTATGGGATAAAGATAGGCCTTAAATCCAATGGGGGTGTCACTGTAAGAGACAGAAAAAGACACAGAGATATAAGAGAAGAAGGCATAAGACAATGGAGGCAGGGATTGACTTTATGTAACTATGATCCAAAGAATGCCTTGGGCAACCAAAGCTGAAAGAGGCAGGAAAGGATTTGGCAGACTCCTCGAGAGGAAGCATGCCCTGCTGATATGATATTGGGATTTCAGACTTCTAGTCTCTAGAATTGAGAGAATAAATTCCTGTTGTTTAAGTCACCAAATTGTGGTCATTTGTTACAGCAGCCCAAGGAAACTAATATACCTCCTCCATCCCTTGAAAATTCTATTATGCCCCTTTCTAGTCAGTCCTCAATCCTCAAAGGCATGTAGTTTTCTTATTTCTATCACCATGGATTAGCTGTGCCTGCCTTTGACCTTAATATAAATGAAATTATCTGGAGCATGCTCTTTTTTGTATCTGTCTGGATTCTTCTGATCAGCATAATGTATGTGAATTTCATGTCATGTGTATCTGTATTATCCTTTTTATTACTGAGTGAAACTCAAATAGTTTGAATATACCATCATTTGTCTATTTTGTTCATAGATATTCAGATTGTTTCTTCCTACTCATATTTTAGACATATGTTACATCTTTTGTACCTGTCACTGGTTTAGAAGTTACAGATTCTGTTATTGTTTTTGTAGTTGGGACCTTAAAGTTATAGTAATGACATTTTAATTTACATTGGTCTTCCTCACTGATAATGCGGAAACTCTGAATGCTTTAACTTTGGTTTCCTTCTCAAGTCTTCTGTGTTATTTTTGTGAATATAAGATATTTATTTTCAAAACTTGAAAATCATATGTTTTCTATGTGGTATTCTTTTGCATAGAGACATGAACATATTTTTCAATTGGTGTGATCACTATTGCTTCTTGCAATCTACTTCCTTTGGGTTCTGTTTTATTTTCTCCAGTATTCAGAGTTTAATATATTAGCTAATGCTTTAAAAAATTAAGTTCTTTGCCTTTACTTTGGCTGACATATCTTCATTTTGCTCACATTGTTAAACTATAACTGCTTATAGAATTATAGTTTGATAATTTTTCCTCAACATGTTGAGGATAGTATCTTGGCTATCTAACTTTATTTTTTTCTAAGTCTCCTGTCAGTCAAAGTTTTATCCCTTTCTAGATAATCTGCTATTTCTCTCTGGCTTGACTTTATTCTCATGGTATGGAAATGTACTGTATTTAGATGTAGACTTATTTGTTTTGTTCAGTCTCTTAATTTTTAATCTAAGAACTCACGTCTTTAATTCTGGAAATTAATCAGCCATTATCTCATTGAATAGTGTGCTTTATTCCTTTTTTAACATATGCTTTTAAATTCAGGGGTACAAGTGCTGGTTTGTTACATAGGTAAACTTGTGTCATGGGGGTTTTCTGTACAGATGATTTCATCACCCAGGTATTAAGGTTAGTACCCATTAGTTATTTTTCCTCATCCTCTTCTTCCTCCCATCCTCTGCCCTCTGTTGTTTCCCTCTGTGTGTCCATGTATTCTCATCACTAAGCTCCCACTTATAAGTGAGAACATGGGGTATTTTGTTCTATTAGTTTGCTAAGGATAACGGCCTCCAGCTCCATCCATGTCCTTGCAAAGGACATGACCTTATTCCTTTTTAAGACTGTATAGTATTCCATGGTGTGTGTGTAATATATATAAAATATAATAATCTATATAAAATATATCACATATATCATATATAATATATAAAATATATGATATATAATATATAATATAGCATATGATACATATATCATATATATTTTATATACCATGTATGATATATATCATGTATATTATATATTATATACATTATAATATATAAGTAATGTATAATATATAATATATAAGTTATATATTATAAATAATGTAATATAATATATTATAGGTAATATATAAGTATAATATATAATAGCATTGAATATAATATATTTTATATATATATAATATATGTATCACATTTTCTTTATCCAGTCAGTTGTTGATGGGTATCGAGGTTGATTCCATGTCTTTGCTATTGAGAATAGTGCTGCAATGAACATATGTGTGTATGTGTGGGATACTGGGTTGAATGGTATTTCTGTCTTTAGGTTTTTGTGGAATTGCCACGCCATCTTCCATAATGGTTGAACTAATTTACACTATCACAAAGAGTATATAAACATTTCTTTTTCTCCACAACCTCACCAGCATCTGTTACTTTTTGACTTTCTGATAATAGCCATTCTGACTGGTGTGAGATGGTATCTCATTGTGATTTTTATTTGCATTTCTTTAATATTCAGTGATGTTGAGTTTTTTCATATGATTGTTGGCCACTTGTATGTCTTCCTTTGAGACATGTCTGTTCGTGTCCTTTGCCCGCTTGTCAATGATTGTTTTTTCTTGTGAATTTAAGATCTTTATAGATGCTAAACATTAGACCTTTGTCAGATGCATAGTTTGCAAATGTTTTCTGCCATTCTGTAGGTTGCCTGTTCAGTCTGATGATAGTTTCTTTTGTTGTACAGAAGCTCTTAATTAGATCCCACTTGTCAATTTTTGCTTTTGTTGCAATTGCTTTTGGCATCTTTGTTATGAAATCTTTGCCTGTGCCTATGTCCTAAATGGTATTACCTAGGTTTTCTTCCAGAGTTTTTATAGTTCTGGGTTTTACATTTATGTCTTTAATGTATCTTGAGTTAACTTTTATATATAGTATAAGGAAGGGGTCCAGTTTCAATCTTTTGCATATGGCTAGCCAGTTATCCCAGCATCATTAATTGAATAGTGAATCTTTTCCCCATTGCTTGTGTGTGTTTGTGTGTGTGCGTGTGTGTCTTTCTTTCCTTCTTTCTTCCTTTCCTTTCCTTTCCTTCTTTCCTTCCTTCCTTCCTTCCTTCCTTCCTTCCTTCCTTCCTTCCTTCCTT
>NC_045440.1:111367805-111375522 GCF_002776525.5 Piliocolobus tephrosceles | reverse complement strand
CTTCCTTCCTTCCTTCCTTCCTTCCTTCCTTCCTTCCTTCCTTCCTTTTTTTTTTGAGATGGAGTTTCGTTCTTGTTGCGCAGCCTGGAATGCAATGGTGCAATCTTGGCTCACCGCAACCTCTGCCTCCCAAGTTCAGGCAATTCTCCTGCCTCAGACTCCCAGGTAGCTGGGATTACAGGCATTTGTCACTATGCCTAGCTAATTTTGTATTTTGTTTGTTTGTTTATTTATTTATTTTTTTGTAGAGCTGGGGTTTCTCCATGTTGGTCAGGCTGATTTTGAACTCCTGACCTCAGGAGATCCACCTGCCTTGGCCTCCCAAAGTGCTAGGATTACAGGCATGAGCCACCACACCCAGCCCTCCATTGCTTGTTTTTGTCAGGTTTGTCAAAGCTCAGACAGTTGTAGTTGTGTGGTCTTGCTTCTGGGTACTGTATTCTGTTCCATTGACCTATCTGTTCTTGGAGCAGTACCATGCTGTTTTGGCTACTGTAGCTCTGTAGTATAGTTTGAAGTCGGGTAGCATGATGCCTCCAGCTTTGTTATTTTTGCTTATTATTGCCTTGGCTCTTTGGGCTCTATTTTGGTTCCATGTGAATTTTAACATAGTTTTTTCCAGTTATGTGAAAAATGTCAATGGTACTTTAATGGAAATAGCATTAAATCTACAAATTGTTTTGGGCAGTATGGCTATTTTAATACAGTTTATTCTTCTATCCATGAGCATAGAATGTTTTTCTATTTGTTTGTGTCATCTCTGATTTCTTGGGTAGTGTTACGTTGTTCTCTTGATAGAGATCTTTCATCTCGTTAGTTACCTGCATTCCTGGTTATTTTATTCTTCTTGTGGCAATCGTGAATGAGAGTTTGTTTGTGATTTGACTCTTGGCTTGACTGTTGTTGGTGTGTAGGAGTGCTAGTGATTTTTGCATGTTGATTTTGTATCCTGAGACTTTGCTGAAGTTGCCTCTCTGCTTAAGGTGTGTTTTATTCATTCTCTTTATTCTTTCCTTCTGTAGAAACTACTAATCATGTATTTGAATGTTTTTGTTTTTTTCTTACATGCTTAGTACCTTTTTATCTTGTTTTGTGATACAGTTCTTTAAAAGTGTTTTTGGTTATGTCATTTTCTTCTACCATACAAGTTGTCCATAGAATTTTTTTGTGAAGTTTTAGAATTTTCATTTCATTATAATGTGCATATTCTTGCTTTTTCCCATGTGATTTCTAGTTATCCCTTTATCTCTTCAGATACTCTCTAGATACTTATTTTAAAGGCTCCTTCAGAATGTCCTTATTTCTGGTTTTTTAGGTGTGAAGTTTTCTTGTTGCTGATATTGATGACTGTTTCTCATGAAGGTTTACTTGCTCATGTGATTTGTTCATTTTGATGTTAAGGTAGCATTTCATGGAAGTCCAGGTCTCAGGACTGTAGAAAATGTCTAGAGAGTAGTTCTATATTTATTTTTTCTTTCTGGGTTTTCCTGGATCTGGACAAATTCTTATTTTAACTTGTCAACACCATATAGACCCCATACTACAATGATAATTTTAATTTGGATCCCAGTCTTGTGGACTTGGTGTTCTTATGTCTCATGAATTTTATTTTCTCTTGTGCTTACCTGCTGTGTCCTCCCAAGCTAGGGTCAGAATCCTCTGCTCTGGCCAGTTAGGGCAGGGGGTCATGGACAAACAGCCCTCTTGACTCCGTCTACATAAAAGGAGCTAAGTGCCAGATCTTCGCATAAATATTTCTTGGCCTGGGTTGAGGACCTTGCCCTAAATTTTACCTCTGTCTGGTCTGACATTCCCATGAGCCATTCAGCTTTAGCTTCTGGACTCAACTCTGCCTCTGAGATTCCTCTTTGTTTCTAAGTTTGGTTGTGTATTAACCACTTGGGTGGGGGAGGTAGAGACACGAAGGGCAGGGATATTTTATTTAGTATTTCTATGTGAGTATAGCAGAAAGAAAAGAAACAGTTGTCTTTTCAGCAGGGTGTATTTATCAAAAGTCTGATTATACTCATAATTAAACACAATTTTTGTTTTTCTTTTACAGCTAGTTATGTATCAAATCCCATTTGCAAGGGTTGTCTGTCTTGTTCAAAGGACAATGGGTGCAGCCGATGTCAACAGAAGTTGTTCTTCTTCCTTCGAAGAGAAGGGATGCGCCAATATGGAGAGTGCCTGCATTCCTGCCCATCTGGGTACTATGGACACCGAGCCCCAGATATGAACAGATGCGCAAGTGAGCATTTGGCTTTGTCTATCCTGTATTGCTGGATATGCAACTTAGGAGAGGAGCTAAGTTGAAGATTTTGACTGATTTTTTTTTAAAAAATGTAATAGATGATAGAAATAGTTTAAGCTTGCTGGGTGTGGTGGGTCATGCCTGTAATCCCAGCACTTTGGGAGGCCAAGGTGGGTGGATCATTTGAGGCCAGGAGTTGGAGACCAGTCTGGCCAACATGGGGAAATCCCCATATCTATAAAAATACAAAAATTAGCCAGGCATGGTGGTACAGACCTGTAATCCCAGCTACTGGGATGGCTGAGGCACCAGAATCACTTGAACCTGGGAGGTAGAGGTTGCAGTGAGCTGCGGTAGCACCGCTGTGCTCTAGCGTGGGCAACAGAGTGAGATGTCATCTGAAAAAAAAGAAAAAAAAAGAAAAGTTTAAGCTCAAACTTGCAAAACATGAGTGTGGTAGGATAAGAGCACTTTTACTTTGTTTTGTATAGAACTGTAAGACACAATCACACATACACACTTTATTTTAGATTATGTAAGCAGTTTTTTAATCACAAGGATCTCAAGCACAATCTTGTTTGACAGATTTTTGTAAAGAGTACTTAGTGCTTATAAAAGAACAAACCATAAAGGAATTTAAGTACTTTATGCTGAGAACAATCTCTCTGGTTTACCAATTTCTATAGCTTCTTTTTCTCTTTTTATGTGAGTTGGCAATCCTTCACTAGTCTAACCTGCAATTAAACATATGGTAACGGTGGTTTCTTTAAGTAGCATTACTGATGTAACTAAAATGTTTAGGTTATTTTAAAGTAATCTAAGGTATAAGTTTAACAACTATTTTAAAAAGTTTAAGGAATGGCATTTTTTACATAGAAATGAGGGTGCAGTTTTTCATCTTTTAATCCAAAAGTCACTTACAGAATGAGTGTCATCTTCTAGGTCAGCCATAGAAATTGTGGTTTAAAAAAGTAAATGAGATACCAAAGGAACATCCCTTTCTTTAAGGAACTCAAATTTTAGGGGATAGAAAGGATAAGAACAAGAGGACCACAGAATAAAATGACAAATGGTAAACAGGTTATTCATAATTTAATATATTAAGTGCTATTTCAGTAATCATTAAATAACTCTCATATATATGTATATATGAGATAACTAAATCTCATATTTCTGAGGGTGATTTAATGATCTCCCATTAACACACTGTGTATGTGACTATTCAGGCAAGACAGTCTTTAGGTGAGAAGAATTTGAATTACATCATCCAAGGACAATATTATTTTGGAAGGTGGCAGAACTAATGGGGGCTGGTTAAATAAATTTAGAAAGAAGGATTCACATATATGTAAAAATAATGTGTTTGGGGAACAAGAACTCTCACCTGCAGTGTTATTTGGCATTTTGGCAATGCAGTTCTCTGTTTCATGGGACCTGTCCTACATTGCTGGACGTTTAGTGTCCTTGGTCCCTGCCCATTAAATGTCCTTTGTGTCTTCAAACTACTGTTATAAGCAAACATGTCCCCAAACATTTTTAAGCACTTCCTGGAAGAGCAGTACGGTAGCTGGATGAAAACCATTGAAGTGCCTGTGCCTAGTGGGAGGTGTGGTTGAAATTGAGGATGGAAAAGGAGGCTGCAGTGCAACTGATAAAGGTGTTGCCTGCCAGGCTAAGAAGTCTTGGTGTTATCTGAGGTACTGAGTATCTAAAGATATTGCTTTAAGATAATTCTAGCAGAAGTGAGGGAGATGAACTGGAGAGGAACAAAAAGTAGAGGAAGGCAATTGTAATGAATACAGATTAGAAATCTTGTTCTGATGATTTTTTTGTGGGTAATGAATTGCAGAGGCTTTAAAAATAGAACCAGTGGGGCCTGGTAACTACCTGGACAGGGCTAAGAGAAACAATCAAACTTGATCGTAAGGTTTTCTAGCTAAGGTACTGGATGAGGTTATGTCATTAGCAGAGTTGGAAATATTTAGGCTTAGAGGAAACTTGGATCTACCTTCATTTCATGGAATTGTTTGGATTAACATTTAAAGGAAACAACTCCCCACCAGTTAATAGACTGGCTTGCAAATTGTTTGCAAGTATGAATTTTGTTCTTAAGGGATATGATTTAGGCTACCTGATAGTTTATCTCTCATAGTTTATAAACTTCCAGAAGGAGATTGGGTCCACCTTGGAAAGGATTCCTGTTCAGATTGCTTTAGACTACCTATGGGGGGATGGTTTGAGTCCACAACTTTATTCTTTATGCTTGTCATTCCAGACTACCAGTGCACAAGGAAGACAAGGCAAGAGTGTAGATGGATAGAGGCATTTATTCCAAGTTCTAGAGCTAGCATTGTGTGTACTGTATATGGACAATACGCTGGCTATATAATGTATTACTAAATGTGGGACACTGGGAAGTGAAAGGGGCTGTCATTAACAACTATGCAGGGAGATTGGATGTAAACCAGGACCATCCTGTGCAAACTGGTGTGAATGGTCACCTCAGCAATACTTTGTAGTATATGAGTGGAGTCTTCCTTAGAGAGATACTCTCAGGCAGGAGTTAATAGCACATTTTGGCTTAGTTTTCTTTTCTCAGAAATGGAAAGGAGAGCAGTGACTGGAAATCAGCCTTAGAAAGAAAATCTGCGTATGAGAAAGGGTTTGCTATGGATAGACTTCTTGTAAGTGAATACAATCAATGTTGGAGTTTACTGACCTAGAGGAAATCGTTACCTGGTACAGGCAGGAAGTGCTATTAACAAGACCCCATTGGAGCAAAGTGAAAAATGGAAAATTATTTCTTATCGGTATATGACTTTGGATAATCATGTTTCTTTCATACCAATTATTTGCTCTTTTTCATGACTACTTTGCATATATTGCATCGATATTTATATTTTGTTCAGGGGATGAGAAAGATTTAAATTGGAAAAGCTGTCACAGACTTAGAATTTGAGATCATATCTACTTTTCACTTCCTTAAAAGATTATTCCTCAATAGTAGAAAAGAAAATTATACTTTTAGCAATAGTAGCCTAAAAAATCTTGTAAGTGAAACTTGCTCATCTGTTTCCTAATCACTAGAGTGTGATTTCCAATGTAAATTGATCTCCTTCTTTTGAAGGAAGATTTGCTCTCTCTGAAAAGTTGTCTGAGGTTGGCTTCTTGGTACACATAGTATGAAGCTTATAAAATTCAACCACACTTATGGAAACCAATCCAACCACTATCTGAGTAATTCTGTAAATATATGTACTAACAGACACTAGAAGCTGCCATTGTCCCTGATACTATGTTAGATGTTATTTCATTCATATTTTTCTCATTCATTAATGAAACCATTTACATAAAACTTTATTTTTTAAATTGTTCTACATAGTCCTTGCAGAAAGCTTAGAAAAGTACCTAGGCCTAAAAAAAGCAAAAGCAAACACTTCTCTCAAAGATAACAACAGTTAACAAAAGATAACAGTTGACAAAAGGTAACAAAAACCATTTCATCTTCTGTTCTTGACATTTTTGTTTCTATGAGTATTTGTCGTTTTCCTCACCTTACAAATGTGTCATTGTGTTTTGTAACTTGTTTTAATGAATTATGAACATATTTTCATGCCATTAAATATGGCTGCAAATATTCTACTGAATGGTTACATTTAGTTAATTGCCTATTGAAAATTTGGTTTTAATTTTTCATGATTATAAGTAGTTCTGTGAAAAATATCCTTATACATAAATTCTTGCTCTCTCATACACATTTTTACACATTTGCCTGGTTTATTTTTATAAGATGAACGTTTAAACATATGTTTTAAAGATATATATTGACAAATGAATTTCTAGAAAAGTTGTATCAGTTTACATCTTCACTAACAGTGGACATTTTCGCTTGCATCTCTCCGGTTATTAATAACAAGGATAAAACTGCATTTTTGTCTTAATATGCTTTTTCTTTGATACAGATGAAGCTGAACATGTATTTGTCACTTGAATATTGGCATTGTAGGATGTTTACCAGAATCACTGCCCCCCTTTTTTTCTATTTGCACAACTGTCATGTTTTTAGTTATTAAAAAATAAACTTTTTGAAGTATCATGCAGAAATAAATTCACAAATAATAAATGGAGTGATTAATGAACTATTACAAAATAGATACATTTAACTCCCACTGATGTCAAGAAAGAATGTTAGTACTACCCACCCACTAACTTCCCATTCACTACTGTCTTCTCCTTTGTCATAACTACTATTTTGAGTTGTAAATAAAACACATATAAAACATTATTCATGGCAACACTATTTATTCTAATTACAGCTTGGAAACAACTCAAATGTCCAAACAGTACAATACCTAAAAAATACAGTATATTAATATTGACATTGAACAGAAAGCAAGGAAAAGCCAGGGGAGGAGGCTATGACCAAGTCACTAGGAAAACAGAGAGGATGATGTCCCAGAAGCAGAAGTGGGAAGACTTGAGAAGAAGCAAGTGGTCAATATTAATGTTGCACTGTTTAAACAGTAGAGCGCTGACCTTCATGTGAGCCATTTCATCGTTTTTGTTGGGGCACTATCCTGATTGCTATGGTTTGGGGAGCACATGGAGTCATAGGAAAGCAGCCAGTGATTATACCACTCGTTCTCTTCTTCCTCTAAGTATATTTCAAAAGAGTATCTGATCACTGGAAGGCTCACATAGATGGGGAAGCTGGGGTGTGTGTGTGTGAGTGTGTGTGTGTGTCTGTGAGTGACAGGAGACATGACTAGGAAAGAGCAAGGTGAGGAGGATAGACAAAAAATAATGAAGAAACAAGATCACTGAAGGGACAGAAGAGTCCAAAACATAGGTGGGGAAATTAGCCTTCGAAGACATCTATTCAGCAATTTATGAAGTATCTACCTCATGTCAATCAAGGATAGAGATTCTTTTATGTCAAGTACCAGGAAGGTATCAGAAATATGCTGAAATTAAGGAAAAAGTAGCAGTCAACTTTTTTTAACCTCCAAATTTATGTATAAGAAAACAATATACTTTTGCCAGAAGTAGTATTTTGAAAAATCATCTGTAAACAAATACGGAAATGAGATCTTTTATAATTCTGGATCCATGAATTTGCTACATTTCGACTATTTCTGCTACGTTTTATGATTCTATCCTTGTTTTGACATTTTGTGAAATATGTATTTAGGCTAAGAGAAAACTACATTTTGTTTCCTGTTTTTCTTTCTTTCCTTCCTTTTTGTTGTTTTTGTTGTTGTTGCACAGTCATAGCTCACTGAAGCCTCAATCCCTTCTGTGCTGAAGGGATCCTCCCCCTACAGCCTCCCCAGTAGCTAAGACTACAGGCATGCGCCACTATAGGCAGCTAATTTTTTTAAAAATATATTTTTAGAGATGCTTGGCTGCTATTTTATTTATTTATTTATTTATTTATTTATTTATTTATTTATTTATTTATTT
>NC_045440.1:111344844-111367795 GCF_002776525.5 Piliocolobus tephrosceles | reverse complement strand
TTTATTTATTTATTTATTTATTTATTTATTTATTTATTTATTTATTTTATTTAAATATTTTTAGAGATGAGGTCTTGCCGTGTTGGCCAATTTCTAACTCCTGGCCTGAAACAGCCCTCCCACTTCAGCCTCTCAGGTAGCTGAGATCACGGGTGTGAGCTGCTACATTTTGCTTTTGAAATAAAATGACACAGGTTTTAAAAACTAGTAATTTTAACATATAAGAAAATCCAAAGTTAAATATAATCTTTTAATTTGTGAACTCCAAGATCACTATTTAGGTGTTTTTAAAGAACTACTACATGTCATCAAGTTTGAGTGCCTTAGAAACACCTGTTTTCTTTCTTTTTTTTTGTCTCCCAGGCTGAAGTGCAGTGGTATGATCTCAGCTCACTGTAACCTCCACCTCCTGGGTTCAAGCAGTTCTTGTGCCTCAGTTCCCCGAGTAGCTGGGACTACAGGCGTGCACCACCATTCCTGGCTAATTTTTTGTATTTTTAGCGGAGATGAAGTTTTGCCCATGGCCCAGGCGGGCCTCAAACTCCTGAGTTCAGGAAATCCACCGATCTTGGCCTCAGAAAGTGCTAGGATTATAGTCAAGAGCCACTTCGCCCAGCCTGTCATTCTTGAATAATGTAATTTAATGATGCATTTGGGGGAAAAAAAAATCTAGGTATTTAGAATAACATAAATGTCTTTAAAGTGTCTTTAGTCAAATCTGGACAACTTGTGGACACACATATAATTACTCTAAGTACCATAAAGTCTATATAATGTGTTTGAAGATCTATAAAGATGCAGACCTCCAAATATATTGATGGAACCCCAGTATGTTTCGGATTACATGAGAAATAAAAATAACAAATGTCTTTATTTGGAAGATACTTGGACCATTAGGTTGGAGACCATCAGGTTGCATATGAAACTGATACAGAATTAGACAACAGTATTAGATAACATCATTACATAAAGTGATGCTGAAGCCCAGTGGGCCAATGGGGTCAGTGTGTTGCACAGTTATAGAAGGGATCACAGAAGGGACAAGTTAGTGGTTAGGTTAGAACAGTCATGAAAAATTGTGGGGCTCAGCTGTATCCTTCCCTTCCTTCACCATCTAACCTGGGTGGTGAGGCTGTGAAGAGTTAGGGGCATTCTAGGTTTAGAGGAAATGCACGAGCATGAGGGGTGAAAGGACCAGTGACAAGACCTGATGGAAGACCTGGAGATGAGTGATTGATGTTGACCAACTAAAGGTAATAGGATTCAAATTCAGGGATTGTATTCTGATTACACTTAAACCAGAAACGTTCTAAATCATGTATTAGAGTTATTTTACTTTAGTTTAATCTTCATAAAACCAGCACATGGATAAGGACTACATTTTAGAAGCCTATAATATTCTTTAATTTTGGAATGCAGGCAGTGCTAGAATTAAGGAAGCCTGATGAAAATAGCCACTTGCATGGTTTTCCCAACAGTATTAGTAAGTATTTATCTACTGAGGAAAGAGAGGGGAAGACTATAATTTAGGGGATTTCTTAGGCTGCTTAATATAGCTTACACATTGAGCAAACATTTACTGCTTATATACTAGGCAGGGCCAATGTGTGGTTTTATAAAAAACAAAATGGAAGGGAATTGAATGTGCTAAGAACTGTGAGGGTGACACATCGGCTGCTCAGGGAACCCATGGGGCATCAGCTGACTTGCCCTCAGAGATGGGTGAGTCTTCAGATTTCCCAGAGAGCATGTTATAAAACTATCTTGAAGGAGGAGCAGGGTGAATAACAGCAAGAGGGTAAAGGGTACTCATAGCAGAGAGTTACTTGAGCGTTGGAATGCAAAGTGTGAGAAATGAAATCTTGGAAACTGAGGATGGAAGATTTGTAAGCTGGGAAGACATATAATGATCTTGTTGTAGAATATTGTCTGTTGTCAGCAGAGGAAATAGGTTGAGCAGAGCCAGAGAGGAGGCACAGAGACCGATTAGGAAGCTGTTGCTCTAATCCCAGGCCAGAAACGAGGACTTCAGCTAAGGCAGTGGTACTTGAGGTAGGGAAGAAGAGACAGATTCAAGAGATTAGAAGATAGAACCAGCAGAAGGTGGTTCACTGGACACAAGGGTAACAGAGAGGGAAGAGACCTCAATAACTCACAGGTTTCTGCTTATTTTATTTTATTTTATTTTATTTTATTTTTTTAGACAGAGTCTCACTCTTGTTGCCCAGGCTGGAGTGCAATGGCACAATCTTGGCTCACTGCAATCTCCACCCTCTGGGTTCAAGCAATTCTCCTGCCTCAGTCTCCCAAGTAGCTGGGATTACAGGTGCCTGCCACCACGCCTGGCTAATTTTTGTATTTTTATTAGAGATGGGGTTTCACCATGTTGGCCAGGCTGGTCTCAAACTCCTGACCTGGGGTGATCTGCCCACTTCGGCCTCCCAAAGTGCTGGATTACAGGCGTAAGCTACCATGCCCAATCAGGTTTCTGCTTTTAAGAATTGTACAAATACTGGTTTATTGGATATTATTATTATTGGATTATTAGATATTATTGATTTATTGGTATTATTGGATATTATTGATTTTGGTTTTGATTGATAGATAGCAAAAGGAGTTCAGGTTTAGAAATGTTGACTTGAGATGACACACTTGTGTAGAGATGTGCATTGGAGAGTCGGATACCTGAGTCTGTTTTAGATAAAAGCCAGTTAGGATCTAGTATCTCCTTGCTATCCTGTCACATCTGACGATACTATTAATACTGATCACAACTACTGATCACAGGAGCAGATATTACCAGAAATATTTATTATGCTTTAAATGCTTACCAGGATGCTAATATATGGTTAAACCTGAATCTGACAAGCTCAGAGAGTTTTGCAAACCTACCCCAAGGACACACAAGTATGGAGAGCTAAGAATAGGATCTAGGATTCTCTCTAACTCTAATGCCCATGTTTCTTTAATTAAACTATGCAGCTTCTCTTGGAGAAAACAAAATAAAAAATGCATCATTTGGTCCCTGTTCAACTGCCCATCATAAAAAAGAAATACATCATTGGATAGGGTTAAGATTTGTTCCCCTTTGGCAGAAGGTGGGAGAGGTAGGTCTTCACTTTGAAGTGGTACACTTTCGGCATTCTTTTGTGCTGGTTTCTTTCCCAAATTGAAAGGGACCTTGCCTATAGCCCAGTCTGCAGAAGGCACTCCATGAGTTAACAGGGTCCTGCCAGCTGGAGAAAGCTCATTGCCCTAAAGTGGCTTTACATCACTATGCAGGAGGTGCTACCAGCTGGTTAATACCCTGGACATCACTTGGTGAGGTGGACACCCTACTATCCGCTTATTAGAAGATAGCCGGATACTCTTACATGCTGAGTCTCCCAGTTCTTTTATGCTTTCTTCTGAAGAAAATCCATCTTTGCAAGACAACTGGCTATATTTGGATGTACGTATGACTGGGATAAAACAAAACGTTTGTCAATTGATTTTTTTCTTTCATAAAGCGGACCCATGTAGATCAAACCTGCATTGTGCAACGGTCAACTGTACCTTAAATGATGTAATACAGACAAAACTGTTATGCAGTTATAAATGCAAGTATTAGAAAAATCTGAATTTTGTTGCCTAGTTCTTTCTTAAGCAAATGGTCAGTTTAAGTGTTTCAAATCCCATTAAAAATATCAAAACATTCAATTTTATCTTCTAAAAGGAGAAATCAGTTTATGGTAAATCTTGTCTCTAAAAGAACACTGGATTGGAAGAAATGGAAGGCTCTGATTTGAGCTCCGACAGTAACTAGTTCTGTAAGCTTAGACAAATTATGTAACACACTCTGGAATAATAGCATCCTAGTAACTTAGGTCTATGGAAACATCTCAGTAAAGGATTAATATCTGATGTTGGCAGTTTCTTTTTACAGTATTGGTCACGTTATGACTTTCTGTGTATTTTAAGTCTAGTTTATTGTTCAGTCTCTCCCTCCCACTCTTATTTCTGCTTGGCTTATGGTTAAGGACTGTGCAACCTTTGTTTCTTAAAGACAAAACATGAGACATAAAAACTTTAACATGATATTTAGTAATTTGGTGCCTCATTTGAAAATGTAGCTCTGTATAATCTGAAATATTTTTGTTATAAAATTATGCTATTACACTAAAATATAAAAAATGGGCTGGGCACATTGGCTCACATCTATAATCCCAGCACTTTGGGAGGTCAAGGAGGGTGGATCACTGGAGGTCAGGAGTTCGAGACCTGCCTGGCCAAAGTAATGAAACTCCATCTCTACAAAAAGGAAGAAAATTAGCCAGACATGGTGGCAGGCACCCGTAATCGCAGCTACTTGGGAGGCTGAGGCATGAGTATCACTTGAACCTGGGAGGCAGAGGTTGCAGTGAGCTGAGATTATACCACTGCACTCCATCCTGGGTGACAGAGAGACTCTGTCTGAAAAAAAAAGAAAAAAAAAAAGACTGTCTTTATTCTAAACCGATGGATATTTAGCATTAAATTTGTTAATCATTCAGCAGATACATGTACCATGTCAGGCCCCCATGCTGGGACCTAAGAATACAGACTAGCATAAAACAGGCTCTGTTTTCTACATTTAATAGGGGGATTATGATGGACAGAGTTGGTAAAACCATGAGGGAAGAACTATCATAGGTAGCTGGATGCTGGGAGGGCAGGGGATGTTTTCAAGAAACTTCACACACATAACTGAACATGGCTAAGGTGAAAGGTACAGGTGGAGATGAGGCTAGGAAGGTAGATAGACATGCCTAGCAAGAAAGATCTTGTGTTTTAAAATCAAGGGTTCGTACTTGATTCTGCAAGTGAAAGTGAGCCATTGAAGCATTTTAAAGTAGGGAAATGACATGAAAAATGTGTGTTTTTGCAAGATCACAGTGTTCCTCTTGTAGCTGCAATAAAGCAATCTTAATTTTGTCATTGTGATCTGTAGCACCTGTATGGATAAACCATCAAAGATTTCAGTAGGCCAGATCAGGGATGATATTAACAACTTCAGTAATGGTTATTCATCTGCACAGTGCACTGTTTAATGTACTGATCCACAGTTGCAATGCAGTAGCTGCCTGTTGTGAGATGTAGACCCTGTTTTAATTCTATTCCATTACCCTTTATGGAAAACTCAAAGGGCACTCTTTCTCCTAATTTGTCCTGGAAGATAGATTATATCAAATAGATATTCTAAAAGCTAGAATAAACATTTTTCTCTCTGTGAGAAAGATGGCTATATGATTTTCGATACTCTTTACAGAAGATTTTACTTTTGTTTTTAGTAACAGTACTAATGGTTGGAAAGTAAAAGTCCTGACTTTCCATTTAATAGAGGTAATTGTATTTTTCAAACTTACGTTTGTTTCTTGTGGATTTGGTAGTTCCTGTAAGTGAGCCTATTATTTCAGTATAGACCCAAGTTTGGCAACATCATTCTATTATTATATTTCCAAGGCGGATGCCACCTTGTGCTGTTTTAATGTAAATAAAGCATATGCCTAATGCTTTAGTTTTAAAAATACTTTGACCTGCATCTTTTAAATCACATCTGGAAATCCTGCGAGGCAGTTAATATCCTCATTTACAGAGCAGGTAACAGGCGTTCTGTTAAGTCCACTAACTGGCCGGAGGGTTGCCTGCCACTGCATGGTACAACCAAGCCTGTATCTACTTTTATCATCAAACTGGATTGGCATACATGACAAAGCCACGCTCACAAACAGAGCAATTAAAATATCTTGCTATAGGACTATAGCTGGACATTTATGTCCAGCTATACTGGATTATAGGACTGGACATAAACTATAGGACTGGACACAAATGTCAAGCTAGTTGCAGCCCAAATACATGGCTTTGTAAAGTTCTTCTCTCTTCTTTTCTTTCCAACCAGCAACTTCATTCAAAAGTCAGTGCCACAGCAAGAAAGAAATTAGACACTTATTAAAATAGAATGGAATATTGACCCACTGACAACTGATCAGGAGTTGTCATTCTTGATTTATCAATACAGTGTGAATAAAATTAAAAATATTGAAATAAAAGTATTCCCATGTCGAGTCGAGATAACTAAATTCCAGCATCCTCATGCTCATCTGATATTTGTCTTATGCCCACAGCCAGATGGTACATGGAAGACATCACTATGCCTCCCCAAGCTTAAATGCTACCATTTGGTGTTTTCAAAATCAAACTCTTTATTTTTTTTTTCCTTTTTTCTATCAAGGTACCCAGGGATTTCAGTAATTTTCTAGCCTAAGGGTCAGCAAACTATGACCCAGGGGCAAAATTTGGACTGCTATCTTTTCGGTAGGGCCCTTAAGCTAAGAATAGCTTTTAGATTTTTAAGTCATTGAGATTTTAAGACAAAAAAATCAAAAGAACAATATTTTGTGACACATGAAAATGATATTAACTTTTAAATGTCAATGTTCATAAAGTTTTATTGGAAAACAGCCATGTTGAATCATTTACATATTGTCTATGGCTTCATTTTGTGTAACGACAGGGATGAGTTGTTTAGACAGAGACCGTATGGTCTGCAAAGCCTAAAATATTTATTATCTGGCTCGTTATAGGAAAAGTTTGCTCTAGCCTATTTAGAGTGTAAAGGGATTAAGAGATTCTTCTTGTTTTCCTTGGATGAGGGTTGAGTGGAGGGCAACACATGTATTAGCTTACATATGCTTTTCCATTTAGTTGGGTGGAGAGATCTGCATTTTCCAACATTTGGAAAAATCCAACTAAGATACAGGTCTGAAGTTGATTAAACCGCTCTAGTTCTACCTTAATATAAAAGGGTGACAAGTTACCATAAAAGGAAAAGCACAAGAGGTAACCAAGATGAGAGTTCTAATAGTGGCAGGAATTTAAAATCTGATATGAGATACTAATTTGGTTTATCATTTTTGAAACTTTTAATTACTATTACATTCCTTTCCTGTTTTATTTTGAGGTAGTTGTCCTTCTCCCACTGTTTCCTACCTCCACCATGGGAAAAACATTCTCTTTAAGCTTTAATGTTCTTAGCAAATGTGTTTATTTTGATTTCATTTGTTTTGAGAATGATTTCAAATATGCATCACTTGAATATATGAGAAATAAAGCCAATATTTTCAGAGTTTGTTATTTGACCACATAATTTTATGCAAGCATCAATATTTCTTCATATTTTTTTCTCTGTGGATGGGCAAGATATAACATTTAAACATTAAAATATTACAGTGAAGCTATTAGCAGCATATTGCAAAGTGTGAATTTGGAGTTTTTAAAAAGTGAACTGTTGCAACATTTCAAGTTAAATATTTTTTCCTGATATGTTTTTTGACAGCATATATATCCTCAGAAGTTAAAATAAAAGATACTATGGCATATAAGATAGAACTCTATAGGTATCTGAAGGAACAGTATGTAAATTTCTAGATAGAAATTCATTGTACCTAATTGGAACTTGAGGATTTAAATCACAGCCTAGGTCAGGATTTTATTGTATGATATAGGTAAGTCAGGTATTTCCGCCTTCTTATCTGATGGTTAAGGGAGTAAGGCACAAAGAGAATGTGATATGTACCATCTGTCCCCCCACCCCAGGTCGAAATTGCCCTTAGATCTTGGTTTCTTAACTCCTGGTTCCTAATGTTCAAAGCAGGTGATTTTCCATGTAGGTGCCCAACAAATGATTGTGATCAGTTGGTTAAGCTGTGTGACCCAAACAAGGGTGAAGCCACTAAGTTTACTCTAGACAGTGGGTAATGCCCTTTATTGGGTAATGCCCTTTATTTGAGTGGTGCATATATATGTATTTTATTATAACTACATCTATACAATTTATTAAAATTATATCTTTTTTTCATATGGAGTATCCTATTTGAGCTTCCTTCCATTCGCCATCTTGGACTACAATCCTTTTGTCCTAGTTGTTAGATTAAAATTTATTTTATTATTAGTATGTAATAGTTACACTTATTTTTAGGAGTACATGTGATATTTTGATATCTAAATGCCACATGAAATGATTAAATCAGTAGTTAGGATATCCATCACCTTAAACATTTATCTTTTGTGTTGGGAACATTACAGTTCTTCTCTTCTATTTTGAAATGTATAATAAATGATTGCTAACTGTAGTTTTTCCTACAGTACTACTGAATGCTAGAACTTACTCCTTCCATCTAACTATATGTTTGTAGCCCTTGACTAACTTCTCTTCATCCCCTTCCGTTCCCAGTCTCTGGTAACTACCATTCTACTCTCTATCTCCATGAGATCTACTTTTTTTAGTTTCCACAGGTAAATGAGAATATTTGATGTTTGCCTTTCTGTGCCTGGCTTATTTCACTTAATATAATGTCCCCCAGTTCCATCCATGTAGTGGGAAATGACAGGACTTCATTCTAGTTTTATAACTGAATAACATTCTATTGTGTGTATATACATAAAATATCCTTTCAATCATTAGTGGGTACTCAGGTTAATTCCATATCTTGGCTATTATAAATAGTGCTGCAATAAACATGAAAGTGCAGATCTCTGTCTGATATATTGATTTCCTCTTCTTTTGGATATATACTCAGCAGTGGGATTGCCAGATCGCATGGTAGTAAATTTTTATACTCATAAAATCTCACTTTTTGATAACTAATTACACAGTAGGTTCTGTGCTGAGATCTTTGCACTGATTAAACCTCTGAATCCTCTCAAAAAGCCTATGAGATAGAGACTGATAATACCTTTAAAAAAAAAAATACATGAGGACATTAAGACAGAGAAAGCTTCACTGACTTGCCCACAGTCACACAATAGTAAGTGGTCCAAGACTCTAACCTCAGATCTGCTAACCACTGTACTATTTGAGTGGCCACTATATTCTCAACATAGTTCTTATTCCTGCCCCTTGCTCTTAATTCTAAGTGTCCTGTTCTGCATTTGACATAGTTGAATTTCATCCTATACCAACTATCCTAATTAAGGCAATCTTGACTTAAACTCATTCTACTGGGTTATAAACAGAGTTTAACCCTGGATCTTCTGATCTTCTGTTAATTTAGTAATGCTGGTTCTCTATGTCATCACTCAAATAGTTTAATTGTAAATATAAAACATTGAGTCCTGAAACTTCTGGATCCATCTTTTATTTAGGTTGAAATATAATGAAGTTCTAATGAGTTGCATGTTACTTGACTGTATTACAAAAAATGTAATTTTAGCTTTTAGGTAATTTTTATTAATACATAGTCTAAGGGAATTACTGTAATGGTACATATTAGAAATGCATGATTTTGAAAACATAAAGCTTAAAACTTAGGAATATTTATAACCCCATTGCAAATTTTGAGAAGAAATGTTAAATAGTACTTGAAATTGTTAGATTTTTAAACTAAAACTAATTTTAAAAACCTTATATTAAGTTCCATAGTCTAGTGCTTTTCATGTGAAAATTTGCTAAAAGTCTAATTTTGAGGGTTTTGGGAACAAACTGTCTTTAATTTCTATTCAAATTTTAGCACGTAATAGGCATAGAAATCTCTAGAGGTTTCTAGAGGTTGGCTTGATATTCTTTGATCCTTGCATCTGCTACTTGAGGACTAAATAAATGCCCTATTGTCAGTGACTACCACATTCTGAACAGAGATGCTAGTTTAAAGTAAGAGTAGTTGGAGCAACAAGTAATTGGATTTTCATGGTGTGCTAAGGCAGTCTGACATTCACAACCCTGATGGGCATGAAGAAGTAAGAACATAGATTCCTAGGGGTATTTGAGGTTCCCTCTACTTTATTGACTTCTTCCCTTTCTCCAAAAATTGATCATAATATATATAATTACATTTTGACAGCTAGATTTAATAAAGGTTGATGTTTCTCTGCTGTTAAGGATTTACTTTTCTCATTTATCTGATTGACCATGCTGAGATATTCAATTAAGAGATGGTTGTCTGGCTAACACGGTGAAACCTCATCTCTACTAAAAAAAACAAATACAAAAAACTAGCCAGGCGAGGTGGCGGGCGCCTGTAGTCCCAGCTACTCGGGAGGCTGAGGCAGGAGAATGGCGTGAACCCGGGAGGCAGAGCTTGCAGTGAGCTGAGATCCGGCCACTGCACTCCAGCCTGGGTGACAGAGCGAGACTCTGTCTCAAAAAACAAAAACAAACAAAAGAGATGGTTGTTGTCATCTTAATTTAGCTGGGAAGAGAAACAAAAGGAACTCTGTCCATTTGCTGAGTGCCCTGAGAGCACTGTTGAGACCAAAGGAAGAGAGGATAGTTGTGTGATCTTTGGCTTCTCTCAGTTTTTCATCTTCTCTTCCACTTGGTTTGTCACTTTTATGGATTCATCATAACTCCTCTCCCTGGTACTGTTACCTCTTAGAGTGTTGAGCCTCCCAGTGGTTTTCCTGACTTCTACTCTCTTCTGCTTTCAGAAATGTTCACTCCCCAGCTCACTCTGTCTGTACATCTAGCTTAGAGTAGTCACTTTATTCCCTAATTGCCTTTCTGTGGAGCTTTCCCCTCAGTAGACTGAAGATCCTGAGGTGTAAGCACTGTTTTCTCATCTGTGCTTCTATGTACCTGTCAGGATGGTTGGCCCTTAGGGACTGTTACCTGTCTCAATGAGGAAACATGGTGATGTTATGCTCATGGCCAGAATCTACAGGGACTACTCACTGCTAGACAGACTAAGCCCCTAATCTTGAACCGAGCTTCGTTTTTATTAATACTAATTATTGCTTAAATACTTAAAGCCACTCAAAGTATGAATACTTTATAATCCCCACCCACAGCCTCTAAACCCAAGTAACCATCCCATCACCTAACCTCCTCTTCCTCCAAGCCACTGCTCACTGGGCCCATCAACTTGCCATGTGGATTTTCTCTCTTGCCTCGTCATGAGGGCAGCCACCCTTGTCAGGACTCTGCTTCTCCTTGTCTCCCTAAAACTTGCTCATCTGAGGTTCTGACTCATAGCACACATCACCCGCCTTCCTTTGATAGTTACATTCTCCAGTATAATTGTTTTCAGGTGTTTAACTGTTGGTTCTTCCATATGATTTGCAGTTCTTTACAACAAGTATGGCTTTTTAATATTAGAAATACATAGTACATGTGCAATCAATCTCTCACTAAGCATGCAAATATTACAGAAATTGAACTTTAAATGACATTCATGCTCATTTACTTAGCAAGCATTAAAACTCCACCATGTTTCCTATACTGTGGTAGGAATGGGGAATTCACAGATTGAAAAAAAAACTTGAATGGCAGGACAGAAATGGGTCCCTTTTCTGTCGCTAATGTACCTAAGACATGCCTCTAATATCTCCTGTTACATTGTGGTGCACTGTTAGTGCCACATGGACCTCTCTGGCTTAGCACCTCCAGGATAGGGAATGGGTTTAGGTTCTTAGGGTCTGGCACATACTAGGTTCCTTGAGAATGCTGGGAATGAACTGTTGAGCTGGACTGTGGTGTAATTTGAAAAATGTTATATTAAAGCCTGTACAGGGTACTGTGGGAGGATAGGAGAGAGGGTACTCAGCCTATTTTTCTGTTTCTTGGCCAGGGGTAAGCCCTTCTTGCCAAATGACAGCCCCATCAGACTGCATTTGGATGCAGTTTCACTTGGACAGTAATTTTACTTAAACCAATATTGGCAGTCCTCATTTGGTGGGTTACATTTTTGAGGAGGCACTGTAATTTAGAAGTGTGTAAGTTGGCTAAACTAGGATCTTTTATTTGAACGAGGACTTAAAGCCCATATTTTTATAGAAAAGGCCTATGTTTAATGAATTTTAATACACCTATTATGTAGTATACAGTTTTCTAAGGTTTAACAATCTATTGTATGATCCTACTGGTGTTTTAATGGTGACTAACTCATTTATAAAATTTACATAGAGGTTTTCTAAAGTGTATGGAAGAAACTGTTAACACAGTGGCTATTTCTGGGGAGTAGGCCTGATGTGCCATTCAGGTGAGAAAAAGGATTTCTATTTTTTCCTGTAAACCTTCTGTACTGCTTTCCGTTTTTACTTATAATGAGAATGTTTTACTTTTATATAAAAATGAGTTAATAGAGTTGATATGAATCCCAATTAAGGATAAAATGCTTAAGTAGTTTTTGGAAAATGGCTACAAGCTGGGGGAGAAAATATAGGACTATGAGACTACACAGGAATTCCTCCGACCCCCACAAATCAGAAGAGTTACTTCCTGGAGAAATGGCTGAACAGAGCAGGGGCTTGTGGTTGGATCTGGAGCTGCTCGGAAAGGTCATCAAGGACTGTGAAGCACGTCAAGTAGGAGACCTCCTGGATTAGGTGGCTTGTGGTGCTGCTTGCTTTCAAAAATATTGGGTTTGGCCGAGCATGGTGGCTCACGCCTGTAATCCCAGCACTTTGGGAGGCCGAGGCGGGTGGATCACCTGAGGTTGGGACTTTGAGACCAGCCTGGCCAACATGGAGAAAGCCCGTCTCTACTAAAAATACAAAATTAGCAGGGCGTGGTGGTGCATGTCTGTAATCCCAGCTACTCGGAGGCTGAGGCCGGAGAATCACTTGAACCCAGGAGGCGGAGATTGCAGTGAGCCAAGATTGTGCCATTGCACTCCAGCCTGGGCAACAAGAGCAAAAGTGTGTCTCTAAATAAATAAAAATAAAAGAATAAAAAGTATTGGATTCGTAGGTGTTTGTGAGCAGATGAGCTCTGTCAGTGCAGGCTGCCAAATGCATGGGCCGCCTGCATTGGTTTTATGTAGTGGCAAAGAGCAAATGAGGCCAGGATGGTCAGCACAGCTTGAGGTGCTAGGACTTGGCACTGATCAAAGCTTTTTAAAAAATGCTTTATTACACAGACAACATTTTATTTAGTTTTTTCCCCTTAAAATTTGAGTGAAGGAAAAGCAATGCTATTGAACATGTGAAAACAAAGGATACTGGGAAGAGATGGCTAAATGAAGGTATTTGTTGAAGGTTATAGCAGGTTCAACATTATTAAATCAGGGGTATAATTCATGCACTCAAATCTGAAAAAGTTTTAGATGGGATAGATAGCTTTATTCTTGCCTGTTAAAATCAAAAGGGCTTAATTTTACAATGTTAATGGAGTGGCACTTTTTGAATAAACTTAAGTAGGTCACAAATACATATTGTAATAACCTTTTCTACGATACTAATTACATAAATGTAATTAAAGGATATGATTCAGAATAATAACTGTAACATACTTGAAAATTCTATCCCCTCCCTAAATTAACTTCCCTAAGCTACTTCATACAGATGAACACATGCAAGCATACGTAGTTTTGTGTTGTACTATATATATCTCGCAACTTGCCTTTTTTTTTTTTTTTTTTTTTTTTTTTTTGAGATAGGGTCTCACTTTGTTGCCTAAGCTACAGTGTAGTGGCGCAAACACAACTCACTGCAGCCTTGACCTTCTAGGCTCAAGTGATCCTCCTGTTTCAGCCCCCCAGGTAGCTGGGACTACAGGCACACACCACCATGCCCAACTAATTTCTTAGAGATGGGGTTTTACCATGTTGCCTAGGTTGAACTTGAACTCCTGAGCTCAAGTGATCCATCTGCCTTGGCCTCCCAAAGTGTTGGAATTACAGATGTGAGCCACCATGGCCAGCCAACTTGTCTCTTTTTTTTAACTTAACAATGGGTTTTCTAGGTCATTACTTATAATTCACCTTGTACTTTTAAATGGTTATCATTTTCTACAATTTGAACATATCATATTTATATTCTACTTGAATTTAAGAACAAATAATTAAGCTTTCATCCAACAGGATTTATACCTGAAGAAGTCCTCAGGGACTTTACAGAGAATGATAGGTATTTCAGCAATTCCATATTCTATGAACTGGTATTAGGAGAATGGAATGAAATGAGGGAAGGGAGCTACAAGTAACAGTAAAGATCAGCAAAGGGCCTGGTAAAATTAATTCCAAATGCTATAACTTTTTGGCCAAAAAGCTTATTGGTGTGGCTTTATTTTAAAGAGAAGTCAGACCTTGTAGATGATAGCTGATTTACGAAGTGTAAAGTCCTCTTTTTCTCTTTAAGTGCTCTTTTTTTTTTTTTTTCTCTTCACCCTTTAGTTCTGTTTTATCCTTTGGAATGCTCATTACTATTTCTTGGAAAATAACTCTACAGCAGGAAGGGCTGCTTGTTTTTTAAAAAAATATAGCAAGAAAACTAACAATTTGTGGACATAATGGTCATGTATTTTGACCATGATTAAGAGGTTATTGACCAGCTATGGACCATGATTTTATTAAAATATAGGTTAAAGCATTTAAGTCTACAAATGAACCTTTTATGGGGTTATAAACTGTTCTTCTGTGCTGACCATTTCCCTCCCCACCAAAGGAGCAGTAGTGTAGATTTGTATGTGGACTTTAAGCCACACATATTTGGTGTTCTGTTTATAAACTTGGTAACATTTTAGAAGTTGCATTAGCTGCTTCATACTGGTCATTTAATACACAGAAGCCTGTTTAGACTCAAAATTGAAAGGCAAAGAGTTGCCATTTTTAATAGGTCTAGACACAGTCATTTCTTATGTGATCTGTTTTAATGAAATTTATTTTTAGCCTTTAAATGTAGCCTTTAAAGCACTGAAATCTTCAGTGATTTAACATCTTGGCTGCATTTTTATTTTTACCCCTTTATCTCTTTGCTTATGGGAACTATATGTCTTAAAGCTTCCTGAATCCTTAAAGCAGGAAGTATAGTTCTGGAGGTTTGTTAAATGAATACATGTGATGTCACAGAGTTTTCATAGGACTTTATGTGCTGTCAATTGCATCAGTTAAAACTGTTACAAGTAATAATGTACTACAATCTGTTGAAAACTTGACCTTGGAATTTACCAGTCCTCCAAACTTCTCTCCTTTCCTTGAAGAGTAGTTAAGAGAGTGTATTTATTTTCACCTGTGCATGCCAAGGATTTCTGACCCAGATGTTACTGGCCTACAAGGGAATCTGATCTAGAATACAAGCTCATAAATTATTGCTTTTTATACCTTATTGTAATGTATGTGGTTTAGTGGAAAAATACATGTTTCTAATTCACTGTGGCTTCTATCTGCAGACTACCTATTATGAGCCTGTCAATTTACATATATTATTACAAAACCTTACAATAGTTTTTGTAAGATCAGTGATGCCCCTGTTTATTACAGGAGGAAATAGAAGCTCAGAGAGTCATATAGTTGTCTAAAGTTACAGAGCTGGTAAGGGCAGAGCTTGGTATTCACACCCAGATGTAACAGACCTGAAAGCACATCTGTTTCACAAACTCCTAGTGGGCTTCAGTGAGTGAGTTACAGAGAGAAAGAGAATGGATTTAAAAGGCAGATGATTTTGGCGGCTTGCAGAACCAATTCAGCTGCTACTCTGTTAGTCCCAGGTTTCTTATATGCCAAATGGAGTTTCTAATGCCCACATGTAGGATTATTGTGAAGATTCAATGGAAATATGTGTAAAGGCTTTGACACATTGTAGGTTTTCAACAAAATGACCTAAAGTTCCACCCCGCGCCCGGCCCCACCCGGGTCACCCTCTGATGAATGTAGGTGCTAGTGTTGACCAGTGCCCTATAAAATAGACCATGCATTTGAAAACATTTTAAAAATTCTTAACTCATTTCCTATACACAAATGCTTATTACAGTGTTCCCACTGGAGGCCTTTTGAGGGTAGGACAGATTTCAATACTGGCAGCAAGTAATTTGTAGAGAGAGTGTTTTCTTTTTCTTTTGAATTTTTTTTTTAATCCCATCTGGAGATTACTAACATTTCCGAAAGTTCTCAAGGCGTGTGGGACCCTGGGCTGGCATTCTCTCTTGGATTATTGATGTAGTAAGCTGTTGGAAGAGACGGGAATGATTTAGAATGAGATGGCGCTAGGAAACAAATGAGTTAAACAATATTTCTCTGGCGATGAGAATTTCAAATGGGCTAACCTATGAGTTTATAAAAGTTTTGTTTGTAAAACAAGTAAATTTCTTTGACTGAAATTTTCTTTTTTCTCTTTAAAATTGTTTTTAGGATGCAGAATAGAAAACTGCGATTCTTGCTTTAGCAAAGACTTTTGTACCAAGTGCAAAGTAGGCTTTTATTTGCATAGAGGCCGTTGCTTTGATGAATGTCCAGATGGTTTTGCACCATTAGAAGAAACCATGGAATGTGTGGGTGAGTAGTTTTTAATGTGACTCTCAAACTGCAACTTTTATTTTAACACCTGTTTCTTAAAAATATGCATGCTAGATATATTTAAACTAAGAAACAAATTGGTTCTCTTGTTCAGTAGAACTGAAAATTAAGTTCTTTGCTGACTTTAAGTATCATGACAATTGGATAGTCTCATCTCTTGCTGTAAAATTTGCTAGTTGTGCATTTGCTAGGTTAATCTACTTAAGTGCTGACAAAGTTTTTTCTTAATCATCTGTGTAATACATCTATTTCTTAATAAATTATTAGTAACTGTTAGAGAAAAACATTTTGTTCAGAAGAGAAGTTTTAAGCACCACCACATCAGCTAACTACTTTATTGCTTTTGCTATGTGTGGAATTACAGAACTGCTTGCCTAGCTGTTTGTGTAAAAAAAAAAAAAAAAACTTGAAAAGAAATTATTTGTGCCATATTTTGTTGATTATATGTTACAAATGCATTAACATGATTACCAAATTTATATACCTAGAATGCATAATTTGATATATATGTTCTGTGAAAATAGTAACACATTTTATAAATTTTATATCTTCTGAGTGTTGGTAAAATGCCTTGGCATTCTTATACCACTGATTGAAAGGTAAAGATCTGTCAGTGGCTACATTATGATGAATCTCTTAATCTAATCATGGATGTATTGACATGCTCCCTCCCCAGAATTTCATTTGCTGTTATACATCTGATATGATATACAACACAGCTATGTATTAGACTTTACATCCCTTAAACTGGAGACTTAGAAGAAAATTTGAAATTTTTCTATGAAAATATTGCTGAAGTAGTCTGTAATTGTGTATTTGAGAGCTTGCAGAGAAGACATTTAAATAAGTGGTTTTTGAAGAAATATGTACATTTGTGTTTCTACTTATGTGTGAATTAATACATTTATATAGAAGGCACCACTATTAAAATAAGAAAGTCACTAGAAGAACATATTCAGAATGTTGAATTTTCTTTTGAGAGGCAGGACACACACATTACAAATGTTCAGTGGAAACGCTGAAATCCTTAACTATAAGCATATTATAAATAGAGTCTTATGCATTCTATGAATAAAAAAATCTTAAATGTCTTTGAAAAGTCTGAGAAGCAGCTGTGATACCCACTGATATCTAGAAGATGGAAATATTAATTGTATGCAGACTCTGGACCTCAGCCTTCATCCACTAGCGTGAAGAGGAGTTTTAATGGTGAAGTTGATGAGGAGGTCTAGCTTTGTATATGCTTATCCTTTTACTTCCTCCTCTCCCTCCCCTGGGAGTTGGGGGATAGCCTATTTTCCACTATGTGGACTTAACATAGGGGATGCTAAAGGCTTTTACGTATGTAGTAAAAACATACATTTTCAAATGACTGATCACATTTGTTTACTTTTCAAACTATAGTAATGTACACCAATATGGGGAATAAGAACTGTGGTCTCCAGACACCTGCTGAAAGAAAAGAAAGTCAGAAAATGCAAAGCAAGCTCCCCATTTTTTTCACCAAGTGCTTCCAAACTAAAACACATTTATGGATTTGGTGGAGGCACATTCAGAACTAGCCTGTAAAATTTTGTCTTCTGTCATGGTAGAAAATAGTGTCTTCTCCTTTAGGTTTTAACTGTTCACTCTTTAAAGATTACACATTTTAGTATCATTAGAACTATTCATAATAGCAAAGACATGGGATCAACCTAAATATTCATCACTGATAGACTGGATAAAGAAAATGTGGTGCACATATACCATCTAATACTATGCAGCCATAAACGAGAATGAGATCAAGTCCTCTGCAGGGACATGGTTGGAATTGGAAGCCATTATGCTCAGCAAACTAATGCAGGAAGAGAAAACCAAACACCACACGTTCTCACGTGTGAATAATGGGAACACATTGGCACATGGTGGGAAACAACACACACTAGGGCCTATCAGGATGGGGGGCAATGCAGGGAGGGAGAGCATCAGGAATAATAACTAATGGATGCTGGGCTTAATACCTGAGTGATGGGTTGATCTGTGCAGCAAACCACCATGGCACACATTTACCTATGTAACAAACCTGCACATCCTGCACATGTACTCCTGAACTTAAAAGTTGAAGGAAGAAACAGAACTGACCAATAGCATCCTTTGAAAACTGAACTAAGACAAATGGAAAGTAACAGCTTATGAATTACTTAAGGGGTATTTTTTTTTTTTTGATAGAAGTATTCTATGGTTCAAAAAATTCAAGTTCCCAAAAGGCGAGTATGGGTCTTCAAGACTGTACCACTTAATTTTTGGTATCCCAAGGTGGGGCCAGTGAAGGAACACTGCTATGTAAATTTGATGACAGTAAAGCAAATGGATACTAACTTATGTGCTTGTGTTTTTTTCTTTTTCTAAAAATCTTTACTAGAAGGATGTGAAGTTGGTCATTGGAGCGAATGGGGAACTTGTAGCAGAAATAATCGCACATGTGGATTTAAATGGGGTCTGGAAACCAGAACACGGCAAATTGTTAAAAAGCCAGTGAAAGATACAATACCATGTCCAACCATTGCTGAATCCAGGAGATGCAAGATGGCAATGAGGCACTGTCCAGGAGGTAGGTCTCGATATAATCACTACTGTGTGCTGTGTGCTTTCTGAATTCTCCTGCTTCCTAACCACCCTCCCTTCCAAAAATAAGTATTTATCTTTGAAGGAAATCCAATAATATTGGTGAGGGGATAAAGTTTTGTTGTACTTACTTAAAGACAAATGCTTCAGTTGTGAAAAATATGAAGTGCATATTTTATTACTTTCATAATACCTTAAACATAATTTAGGAGAGTACCTTAGTAATGAGCTTTCTAAAATGAGATTTCTAAATGTGTTTTGGTGGCTTTTTCTGCAAATGTACCATAAAAGTGGGTTCTTATGAAATCAGGCCTTTGCAGATGTTGCTCTGAGGGAAGCGGCCAACTTTCAGTTGAGAAGAGTTTAGATTAGAAAGGTTTATGGAGTCTGTAAAATCATCTGCATCGTTACTAGCTGAAGATGACAACTTAAAATAAACTTGCCCAAACACTGGGAGGAATAAACATTGTCTTAATGTTACCACAATTAGCCGTTTCTCTTTGTTTTGATAATAATTTGTAGAAAACAGCTACTGGTATGTGTGTGTTTACTCAAATCTTTGTAGTAATTGTGCTGATTTGCAGTAATTATTCTGTAATAACAGGATTAGGCCCATTTAGAAATTGGAAGAGCACATAGCTGAGGTGCTGGCTGACGCAGAATCAGTAAGTTGAAGTGCGGGTCTGAGCCCTGTCACTGTGCTGTCCCTAAAGCAGTAATCACTGGGTTACATTTATTTTATCACTAGCGGATGCTACATTGCCATTCGCTCAAAATAGAAGAGCAAAAAAGAAAGTTGTGTTTGGAAAACTGCTCTGTAAAATAATCATAACTTTTGCTTGCCTTCATTCTTTCTGTGGGTGCATAACTTTTCAGCTTTATGACCATAGCCCAGAAAGAGAATATTTAACTACTTAAAACAGGTTTATATCCGTGTTATGCTGCCTCATAGAGAATGTCTATGATCCATGGAGAAAGACAAAACTTTTAAGACTCGAAGACTCCAGTCGACCTTTGAGAACTATTGGATCCAGATTCAGAAGCTACTATTAGCAAAGCAGCTTTTCCTCTTGAATTAGTTTTGCTTTTCCTTACTGGATCTTTGAAACAAAGTTTTTGTGGGTCTGCTTTTCACTAACAAGGATGGTTTTGTTCACTTAAACTAGGTATTTTTCAGTCAAAATATAAGAAAATATTTTCTTACAAAACTAATAAGCCACTTCTTGGATAGCTGAAAGCATTTAACCTGCAACCTTCTCCCTAAAAACAAACCTGATGTATTCAGGTATTGGAAATAAAGACTTTCTTTGTTGTATATTGTTTATATAACTAGCCCCTCCCCCATTCCTCTTCCAGCAATGTGGTCCCCCAATTGTGGTTTACATTAATAGCAAAAATTAAACTGAAAATGCTCCTGTAACAAACATGCTTGTGTGTAAAAGAGGCAACACATTTCCCTCCTCTCCAAAACTCTTTATTTTGACCTAGCCACAGTCTGACTTGAGAATTTTCTAGATAACAGCTAGACTGTTAACCATGATGTTTATTTCATTTGTATTTTTCATGTTAACAGCAATATACTGTCTTAGTCGAATACAACTTGATACTGTCAGCAATTTAAATGATGCCAAAAGAAATGCTTATGTATCATCTGCTAATATTCTCTTTTTGACAAACCAGTAACAGACTGATTTAATTCTTCTTGATGTTTTACCAAGTTTTACTTATTAGGAAAGACTAGCTATAGCTCTAATTCTTGTATCTACATTTTCAGTTTAATAAAATCAATTTTATATAACCTTTAAATAGGTTTTCAAAGTTACATCAATTTGTTTACTGTTTTATTAAAAGGAAACTAAATATAATTGCTGAGATAAATGGCAAATTATTCTGTAATAAAGTAACTTATATTTACAAATGTAGGAAATGAAAATTAGAAAATTAGCTTTGTAACTTGAGCACCAATTGATAAAAATTGGCGTAACTTCCAGGGGAGTATCCCACCTTGCCTCAGGTGAGAGAGGGAAAAGTTCCTTTCTTCAGTAGGTCACGGCAACTAATGGAAGAATGGAGAAGAAAGCCACTTTATCCCTTTTTACATCTTGATTTGATTTCAGTGATCTGCTTTGACAAACCATGCAAAAATGTAAGTTGTAATCAGGTTGGGAATACAGGCATTTTTAAGATCTTTGCAACATATGTATGGATTTTTCTCCTGTTGGAACCAATCTTAACCTGATTGCACACAAACGCAGCCTTAAGCTCCTTCACACTAAAGCAGCGGCACATTAAAATCAGCTGCTTTTGATTACTGAAAGGCATAAGTTAGAGGTCAGTGTAATGGTATAGTCATCACTATGCATATAAGATATTACATTGAAAACTATTAAATATGAAAACATAAATGACTTTAAGAGTTTTTTTTTAAGTGTAATTCTTAGCCTAGTTTTTCCTTAACTGTTATATGCTTATTTGCTTTCTTTAAAAAAAAAAAAAAAATCAAAGAATATCTGGAAATACCTTAAGTAGTAGATCAATTTACACTTGAAATACTCAGTCTTCTTCATTCCCAAACTTTTCCTTTAGATCAGTTATCTCGCTTTTTCATTTTTGATAGCAGAACCTGTAAGGTTTCTTGGGCTTTTCCAACAATCATTCTTCAGGGTCCTGGTCTGGAGCTATCTGGGTCCCTACATCGTGTCAACTTGTTAATTCCGTGAGCCCTGACAAGTCACTTAACCTCTCTTGGCCTCCATTTCCTCGTTTGTAAAATTGAGGGTTTGGGGGCGGGGGTTAGGTGATCTCTGAGGTCCTGTTCTGTTCTAAAATCTGATATACTAGGATTAATTGCCAAAAGATGCAGGCGAGTTCTGTGGCTGTCATATGAAGTTGAGGAAGAGACTTGGAAGGCCAGGAGCGTAGTTTCACAACAAAGGATCTGAACACTTTCCCAGTAGCTAGCTACCCCTTGCATTTGCCAAACTTTCCACATCCAGCAGCTTTCAGCTTCCTACTTCAGGGAGGACTCTGCTTGGTCCTTCAAAGACTAACCAAGATTATTTTTAAATCTGTACATGACCTGTGACTTAGCTACCAACATAGCAGACTGATTTATGGAGAATGACAGACGAGAAAAGGGAGCATAAAAGACCATGGAAAAAAGAGAGACTGGGCGTGATGGCTCATGCCTGTAATCCCAGCACTTTGGGAGACCAAGGCAGGCAGATCACGAGGTCAAGAGATCGAGACCATCCTGGCCAACATGGTGAAATCCAGCCTCTACTAAAAATACAAAAATTAGCTGAGCATGGTGACAGGTGCCTATAGTCCCAGCTACTCAGGAGGCTGACACAGGAGAGTGGCTTGGACCTGGGAAGTGGAAGTTGCAGTGAGTCAAGATTGCGTCACTGCACTCCAACCTGGTGACAGAGCAAGACTCCATCTCGAAAAAAAAAAAAAAGATGGACAATGTGAGAAAAAAATATTGAACACTGAGTACAGGAAACAAGTGAAAAAAAGAGTGAATGACTTGAAAATGAAAGCTGTACTCATTGCGATATAACTGTCTCTACTCCCTTTGCCCTCTCCCTGAATATACTAATTAAGAAAATCATGTTGGGACCAATTTATGAATATATAACTTAAAGCTTTAAGTGGAAAGAATTTCAAGTCTGGATCATGTTGTACATTAGGGAATATCTTAATACAAAAGTATAAACATACTTTTTGTCCCATATTTAAATGACATATGGAAGAACAATTTTGTGGTTGCTAAGGTATTATGTTGGAGGATGCTCATGTACAGGACAAAATGTCATCTGTAGGTGGCTATGGTCTTCTACCCTTTCACAGGAGGATTGACTAACATCATGATCTCAATCAGAAATATTCTGTCCTCTTTGTATGGGACTCCCTGCTTTTTTTGTCAAGCCTCATCACAACTCATTTTGTTAATTTATTTCATCAGATATTTGTTGAGCACTGCTATGTGCCAATCATAAGTCTAGGCATGGGATTGCTTAAAGAGTCCTTACTTAGAGAGCTTTTTCTAGCAGGAATAGCTGCAATAAAGAAGTGGGTGAGTGTCCATAATCTCATGCGGA
>NC_045440.1:111277218-111344834 GCF_002776525.5 Piliocolobus tephrosceles | reverse complement strand
AATAGCTGCAATAAAGAAGTGGGTGAGTGTCCATAATCTCATGCGGAGACAAGGGCTGTGGAGACAAGTAGGACAGGGAGCTAGTGAATGGGTCAGGGTATACTATGTTATGTAGGGTGATCAGGAAAATCGAAGGAGTTACATTTGGTCAGAGATCTAAATGAAGGAGATACTTTGAAGCTTTAAGGGAAATTATTTTTGGAGCATCCTTGATTCTCCTGCCATATTTTAGGGAAGAGGAAAGAACTGAGCTCCATGGAGGCTCTGACTGGTACAGGGTGTTACATAACAAGTTACTAGTGGTAGAACCGAGAGTAGGACCATCACCCTGCTGCTTGGGAAACCTGTTTTCCTGTGCTTTTTCCTTGGTCTTTATGATAAAGACCAAAGATAAAGCCATGGTTATCCAACATTAAACTCCCCAACTTTTAATTATTTCTCCTTCGATGCAGATATATCATTTTACTTTTGCTCCACAAATGCTTTTAAACAACCCTGCCATCGCCATCCCTTCCAATTTGGAATCACTGATGAAACATATCCCAGTGATCATTGCATAAGGACTAAAGTGTTGAGCCACTGGCTTTGTTTTGATTCAGCTTCCCCTGTGAAGGCCCTACTCTCCTTTAGAGTCCTTGGGTGGTGGGGGGAAAATGTGGCTTCAAGATTGTCACTGCCATCCTTAATCTTTCAAAGCCAGCCCTCTAGAGAAGACTGCCTTGTGTGGAGCCACATCCGACATTCATCTCTGACCATTGCTCCTTGGCCTACACAGAAGCCCTGGGTAACCTGATACCCATCTCCACATCAGAAGGCTCTGTGCCCAGCATGTTTTTTGCTTTCTGACACATTTTAAATATCGGACTCTTAGAGTAATTAAGGTGATGCTTTATCATATGCTGGGATAGCTTTCTGCCTCTTTTGCTCATGGCTGCTGCCTCAACTCACCATAGTGCAGTTTTTAGTAACCACACAGTAGTTCTTTAAACTCCAGTCACATTTTCTTAGTACTGTGATAAAATGTAAGTATGAAATCTGCTATCGTATACTATTTTAATTTTAGAATATTCTTTCTTTCTTCAAAAGTGGTTCTTGGTAGGAAACAAAAGAATTAGCCACTTAGAACTTTAATCTCTGCAAAAATCTACTTTTTAAAAGGTAGTAGTAGTAAGACTTCTCCAAACCTGTTTTTGTGTGTGTGTGTGTGTGTGTAAACTGACAGCAACATGTGGACTGGGTATTAGATAATATAACTAAAGATGGTTGTAGATTGTGATAGATTAACCCCAGAGCAGGAAATAAGCACATTTTTCAATGGGATGGGGTCAAGAAAATATGCTATGGACATATGTTCTTTATTTCTCTATATTTTGTTTACATTTGAGTCACAATTTATGTGGTCTGCTTTGTACATGTGACCCTAAAGAGTAGCTTGGAAGAGAAAAGAGACAACCTCTTTTCTTTTAGAGTTTGTCAAGAATGTCGATATTAAAATTTTTATGTGAAGAAGAGAGCATCTAAAAGGAAATTCTTATTGCCTTTCTGTTTGCTATGCTAAAAGTGTTATGTCTCTCTGAGAAATCAATGATTTGTGTTAGTCATTTTAAATTAAGCAAGTGATACTATTTTCCAGGTACTCTGGCTACATGGAAGCTAATAGTAGTGTGTGTGTGTGTGTGTGTGTGTGTGTGTGTGTGTGAAGGGATTATGAACTGGGAGGGTAACCCTTAAGTAGCTACTTTGAAAATGTTAATGTATAATTATTAAGTTGGTGTTAAACAAAGATCCACTTGCCTCCAAACGTTCTTTTCAGTAGCTAAAGTGTCTGAAATTCCTGCTTCAGTGGTCTTAACAGAATCTTAAGATGAATCCCCTTCGTATCCCCAGCCCACCCTCGCTTTTTAAAATATTTTTGCTCATTTTCTGAAAGTGGGCAGAGGATAGCCAGTGGCACCTGGTGATGGTGGTGGTAGTTTTTCTTTTCAAGGAATAATTTATTTCAGATTGACTAATTTTCACATATTGGAGGGTAAGGGTCTGAGGAAATGAGGGGGGCAGAAAAGGCATCTCCAAATTTGACACAGTCTTGGGCATAGACATGGCCATAGACATGAATATAAGGGGGTGCAAAACACTCAGAATGTGGAGGATGAGGGGGTGGGCATGAGACAACTTTTCTCAGTTTCATTTTGAGACAATCGGAGCGCTGGCCTTGCTTGGCTGCGGGGCAGGCAGTGAGTGAACTAGTGGAGGAAGACACACTTTTGTGCTATTCTCCACAGCTTCCCATCTGGAATCTCTATGAGCCCCATTTCAATGTAGTCTGGGGCAGCACATAGTAGTTTCTTTTATGGGTACTTGTAAAAAGAATTTCTCAACTTACATATGCCACTGAAGACCCAAAGTTCTATGCAGGAAGCTACTCTTATGGTAATATATGTAAAACAATTTTTATAACATTCCAAAATAAAAACAACTTTAATAGGACACATATGGTGTCACTGGTAGATATTTTTCCCCCTCTGTACAGGAGACTTGTTTTTTCCTTTTATAAGATAGGAAAGTCTTAAGTATAAATGCCCTAATCATTTCTCGTAACAACTTATTCTCAGCTGGGCCTGGTGGCTCACACCTGTAATCCCAGCACTATGGGAGGACAAGGGGGCAGATCCCCTGAGGTCAAAAGTTTGAGACCAGCCTGGCCAACATGTGGTGAAACCCTGTTTGTACTAAAAATACAAACACATCTGGGTGTGGTGGTGGGTGCCTGTAATCCCAGCTACTTGGGAGGCTGAGGCAGAAGAATCTCTTGAACCCAGGAGGTGGAGGTTACATTGAGCTGAAATCGTGTGGCTGCACTCTAGCCTGGGGGACAGAGCAAGACTCCTCAAAAAAAAAAAAAAAAAAATTATTCTGCCCATCACCTCATCAGATACTTCTCTGGGATCTTTAAATGGTGTTGATAAAAAGAGCAGTCAGTTTGCTCGTTTAGACTTCCTGTAATACTTCTCTAGCTACTAGATTGACCTAGAGCTGTATGTGTAGATATTCTTCACCATCAGAAGACAAACATTTTACTGAAAAGAATGACTGAATTTTACTAAAATCTCAGCATGATTCATGTCATCAGACAGAAGTAGTTAAGAAAATTACTTTGTGTAACAGAGGTGTCAATTTTTTTTTTTTTTTACCATTAATTAACCTAAAAATGTAAAGGCAGTAGTTTTTGCTTTACAATTGACCTGTTAATATGATACTCAGACCTAATGTTACTTTGTATTAATATTATTGTCTTGTGTTTGGGGACTTTGGAAACTAGGAGCAAAATAGTTGAGCTTGTCAAGAGACATTTAATAATTGATGCTGTGTCCATATATCCTGCCCATTACTCAAAAGATTTAGTAAGAACTTAATGTACAAAGACATGAGATAACATGGCAAAAAAAAAAAAAAAAGTAAACTATTAAAACTAGGAATAATTTAAATTAGAATAAGAGCTCAGGCCTGAATAAAAGAAAAAAATATGCTATTTGAATCTATGTCGGTTGAAGTAATTGAGCCAAAAATTTGACTTTAGGTTTGCTACCAGGCAAAGGGAAAAAGTAGATGTGGTTTTAGGTTGATTTAAAATAAATGATTAATTTTAGAATATCAATTTAGTAGCAGCTTTTAGAGGGGAAAATCACATATGTATGTATCTATATTTATACACAACATATATTTACACATGTATGGTACATGTACGCATGCACATATATACAAATACTTATTCCAATTTCAGACACATTAAATTGTGCATGTGTGTTCGGGGAGGTAGTAGGACTTATGGAATTGAGGAAATTCTCACAAAAATAAGAAAATAGCTCAGTAGGGAGGCAAACGCTAAACACATTTCTGCAGCATTAGACTTCTCAAGTGGGAAATCACATGGTGTATGATGTCATCACACCACCCACATCACATACATGCTTCCAAAAGGTAGAAAGCAGCTTGATGTTTATCCTTGGATGAAAGCTGAAGGTGTGATTTTGAACTTGACTCAATAGTGGCATGAGTAATACTGATTCAGGACTTTTAAAAAATTGTATAAATTTAAAAGGTACAAGTGCAGGTTTGTTGGTGTATTGCATAATGGTGAAGGTTAGGCTTTTAGTGTAATCATCGCCCAAATAATGTACATTGTATTCATTAAGTAATTTCCTATTGCTCAGCCTCCTCTCAACTTCCCAGATTCTGAGTCTCCAGTTTCTATTATTCCATACTCTACGTCCATGTCTACCTCTTATTTAGCTCCCATTTATAAGTGAGAACACAAGAGTTTTTTGTTTCTGAGATATTTCACTTAGGATAGTGGCCTCCAGTTCCATGGAATCAAAATGTTTTGACTTATCAATTGTTTTTTGCAGTAATCACCCAGTAGGCTATTTTAATGAATATGGAATGCCTTTGGAACTTCATGGTATCTAGCTAATGTAGGAAACGTGCAGATCTACATTTATAGCAGTACAATTCAAAATTGTAAAAATACGGAACCAACCTAAATGCCCATCAAAGAGTGGATAAAGAAAATATGTATATGCACCATGGAATACCACTCAGCCAGAAAAAAAGAATGAAGTAATGGCATTTGCAGCAACCTGGGTGGAGTTGGAGACTATTATTCCAAGTGAAGTAACTCTGGAACAAAAAACCAGATTTTGTGTATTCTCATTTATAAGTAGGAGCTAAGCTATGGGGACACAAAGGCATAAGAATGAAATAATGAACTTTGGGGACTTGCGGGGAAGGGGGTGAGGGATAAAAGACTACACATTGAGTACAGTGTACACTTCTTGGGTGACAGGCGCACCAAAATCTCAGAAATCACTACTAAACAACTTATGCATGTAACCAAAAACCACCTGTTCCCCAAAAACTATTGGGAAAAAAACCTCCCCAGGTGTTTCTAATATGCAACAAAATTTGAAACAAAAAAGGTGCAGACATATTATATTGTGGGGGCAGTTACTCTTCAAACTTGTCAGTAAACATGTATTTTCTAAAAAGATATTCTTTTTTTTTTTCCTGAGATGGAGTCTTGCTCTGTTGCCCAGGCTGGAGCACAGTGGCGCGATATCGGCTCACTGCAAGTTCCGCCTCCTGGGTTCACGCCATTCTCCTGCCTCAGACTCCTGAGTAACTGGGACTACAGGCGCCCGCCACCACACCTGGGTAATTGTTTTTGTATTTTCAGTAGAGACGGTGTTTCACCATGCTAACCAGGATGGTCTTGATCTCCTGACCTTGTGATCTGCCCGCCTCGGCCTTAAGATATTCTTAAATAAGGGGGGGCGGAGCAAGATGGCCGAATAGGAACAGCTCCAGTCTCCAACTCCCAACGTGAGTGACACAGAAGACAGGTGATTTCTGCATTTTCAACTGAGGTACTGGGGTCATCTCACTAGGGAGTGCCGGACAATCAGTGCTGGTCAGCTGCTGCAGCCTGACCAGCGAGAGCTGAAGCAGGGCGAGGCATCGCCTCACCTGGGAAGCGCAAGGGGGAAGGGAATCCCTTTTCCTATCCAGGGGAACTGAGACACACAACACCTGGAAAATCGGGTAACTCCCACCCCAATACTGCGCTTTAAGCAAACGGGCACACCAGGAGAATATATGCCACACCTGGCCGGGAGGGTCCCACGCCCACGGAGCCTCCCTCATTGCTAGCACAGCAGTCTGTGATCTAACCACAAGGCAGCAGCGAGGCTGGGGGAGGGGCGCCCGCCATTGCTGAGACTTAAGTAGGTAAACAAAGCTGCTGGGAAGCTCGAACTGGGTGGAGCTCACAGCAGCTCAAGGAAACCTGCCTGTCTCTGTAGACTCCACCTCTGGGGACAGGGCACAGCTAAACAACAACAAAAACAAAAGCAGAAGAAACCTTTGCAGATGCAAACGACTCTGTCTGACAGCTTTGAAGAGAGCAGTGGATCTCCCTACACGGAGGTTGAGATCTGAGAAGGGACAGACAACCTGCTCAAGTGGGTCCCTGACTCCTGAGTAGCCTAACTGGGAGACATCCCCCACTAGGGGCAGTCTGACACCCCACACCTCACAGGGTGAGTACACCCCTGAGAGGAAGCTTCCAAAGTAAGAATCAGACAGGTACACTCGCTGTTCAGCAATATTCTATCTTCTGCAACCTCTGCTGCTGATACCCAGGCAAACAGGGTCTGGAGTGGACCTCAAGCAATCTCCAACAGACCTGCAGCTGAGGGTCCTGACTGTTAGAAGGAAAACTATCAAACAAGAAGGACACCTATACCAAAACCCCATCAGTACGTCACCATCATCAAAGACCAGAGGCAGATTAAAAACACAAAGATGGGGAAAAAGCAGGGCAGAAAAGCTGGAAATTCAAAAAATAAGAACGCATCTCCCACTGCAAAGGAGTGCAGCCCATCGCCAGCAACGGATCAAAGCTGGTCAGAGAATGACTTTGCTGAGATGAGAGAAGAAGGCTTCAGTCCATTAAACTTCTCAGAGCTAAAGGAGGAATTACATACCCAGCGCAAAGAAACTAAAAATCTTGAAAAAAGAGTGGAAGAATTGACAGCTAGACTAATTAATGCAGAGAAGGTCATAAATGAAATGACAGAGATGAAAACCATGACACGAGAAAACGTGACAAATGCACAAGCTTCAGTAACCAACTCGATCAACTGGAAGAAAGAGTATCAGCGATTGAGGATCAAATGAATGAAATGAAGCAAGAAGAGAAACCAAAAGAAAAAAGAAGAAAAAGAAATGAACAAAGCCTGCAAGAAGTATGGGATTATGTAAAAAGACTAAATCTACATCTGATTGGGGTGCCTGAAAGTGAGGGGGAAAATGGAACCAAGTTGGAAAACACTCTTCAGGATATCATTCAGGAGAACTTCCCCAACCTAGTAGGGCAGGCCAACATTCAAATTCAGGAAATACAGAGAATGCCACAAAGATACTCCTTGAGAAGAGCAACTCCAAGACACATAATTACCAGATTCACCATAGTTGAAATGAAGGAAAAAATCGTAAGGGCAGCCAGAGAGAAAGGTCGGGTTACTCACAAAGGGAAGCCCATCAGACTAACAGCAGATCTCTCGGCAGAAACTCTACAAGCCAGAAGAGAGTGGGGGCCAATATTCAACGTCTTAAAGAAAAGAATTTTAAACCCAGAATTTCATATCCAGCCAAACTAAGTTTCATAAGTGAAGGAGAAATAAAATCCTTTACAGATAAGCAAATGCTTAGAGATTTTGTCACCACCAGGCCTGCCTTACAAGAGACCCTGAAGGAAGCACTAAACATGGAAAGGAACAACCGGTACCAGCCATTGCAAAAACATGCCAAAATGTAAAGACCATCGATGTTAGGAAGAAACTGTATCAACTAATGAGCAAAATAACCAGTTAATATCATAATGGCAGGCTCAAGTTCACACATAACAATATTAACCTTAAATGTAAGTGGACTAAATGCTCCAATTAAAAGACACAGACTGGCAAACTGGATAAAGAGTCAAGACCCATCAGTCTGCTGTCTTCAGGAGACCCATCTCACATGCAGAGACATACATAGGCTCAAAATAAAGGGATGGAGGAAGATCTACCAAGCAAATGGAGAACAAAAAAAAGCAGGGGTTGCAATCCTAGTCTCTGATAAAACAGACTTTAAACCATCAAAGATCAAAAGAGACAAAGAAGGCCATTACATAATGGTAAAGGGATCAATTCAACAGGAAGAGCTAACTATCCTAAATATATATGCACTCAATACAGGAGCACCCAGATTCATAAAGCAAGTCCTTGGAGACTTACAAAGAGACTTAGACTCCCATACAATAATAATGGGAGATTTCAGCACTCCACTGTCAACATTAGACAGATCAACGAGACAGAAAGTTAACAAGGATATCCAGGAATTGAACTCATCTCTGCACCAAGTGGACTTAATAGACATCTATAGAACTCTCAACCCCAAATCAACAGAATATACATTCTTCTCAGCACCACATCACACTTATTCCAAAATTGACCACATAATTGGAAGTAAAGCACTCCTGAGCAAATGTAAAAGAACAGATATTATAACAAACTGTCTCTCAGACCACAGTGCAATCAAACTAGAACTCAGGACTAAGAAACTCAATCAAAACCGCTCAACTACATGGAAACTGAACAACCTGCTCCTGAATGACTACTGGGTACATAACGAAATGAAGGCAGAAATAAAGATGTTCTTTGAAACCAATGAGAATAAAGATACAACATACCAGAATCTCTGGGACACATTTAAAGCAGTGTGTAGAGGGAAATTTATGGTACTAAATGCCCACAAGAGAAAGCAGGAAAGATCTAAAATTGACACTCTAACATCACAATTAAAAGAACTAGAGAGGCAAGAGCAAACACATTCAAAAGCTAGCAGAAGGCAAGAAATAACTAAGATCAGAGCAGAACTGAAGGAGATAGAGACACAAAAATCCCTCCAAAAAATCAATGAATCCAGGAGTTGGTTTTTTGAAAAGATCAACAAAATTGACAGACCGCTAGCAAGACTAATAAAGAAGAAAAGAGAGAGGAATCAAATAGACGCAATAAAAAATGATAAAGGGGATATCACCACCGACCCCACAGAAATACAAACTACCATCAGAGAATACTATAAACACCTCTACGCAAATCAACTAGAAAATCTAGAAGAAATGGATAATTTCCTGGACACTTACACTCTTTCAAGACTAAACCAGGAAGAAGTTGAATCCCTGAATAGACCAATAGCAGGCTCTGAAATTGAGGCAATAATTAATAGCCTACCAACCAAAAAAAGTCCAGGACCAGATGGATTCACAGCTGAATTCTACCAGAGGTACAAGGAGGAGCTGGTACCATTCCTTCTGAAACTATTCCAATCAATAGAAAAAGAGGGAATCCTCCCTAACTCATTTTATGAGGCCAACATCATCCTGATACCAAAGCCTGGCAGAGACACAACAAAAAAAGAGAATTTTAGACCAATCTCCCTGATGAACATCGATGCAAAAATCCTCAATAAAATACTGGCAAACCGGATTCAGCAGCACATCAAAAAGCTTATCCACCATGATCAAGTGGCCTACATCCCTGGGATGCAAGGCTGGTTCAACATTCGCAAATCAATCAACGTAATCCAGCATATAAACAGAACTAAAGACAAGAACGACATGATTATCTCAATAGATGCAGAAAAGGCTTTTGACAAAATTCAACAGCCCTTCATGCTAAAAACGCTCAATAAATTCGGTATTGATGGAACATACCTCAAAATAATAAGAGCTATTTATGACAAACCCACAGCTAATATCATACTGAATGGGCAAAAACTGGAAAAATTCCCTTTGAAAACTGGCACAAGACAGGGATGCCCTCTCTCACCACTCCTATTCAACATAGTGTTGGAAGTTCTGGCTAGGGCAATCAGGCAAGAGAAAGAAATCAAGGGCATTCAGTTAGGAAAAGAAGAAGTCAAATTGTCCCTGTTTGTGGATGACATGATTGTATATTTAGAAAACCCCATCGTCTCAGCCCAAAATCTCCTTAAGCTGATAAGCAACTTCAGCAAAGTCTCAGGATACAAAATTAATGTGCCAAAATCACAAGCATTCTTATACACCAGTAACAGACAAACAGAGAGCCAAATCAGGAATGAACTTCCATTCACAATTGCTTCAAAGAGAATAAAATACCTAGGAATCCAACTTACAAGGGATGTAAAGGACCTCTTCAAGGAGAACTACAAACCACTGCTCAGTGAAATAAGAGAGGACACAAACAAATGGAAGAACATACCATGCTCATGGATAGGAAGAATCAATATTGTGAAAATGGCCATACTGCCCAAGGTTGTTTATAGATTCAAAGCCATCCCCATCAAGCTACCAATGAGTTTCTTCACAGAATTGGAAAAATCTGCTTTAAAGTTCATGTGGAGCCAAAGAAGAGCCTGCATTGCCAAGACAATCCTAAGTCAAAAGGACAAAGCTGGAGGCGTCACGCTACCTGACTTCAAACTATACTACAAGGCTACAGTAACCAAAACAGCATGGTACTGGTACCAAAACAGAGATATAGACCAAAGGAACAGAACAGAGTCCTCAGAAATAATACCACACATCTACAACCATCTGATCTTTGACAAACCTGACAAAAACAAGAAATGGGGAAAGGATTCCCTATTTAATAAATGGTGCTGGGAAAATTGGCTAGCCATAAGTAGAAAGCTGAAACTGAATCCTTTCCTTACTCCTTATACGAAGACTAATTCAAGATGGATTAGAGACTTAAATATTAGACCTAATACCATAAAAATCCTAGAAGAAAACCTAGGTAGTACCATTCAGGACATAGGCATGGGCAAGGACTTCATGTCTAAAACACCAAAAGCAATGGCAGCAAAAGCCAAAATTGACAAATGGGATCTAATTAAAGAGCTTCTGCACAGCAAAAGAAACTACCATCAGAGTGAACAGGCAACCTACAGAATGGGAGAAAATTTTTGCAATCTACTCATCTGACAAAGGGCTAATATCCAGAATCTACAAAGAACTCAAACAAATATACAAGAAAAAAAACAAACAACCCCATCAAAAAGTGGGCAAAGGATATGAACAGACATTTCTCAAAAGAAGATATTCATACAGCCAACAGACACATGATAAAATGCTCATCATCACTCGCCATCAGAGAAATGCAAATCAAAACCACAATGAGATACCATCTCACACCAGTCAGAATGGCAACCATTAAAAAGTCAGGAAACAAGAGGTGTTGGAGAGGATGTGGAGAAATAGGAACACTTTTACACTGTTGGTGGGATTGTAAACTAGTTCAACCATTATTGAAAACAGTATGGCAATTCCTCAAGGATCTAGAACTAGATGTACCATATGACCCAGCCATCCCACTACTGGGTATATACCTAAAGGATTATAAATCATGCTGCTATAAAGACACATGCACACGTATGTTCATTGTGGCACTATTCACAATAGCAAAGACTTGGAATCAACCCAAATGTCCATCAGTGACAGACTGGATTAAGAAAATGTGGCACATATATACCATGGAATACTATGCAGCCATAAAAAAGGATGAGTTTGCATCCTTTGTAGGGACATGGATGCAGCTGGAAACCATCATTCTTAGCAAACTATCACAAGAACAGAAAATCAAACACCGCATGTTCTCACTCATAGGTGGGAACTGAACAATGAGATCACTTGGACTCGGGAAGGAGAACATCACACACCGGGGCCTATCATGGGGAGGGGGTAGGGGGTAGGGATTGCATTGGGAGTTATACCTGATATAAACGATTAATTGATGGGTGCTGACGAGTTGATGGGTGCAGCACACCAACATGGCACAAGTATACATATGTAACAAACCTGCACGTTATGCACATATACCCTAGAACTTAAAGAATAATAAAAAATAAAAATAAAAAAAGATATTCTTAAATAAGGTCAGGAGTTGCATGTTTAGGTGCAGCGTTATTTCCGGTGATTATCTCAAAGCCTGCATTCATATTTTTAGATAACCTTTTGCAATTTTTTTTTTGTTTCGTCTCCAAGGCTGGCCTTTGATCATCTTAATCTGTGTCAAAGCTATTTGTTATGAGAGAACCAAGTAAATTTTGAGTAACTGTTTACCGAGTTGCATTGACTTTTAAAAAAATATGTTACAGGATGCCTTCCAATTTCTCTTCCAACCTACTTCCCCAAGATTATCCAGTGTTGGAGTTGGGATTTTAAGCAATCTGTGACTTTTCTATTGCCATGTCTGTAGGTCCATTGAATCAATTGACTAAGCATCCGTTACTTCCTCTGTTCTAAAGAAATGGGAGAATTGGGAGGAGGGATTGATACAAACAAGAGAGTTTATAGCCAGGTTGTGGACTAAGAAAATGCACATTAAAAATAAAAGGCAAAGCTTAATTTTTAAATTCTTGAGTGTTAGGTAAGTATGACATTGTTACAGACTCTGATACTGTAGAACAAAAAGGGAGTTTTTAGCTGCCATTGTCAGGGAATAGGAATAGTCCCTGAAGAGGAAAACTTATATTAGGAGGAGTGGGTAGAAACCATGTTTAAAAAGGGGGATCATTTTAGATGGAGAGAACACTGTGAGGAAAGATACACCAAAAATGTGCCTCATGTACCCAAGGGAGGGTGAGCAAATGAACCTGGCTGAAATGCAGAATTTGTGAATGGCAGTCACAGAAGCTCACAGCAAAAAATGTGAGTTGCAGCCTGACTGAAGTGTGTCCATGGAGAAGACAAGGAGTTTGAAATTTTACCTTGTGCACTGTGGAGAGCCATGAGACATTTGAGTGTGAAGGTGTTTCAGTAGAAAGCTGACTGAAGACGGAAGTGACTGAAATGGTGTTGGTAAAGTGTTAGGAAGAGAATCAACTGTACATCCCTGATTTACAGCAGAGCATTAAACAGAGTCTGAGTCTGATGAGAGAATTAGCAGAGAATACTTACGAGTTCTGATGTTTATGCGTTTTTCTGTTGTTTGCTTTTCTAAAGAGCGGAGGATTTTTGCCTTGGCTTGCGGTCCATTGTAACCCCTGTATCTCTTTTTGCCAACTTTCTAAGCCAAGCCATTCCCTAGTTTGTATTTGTGCAGTTTTTTCTTTTTCTTTTTTCGAAATCTAGGCACAATTTGCTTTCACCCTAAATGAACTATATTTGTTTCTAACTACTACTTTCATCTGCCATTTACCAAGATCCTTGGATGTAGTATTTTCTATTTTCTAGCTTGCCATGTTTACCTTCTAATGGGTTTCCCGTACCCAGCCAGCTTGGAGTACTCTGAAAATTTAAAGTACGCAAATCAAATATTATTCAGGTCAAGGATGAAAATGTTCCTACAAAGTTCAATTTGAATTGTATAATCTAACATGGTTTTATCTAGCATGTCGCTGACTAGCAAAAGCAGTGTCCTGGAACATTGAGCTGAAAAGGATTCTGAGTTCAATGCTGTGTTTAGGAGAAAACCATGTAGCTAATCAATTTGAAGTTTGTGGCACGAAGTGGGAAGCAATGTATTTTGTGTTCATTCCTCTGAATTCTAATCCCTTTACCTGTTCTGCTTACAACTCTTCCTGCTGCCTACTCTCCAGGCTCACCTATAGGACACATTTGGACATCTTTGATAAATAATCATCTAGCTTTTATTTTTCACCTTCAGTGATAGTGGATGTGTTTGTATGTTGGAAAAAAACAGAATTGAGAAATTTAAATGGGGTTTTAAATTTGGTGTGTGGCTGGTCTTGACCACTTATGGGTTGAATGACAAGTCACTTTATTTCCCAAAGCTTTGTCATGTATGACATGTAATCTCAACAAGATTCTTGAGAGCAGTAAAGGGACATGCATGCAAACAGGTGAGTTGTTACTATTCTGCTACATTTTGTTGTAGTCCTATTGTTCATTATACAATATTTTTCATCTTTGTTATAGCTGGTCTGTTTTTGCCTCTGCACTCTCTTTTAAATTTGGCCTACCTCGTGGCTTCAGCTATCATTCAGACATGCACCTTCCTCTGTGTCCCAGTCCCACAGATTTGTCCGTTTGTGAGCACCTTTCCCTAGGTGTCCTGCCAGCATGCACAACTAAGCAGAGCTAAAGTGTAACTGTCTTTGCAAAACCTCATTTCTCCTGGACAGCCCCCATTTACAAAGGCATCACTAGTCTTCCAGTTACACAGATTCGCAGTCCTATCTTTAAGTCTTTTCCTCACATTCAGACAGATTAGGAGATGAAGCTTTGCCCAACCACCTAAAAATGTATGAAATAGAGAAGTTTCCTTAATCTCTCTAAACTTCAGTGTCAGCATCTATGTTACAGGGATAACAGATGCTTGCTTCACAGGGCTGTTATGAGGATTAAAGGACATCATTCATACTTTGCTTAGCACAAAGTGAAGGATCAGAAAATGTGAGTTCTTTAAATAACTACCCACCCAGTCTTACATCTCAATGCTCCACACATCTTCATTTTTATCATCTCTACTCAAAGACTGTTAATTCTCTTTACCTAGAATGTTGCTATAACTTTTGTTGGGCAGAGGGAGCAAGTGTTAATTTGCATTTCAGCGAACAGGTGTGTCAACATATACAAAGGTGAACTCGTTTCACTTCATCTACAGTGTAATATAGGCGGTAAAATTGAAACATTAAATTTTAAAAATGGTAGGAACAGGCACTGCGTCTCCTGATTAGCATAGGGCCTAGAACAGAGGAAGCCTCAAATATTGAAAGAATGAGGGTTGCAGGATGAACAGGGCAGGCTAATAGTGGCTGAGGAGGTGAGACTTTAGAATATAGACCTGGAGTATGGGACAACTGAATAAATGAAAAGGAGGGTGAAGGAAAAAGATAAACTGGGCAAAAATGTGAAAATATGGGATGTATACAGCCTAACATTTACTTAAATATGGAGATCCTGTTGAAACAATGCATGTGTTAGGTAGCAAAAGAATAAAAATTGGGGCAAATAATAGAAATAAGGAAAAAGAATGAACTCAGGAGATAAATCAAAATCTGTAAGAGTTGGTTACCAAATTGAATCTCATAGATTGGCCATTCCAGAAGAATTTGAAGTTTGCAGAATTCACACAGGGAAGAAAAAGTCATTGCCCATTTGTGATGATTCATTGACAAGGATATTTTTCCTTTGGAAATTTAATTCCTTAAACCATTATACATTAGTAATTCAGTCTTACAGACAGCATGGGGCTTGCAGAAGAGAAGAAAACTCTAGGCCTAGATTCAGAAGTGATAAAACGAGATTCTGTACAAGATATCATTGTGTATGGGTTTTTCTCAGGGTTTGGAGAGAGGCCTGGCAGGTAGGTGTCTGGACTCTCATCCTTGGTTGAATAAGGTAGTTCTGTTTTTTTCCTCTCTTTGGCATTTCAGGGATTCTGTATGCATGAGTAAAAAGAGCATGTATTTCTATAAAAACAGAACTTCAAGATGCACTCATTTGCATCCCTTCCTTTATAGACTGGAAACTAAAGTGCTGAGAGGTGAGAGAGTGAATTCCCCATGATGATGGTAGATGATGAAGCAAAGCTTAATTCTTGCTTTGATGTTAAACCTAGAGCACTTTCTCCCATACGGCTTCTTTGTCTTTCAACCCATAATAATCCCTGAGAATTGCTCAGATGTAATGCAATTAAGATTTTTGTGTTATGGTATAGAATCACTGTGGTGATTGGGCTATTATTTTGCAGTGTTTCCTCTCAAAGCAGTATGAAACTTGGCATGGACTGGATTCAATAACATGTCTCCTATTTGCCGTGGATTCTGCAAGATTCTATGATAGACCAATAAAAAGTTATCTTTTTAAGTGGCTTACAGTCTTTCATTTGGATATACAAATTATATATACTTAAATATAGTATAAAGTGGATAAGCACATGATATATACCTCAATAAAATTTTTTAATCTTGAATTGCCCTATAACATTTTATTCAGCAGTTATTATCTTTCCTTAGTCCTAGGAGAAAATTTTCACCGATTTTCTGCTCACTTTTTGGTAATACAATCCTATTAGTCATTGATGCAATCTTAATTTAGTTATTAGAATGTCTATTCCAAGATAATAAACCAGAGACTTGAATTATAAGTCTGATTATTACCATAAACTTAGAAAATGTACAAAAGACTTTGGCTTATTTGAAGAGTCTATTTTGCAAAATACTGAGTGCTTCCACCTCTTTCTTGAAAACTCTAAAGGAAATGAATCTCTAAATAAATGAAATGGTAAAAGCAATTGAATACTAATCCAGGTAAGATGTGTATTGTGTAGGCTCCCATCCCCTTTTCCCTCTCTTCTTTTCATCTTACGTCAAAACCTGTGGAAGAAAACCACATGCCTGTATCTTGCATCTGTGCACAGATTCCTTGTAGTAGTCTTGTCTTTTACATGGTGAGAGTGGTATTGCTAACTTGAGTAATTTAAAGTAATTTTGGCCTCAAATGTCAAGTGTCTGTTGCATTTCAGATCTTCCTCTATTTGGTATAATTGTCAACTCAAAGTGCGCAGATTGACTTAATATAGTCATCAAATATGCTTTGAATTAAGAGTTATTTGGGTTGCTTCTGTAGCTCTGTTTGAAGCAGTGTACTCCATGTTGCCGTTTCCAGTTTGCTTCTACTTTATCAGAAACATAAGACCTGGATATCCCAAGAACCACTACATGAAATTTCTCCACCAGGCGGATGGCACGAGAGCATGTCTAGTTGCAAAACTATAACATCAGTAGTAGCCTAATTTGAACCATTCCTTTTATAATAGCTTACATTTATTAAGAACTTGCTAAAAGGAGTTCAAGCAAGGGTGGTGACTTCTTAAACACCCATATTTCAAAAGTTTCTTTTTAACCATACAGTTCTCAAAATCCTGATATTTTATGTAACTTTCAGTACTTAGTAACATTATTCCACAATCATTATTATGCAATGAATGCATAAAGATTGAAAATTTGAAAATATGCGATCACTTATTGTGTGTGTGTGTGTGCACGCATGCGCGCGCGTGTGCATATTGTGGGGAGGAGAGGGAATTAGTATTTTCAGCGCTGCATTTAAGGAAATGTTCAATGTTGGGCTCAGCATTTTGTTTGACAGTTGTCACATTGTTTTCATTGTCTCTCCACTTTTGTTTATTTCCCTGCTGCTTAAGCAGCCTGATGAAATCTCATCAGCTAACTGGGACTGAATTTTGATGAGTGCCAAGTTGCTTTGATGAAATCTACTGTAATCATCTTAAACCCAGCTTTATTTGGCTTTAATGCTGGCATTTTCCATATTGAGAAAATTAGTGCATTTGTCCACTACTGGAGTTGGAAGCCCAGAAAGAAACAAAGATAGTCAAATAAAAACAGCAACCATAATTTAAGTTCATTTTATACCTTTGAATGCATGGACAAGCTAGCTTTGAAACAAACTGCTTTTTTTTTTTTATGTTTTAGCATCTGTTTCTTTTAACAACAACAATAATAAAATCAGGATTAGTTATTAGCCAAAAGTATCTTCACCCATGAACAACTAGAAAAAGCAAATGTGTAGTTCCTGTTGACCAGAAAAAAAGCTTTACTGTCCTGTTATCTGGATTTTCGTAAGAGGGGCAAACATGATTTTAGTATTTTATACTAAAATTTAAGATACTTCATTTTATGAACAAAGAAATTTAGTTTAAAATTTTTACTTTCTAGTGCTATTTTTGGCTACAAAGTCAGTACTTATAGAGAATCAAAATATCCCAAATTTAGATCTTTATTTCAGATACTTAAGATGTAGAAGAAATTAAGCTTACTGAAATTTTATGTAATGAAACTATGTGATAACACTGTATCTCTTAGGAGATCATTGTGACACAGGTCATTATCTCTTAAGAGATCATTGTGACAATTTCAAGAGGCTTGGACATTAGATCATAGCACTGCAAATGGTTTTTAAAATGTTAACATAGGCTGAAATAAGATATTTAGGTGTTCAGCCAGTACATTTTACTCTCCTAATATAGGAAGTTGGTAACCTTCTCCTTTCCCCAGGGCTTCTAAATCAGATTTGTCCTGGGGCTGGAATTGGAAGAGAGACCCTACTTTTAGGGTAACCATGGGCAGTTTAGCCACCCTTGGAGGTTCTTGGGGAGACCAGGGCTGTTGTCTGGACACTTTGAGATTATTCTCTGCTTATCTCAGTTTTCTGGTTTGAGTTGATTCTCTTAAGTTACTGTCAAATCTTGACCCTCAAAGGCTGGCACAGAACATCCCCACTCTAAAACTCCTACAGATGGTGGCAGTTTAACTGAAGGCAGATAATTGGTGGCAGTTCTGTGGCCTTGGGGGAAAGTTATATAGATTTCTACACAATCATGAGGCTTTCTAGAACCTAATTCACATCTTTCCCTTTTCATGTTTTTTTCTTTTGTCAGTTTTCAGTAGGTCGAACCTGATTTATGAATCACTAACTATAAAGAATTCACTTCACAGTTTTACTACATTGTTTACAGAGTGTTCAATCAAGAAGCACTTCAGAATTATACCATTACCAAGTCTGCTCACCGTGAAACCAAGCAGCTTTCTGCGTGTGAGCAGAATGGGATCAGCAACATGCTGACTCTCAGTGGTTAGATTTATTCATGGTCAGAGTGGTCTCTTATGGTGATATAAATTTCATTTTATTTTATATCTTAAGTAATTCATGATAGTTTTTATTTATGTTTAAGTAAATATCTAGCCGGGGGCTATCTTAATGGATTTTACAGAAGAAGCCCCAAAATACAAAATTAGAAATGGTCTACATTTATTGTGTATAGAGTGTAGAAATTGCCTTTACATAAATAACTTCAGAATTTACATTTTGCAATGATCTATGTTTTTTGGCACCCATTTATTAGTCTGTTATCATTGTAATCTAGACAAAGCATCTGATGAGTCTATTGTAACACCCAGGTTCCTAGACCTTCTTGCAGTTTGATTTGGAGGAAGGCCACCACAGAAGATAATTTCTAAATGAAGAATGTAGGAAAGTGATTTCTAACAGCTCTGTTCTGAGCCTCATTTCTGGATTCTGATTGTGTCACAGCCCCAGATGAATCTCAAATAATTATTTCAGAGTCTGGATATGATTGGTATAAGGTCCCCGCCGATCTACCAGGCTGAAAAAATCAGTGAACTGTACATTTTTTTTTTTTTTTTGGTGGGGTAAGATGTGTAGTTTTACATTATAGCAAATATTTTAAAATCATGAGCTGTGATAATGAAGTGATTCAAGATTTGCAAAGGTATATAAACTGCTACAACAGAGATTAAAAAAAGAACTAAATGCTGACAGTAGGGAACTCAAACTGCTGATTCCAATTGTTTGAGGAGTTCATAAAGGGGAAATATAATAAGTCTTTCTAAAACAAAAGAAAAAACCTGTATCAGAAGGGAGCTGTGATTGATGTTTTCATCAATGGCTAAAATGGTTCCATTTTTCCAATTTTTCCTCATTCATCTATTGGTTAAAATTTTGCAAATAGCTGCTTCTATTAAATTACTTTTCTTTCAAAATTGTGCTTGGGAAGGGTTCTTTAGCTTTCCAAGTTCTTTGGTTTTTGAGGACTTGAATCTCCATTGCTTGCTAGACTACTTCACGAAGGGGTTTGTTGAGGCAGATGCTAAGTGGCCTTGGGCCAAGAAGCTATGAGCCAAGCATTCACTGGGAGTTGAAATTTTCCTTAGAGAAACAGACCATCTGACTTTTTAATTAGAAAACTGCTCCAGTCCACACCTCAGTGTCATCTCCTGGGACTCCTAAACCAGAATCAAGGGTAGCTTTACTAGTGTTTTTCTTTTTTAAAACATGCAATAAAAATGTAGAACCATAGCCAGGGGAGGGATGAAGGGTAAGGGGGTATATCTCAAGGGGTTGATAACAGGATTAGAACTTTGTAGAAATAATTTGCATTTCTGGCTAGTGTCTGTTATAAAACACACATACTTGACTGGAGTTATGAAACCTAGTGTTTTACATTTTGAGTTCCTTTAAATCAAAATCCAACACTTTATCTGCTAAGCAGAAATGACCACCTCTGAGAAAATTTAAGAACTAGCCCTTACCACAGGAAGAAGTAGACTAGTTTGAGAGGAAATCCACTTGAGACGAAGCCCTTAGCCAGTTCGGTGGCAAAAGGCAGAACTTTCTTCAAATTGTTGGTTGGTGAAATTGATGATGATAGTATAATAGCAAAATCAAAGGGTTCTAGGGTGGCTGCAGTCTATAACTTTGGAGAAGCTATGTTCTGCTCTGTTGACTTATAGGGTGTCAGTTTGGATCTGTTGGTATTAGATATTTCCTTCATGTTACCTCTGGTTCAAAGATGATATTAATATTAAGCAACTATAATTTTTTAGGAGAGATACTGTTTAAACCACACTTATTTAAAATAGGCATTTTACTTGCCAGGCAGTCCCAGAAAAATCAAGGATTGATTTTTTTTTTTTTTAAATACCAAGCTAGTAGCACATACTAGACTTTGAGATTCTATATATTTTTTTCTTTTTATGTTGTCAGAATGAAGGCAAAATGCTTGGCATTTAACTTGCCGTCTTCTGCCTGTGGTTCTATACAAGTTGAGAAAGTGCTTTATGGGGGTCAGTAATGCAAATGTTAAAACAAACTTCTGAACTGTTACTATTTTGCTCTCAGCAATTCAAGCTGTGCTCTTGCAAATATTCTTCATTTTTAAGTTATTCAACAGTAGAACCAGAGGCACAAGCACAGTAGAGACAGCTTTAATGTAAAAAAAAAAAAAAATTAATTTATTTAAATTGTCATTTACTATAACTGTCCCATAATAACTTTTCCATCATTGAGCCCTTTGGTCTAGTTACTTTTCTATATTTTTTCCCTTGTTCTCTCAGCTTTTGATAAATCAGCTATACCACCAGGCCATCAATTGCATTCAATTTTGGAAGAAAACATTTCATGGTTGTTTAAAAATCCAGAGTATTCACATGGGGAAAGTGTGGGAGGTTTCAAGTTTCTGAAACATTCTGCAGAAAATGAAGTGATAACAGTTCCTGCCGGTGGCCATATGACTCAATAATAACTGGAAGGAAAAATAAAATGTTTGTTTAGATTTGGCCGGAGTTAATAACAAGCAAAAATTATCTTATTTTTGCTCATAAACATGTTTCCTTTCTTCACAATCCCTTTCCTCATCTTTTGTAGATACTTGAGGCTCTCCTGACACTTGGCTTCACTCTTGGAGGGATGCTCAAAATGTATTTTGTGCTGATTCAAGGCTTTATTTTGATTCCTACTATTCATTAAAAATACAATAACAGAAAAATTTTGTTTTTCTTGCCGCAGTTAGCCTGTGCTATGGCAAAATGTGGGTAGCATTTGTAGTAGGCAGTCCAAGGTAGATGTTTGGAAGGTTTTCATTTTAATTCCAGGACTTAACTGCCTCAGTTCACCAAAATGCTTTACTCTTTATGGTTGCAGAACGCATTTGGCACCAACATGTGCTAACTTGAGCTTTTGTTGTCTTTAAATTTCTTTCCAGCTTGGCTGGCCAGATCTTTATTTTATTTTGGTCCAAAGGCACATCTGTCACCTGTCTCCTCAGAGGTTATATGCCTCTCGGGAGGGACTCCTTTTTACTGAATCTGTGCTTTATGTTTAGCTTCCAGATACTTTACATGTTTCTATAGCCACCACCAGGTGAGCCACCCAATTTTTAATCTACTTGGTTGATGAACTGCGGAATTACAGTCTGTTTTATTGTACTTATTTATTTTCACTAAGTGGGTGGGATATTACAGCTTTAATAAATGACCTTTTGTGTTGTGAGCAGAGAGAATGTATATTTTGACAAGAAAGGCTTTTATTTCAATACGTTAAATAATTCTTGTTGGAATTCATAAATGAAAGATTTAAGATCACGTATTTGAAGGAGGGAGGCTGAAGCATTTGCCTGGGAAAAGGTGGATAGTTAGGAACTATCACAAGACTGAAATTACATGCGTATTTCTGGGTTAATTTTAATTTATTAATGTTTTAAAAACTCTAAATTCACAAAGACTTTAAAAAGAGGCAAAATATTTGATAAGCATGCCAAGAAATATAGCAAAACTAAAATTTTTAGCTTAATGTGGCAATAAGCCTCCTAATTTTATTGAATATTTTATCCTAACTTGAAATTTAAATTCTAATGTCACTAAGTTTTTATGTTATCAGAGTGTTATTTGATACAGCACTTCTATACTGCAATTTCATTTCAAGGATATTATTGTGGACAGGTTTAGAATTGTCAGTAGACTAACAAAAAATATATATACCCCATATGTTCAGAGTGTGTGTATATGAGCAAATTATATATTTTCATAACTGGTCTGCTGAAAATATTGGCAGAGAGCACTACCTATATATGGATCAAATTCATTTGGTGAAGCATCCAGTTACTAAAAGTTTTGGTGAGAGTAACTTTATAGAAAAGCCATAATGTAGAATTGCAAATTTAGATATTTGGGGTAAGAATTATGGTGATTCTTTTGCGATCAGTTCATTGATGACTTGGCATCTCTGGTTGATGCTAACCTGTTCCAATCTTGACACCACCTTGGGGCTCCACTTCTGGCCACTTTCTTCTGATATATATGGCCTTCAAATGATGGAAAGTGTAATAGCAAAGAAATAAAAAGAGCAAGGGCAGCAAAGCAGTGTACAGAGAGGAAAAAAAAAATGTCTTCAGATTTTCTCCCCAGGGCTACCACTTAATAAGTATGTGGACTTGGACACATCTCTGATTCTGTGGAGACTGATTATGGAACTAACATTGCAGGCTCGTGAGGTTTAACATTATCTGACTTCAAAATATGTTACAAGTCCATGGTAATCCTAACAGCATGTATTGCTGTAAAAACAGACACATAGACCAATGGAACAAAATAGTCCTGAAATAAATCCACAAACTTACAGATAACTGATTTTCACTACAAGTGCTCACAACACCCTGGGGAGAGGAAAGCCCCTTCAATAAATGGTGCTGGGAAAATTGAGAATCTATATGCAGAAGAATGAAACAGGACCTTGTCTCTCCCCATATACAAAAACAACTCGAGATGGATTAAAGACTTAAACTAAGGCCTGAAACCATAAAACTACTAGGAAAAAAATAGCGAAAACGCTTCAAGACATTGGTCTAGGTAAAGATTTCGTGACTAAGATCTCAAAAGTACAGGCAACTATAAGAAAAATAGACCAACAGGACTACGTTAAACCAAAAAGCTTCTGCATAGCCAAGGAAACAACAAAGTAAAGAGATGATCTGTTGAAAGAGAGAAAATATTTGCAAATTATTTGCCCAATAAGAGATGAATATCCAGAATATGCAAAGATCTCAAACAACAATAAACAATCCCGTTAGAAAACGGACAAATAACATGAATAGACGTTTCTCAAAAGATGACAGACAAATGCCCAACAGGTATATGAAAAAATACCAACATTACTCATCATCAGAAAAATACAAATCAAACCTGTACTTGTACCTCTGAATTTACAAGTTAAAAACATGTAAAAATATAAAAAATCCAAAACGAGATATGATGTAACCCTAGTTAGAATGGCTATTATTAAAAAGACAATATGAGATGCTGGTGAGGATGTGGAGAAAGGGAATGCTTCTATACCACTGGTGGAAATGTAAATTAATACAATAGCTATGGAAAACGGTATGGAGATTTCTCAGAAAACTAAAACTACCATATTGCCAGCAATCCCACTGCTGAGTATTTATCCAAAGAAAAATCAGAATATCAACAGGACACCTGCACTCATGTGTTTATTGCAGCACTATTCACAATAGCAAAGAGATGGAATCAAACCAAGTGCCCAAGAATGGATGGCTGGATGAAAGGAAATGTAGTATATAAACACAATGGAATACTATTTGGCTATAAAAATGAAATCATATCATTTTGAGTAACATGGTTAAAACCGGAGGTCATTATGTTAAGTAAAATAAGCCAGACACAGAAAGACAAATATCACATGTTCTCATATGGAGAAGCTAAAAAATTGATCTCATGGAGATAGAGAATAGAATGATGGGATACCAGAGGATGGGAAGGATGTATGCATGGGAAGGGAGATACAGAGTTTGATTGATGGGTATAAAAGTATACGTAGGTAGAATAAATAAACTCCAATATTTGATAGCGGAGTAGGGTGGCTATAAGTAACAACATATATATTTCAAAGAAGCTAGAAGAGATGAAGTGTTAGCAATGCATAGAAATGATAAATACTCAAGTTGTTGGATACCCCAAATACCCTGAGTTGATCATTACACAGTCTATGCATGTAACAAATATTCAGATGTACCCATAGATAGGTAAAATATTTTGTTACTGATTAAAAAAAAAATGGTGCCTGCACATGGCTAACATTTCCTGAATGTCTCCAGCTATTTAATTAGTGTGTGGCAACTCTTTCAGCTGACCCTGGGTGGCTTGCTAAGACACTAGAGCTCTTCAGTTTCCATAAAGTAGTATTGTTCCAGATTCCTAGCTCCTCAGTTAGACAAGTGAACCTAGGTCCTTTATTCATGAAGTATGAAGGGCACCATTTTACCCAGTAGAGCACGATTTTGTGGCTTTGGTGTGTCCGTCCTGAGCCTTCATGTCTTCATATTCTTCCTATCTGCTTGATTTACTGTCCCCATTGGCTTGGGCAGTTGTCTCTAATTTCTATTAGAGACCTGGCCATGGTTTCCCCAATATTTGACAGTCCTCCCAGGAGGATAAGATTTTTTTACAGGACCCAGTAGGAAGCTGTGAGGTTGCCAAATTCTAAGGTAAATATTTAGATTATATCCATTTTATTCTTATCTCATAATGTATAACTATTGGGTTATTAATATGTATCTTCTGAAAGAAGTTCAAAAATTAGCTTGAAGATTTACAGTAGTGTGTAATTTTTATCTACAACCATGTAAGACAGACACTCCCAGAGTGGCCATTTTACAGAACTCCCCCTGGGAATGCATTCTCTTTCTCAGGGCTGTTCCTTGCTGAGAAAAAGAATTCAGTGATATTTCTCCTATTCACTTTTTTAAGAAGAAAAATATGACCCTGTTCTGTCTGGCCCTGCAGGCAGTCAGCCCCAGTGGTTATCTCCCTTGTTCCCTGAAAATCACAGCCGTCCTATTCCTTTTGGGTGCCCAGATTTCATATTGTTCAAACACACATGCTCTACAAACAACTTCCACAGATAATGCAATCATCACAGGATCCTGAGGCAACATACATCATCAGCTTACGAAGATGATGGGATTAAGAGATTTAAGTAAAGACAGGCATAGGAAATTATAAGAGTATTGATTGAGGAAGTGATAAATGTCCATGAAATCTTCACAGTTTATGTTCAGAGATTGCAGTAAAGATAGGCATAAGAAATTATAAAAGTATTAATTTTGGGAACTAGTAAATGTCCATGAAATGTTCATAATTTATGTTCTTCTGCCATGGCTTTGGCTGGTCCCTCTGTTTAGGGTCCCTGACTTCCTGCAACAGGGCCAGGAACGGTGGCTCATGCCTGTAATTCGAGCACTTTGGGAGGCCGAGGTGGGCAGAACACCTGAGTTCAGGCGTTGGAGACCAGCCTGACCAACATGAAGGAACCCTGTCTCTACTAAAAATACAAAATTAGCTAGGTGTGGTGGCACATGCCTGTAATCCCAGCTATTGGGAGGCTGAGGCAGGAGAATGACTTGAACCTGGGAGGTGGAGGTTGTAGTGAGCCAAGATCATGCCATTATACTCCAGCCTGGGCAACAAGAGTGAAACTCCGTCTCAAAAAAAAAAAAAAGGGAAAGAAATGAGAAGATGCTTTGTATGTAATGAGTCTGTTTTTTTTTTTTTTTTTTTTTTTAAGCCATACCTAAAATTTTTAAAGATTTTAGTACATTCTGTATTTTGGATTATTTTCTACAATAGATTGAGTAGTAGAATTACTGTATAAAAGGATTTTTTTTTCCAACATATTTATATTGCCAAATGACTTTCCCAAAAGCTGGTATTTGTTATTATGCTACCAGCATGAGTACTAGCCTTACAACATCTTTCCAGAACTAAATTTTGTATTATAAAACATAATTTTATAAAACAATACTTAATCTGTTTTCAGTTATATTTATTAATGAGGAGGATTCCTCTTTCATTACTTTAGCAGTTGCACTTCCCCTTTTGTGAATTGTCTTTGGAACCCTTGCCCACCATAGACAAAGAGCATGCATTCCTTAATAGGTTTAAAAATATATTTAAAATGTGGTTATTTTATTTTTTAAGATGAGTGTCCAAGACTTCCACAATGACAAAGAACTTTGAACTTTTCAGAGTTGGATAACTTAAAACTAGATTATTAGGTCCAAGTACAAGGTCTTTAATTTTTAGATGGATTGAAACAAGTCCAAAGTTATACTAAAAATGCTGAATTTATAGCCTGTTGTGTTGTACAATGATAGTTTTCGCTTCTGTTCTTGAGTTCTAAGCTTTCTAAATCTTGAGTGTTGCCAGCTAAGGCAAACAGAATTGAGGACATGTCAACTTGTTTTTGAAAAATTGCTGTAAGAAAATGAATTTTAAAATATTCCTGAGGTAAAACTTGGCATATGTGCTCCACGAGAAATCTGTTCATAGGTTTCATCATTTTTTAGCATTGTTAATGTGGTGGTACTTAAAACATTTTTTTACAAACACACACACATATATAGAGAGAGTGATAAATTTACATATATAAATGGGTGATAAATTTAAGACCAACATTTTTATGAGCATAGAAGTAAATGAAAGAGAATGGATAATTTAGATATGTGTATATTTCGTATGCAATCCTTTTGGCCAGTTACTTTTCAAAAGTTGACTATTTTTGTGTTCTTTTACTTTTATAGCAGGCTCAACATGTGCATGGACTAGGTTGTAATGCTAGAAAAATGATGCCATCTGATTTCTGACGCTGATAGTGACATGGTTAATTTAAACTCGCATCAGATTGGAGAGGTGTACGTATGTGTAAGGAAAGACTCCATTAGGCAGTGTTGATGAGAAAGTTGCATCATGGCTATTAGCCTTTCTGTGATGGAATAACATAAGCAGGCTAAGGAAGATAGGCTGGCGCTTTGGTGTTCTGTAGGGATAGAGAGAAGGCTCTCCAGGATCTGTCCCTTCAGCCACCCACATAAAGTAGACATGAAAAGCATACTAATTTCTCTATCTTCTTGCCACTTTCTTATCCCATCCCCTTCTAGTACATCAAAGATTTCCAATGCAGACTTAGAGTAAGGTTTCAGAAATCACGGACTGTGTGGATGAGTGTCCTTATAATCTCAGCTGATCCCTCAGGCCAGCTTAACTATCGGATACCTTGCTATCTCTCTTTCTCATTTGGCACAGTAGTTATTCCTAAACTCATTGTTTCTTTTCAGTAGATAATGTTGTTTTCTCTTTATGACAGACAATTGGAAGTCAGCCCCCTCACCTTTCTTCCCATCTGTATCTTTAAACATTGTACCAATTTGGCTGGGTGCGGTGGCTCAAGCCTGTAATCCCAGCACTTTGGGAGGCTGAGACAGGCGGATCACGAGGTCAGGAGATCGAGACCATCCTGGCTAACACGGTGAAACCCCGTCTGTACTAAAATATACAAAAAAAAAAAAAAAAACCTAGCCAGCCATGTTGGCGGGCGCCTGTAGTCCCAGCTACTCGGGAGGCTGAGGCAGGAGAATGGCGTAAACCCAGGAGGCGGAGCTTGCAGTGAGCTGAGATCCGGCCACTGCACTCTGCGCTCCAGCCTGGGCGACACAGCGAGACTCCGTCTCAAAAAAAAACAAAAAAACAAACAAAAAAAACCATTATACCAACTTGTATTTTCTCGTGAAAGAGACAAACTTTTTTCTTTTAAGGCTACCCCAAGCGTTCTTAGGCCTTAGCTCTTCTTTTCCAAGAGGATCTTATTTACCTGTTATGACCTTCCCTTTATTATCTTTTCCTCGTTTTCTCTACCAGCTCTTTCTGCATGCCATCATTACTCCAGTGCCTAATCTTCACATTTCCACCTGGTTATTCCACATGTATTTCGAATTCAAAATATCTAAAATGACTTCTAATTATCTGCTCAAATGGGCTCTTCAGCCTACTATGCCCTATTTTAGAAGGTGGCATTACCTCCCTACTTACTTTAGCCACAACCTAAAAGTCACCCAAAACTCCTGTATTATCCTTATTTCCCATATACATTTGGTCACCAGTTCCACTGGATTCTGCCACCTTCACAACTTGTTGGCTTCTTCCTCTCTTAACCCAGCTTTACTCCTTCTTTGCCTACCTTGACTACATTAGTGGTCTCTTAAGTGATCTTTTTTCTAAGACCAACTCTAGAAGAGTAAGTATTTATTATGCAAAATTATAATCTTTAAATTCATCCTGATATTACCTCGAAACAATCAATTATGCACTTATGTTTATCATGTGTCAAAATCATAAGCATTAACTGTATTTTGGTGATAGTCTTTAAAAATATATATATATTGCATTTATTCTATTATGGTAGTCACTTCACTGTAAATTATCAGGTAACTTGTTAATTTCTTGTTAATGAAGTAAACCAAAGTGGTGGCAGATGCAGATGCTAATGTGTAATATGGGGTCATCTTTTGTTATTCTCAATCCCCTCTTCATTAAATATACCCCATACATACACAAGGAACAGCTTACATTTGTGTGTATAATACCCTCTTTTTAATACTTAGGAATGTCAGAGTTGGACTTCAAATTGAATATCTGGCTATATGGAAATTTCTCTGCTTGATGATAAAAATTAGATGAATGCACTTTTGACAACTTTTTCCTAAGATTTTCCTTGCTCTTATGGTACAGAACTACTATGTAGTGAGTGCCATTAAATACTCTGAAACATACATCCGTTGGTTATTTCATGTTGCTTGTTCCTAGTTTTGTGTAACTGGACATCCACAGACTTTATTTTATGTGATTTTATTTTTCTATTTTTTTAGTACAATAATTCTTCCTGTGCCTTGATACAAATGATTCAGTTAATTTTGTGAGCATTAAGTGTCCAAACATAAAGTAATATGTAGTGATAACATTCATGTGTTTTGACGGAAAGGAAAATAAAGGGGGCTTCTGTCAAATGTGTACTGCAGGTCTCAGATTACCAAGGGCTTTACTGGACTTTGGCTATCTTGGAGCCAGAAGTACTCCAAAGCTATTGATATGATTTGGAGGATATGGGGAGAATAAAGACACACTTTATATTAATACTTCTTTTTACTAGAAAAGAAATAGCACTAATTTGAGGAGAGCTAGTTTATACAAAGTAACTCTTGTCTGTTGTTGGTATCAATTTTTAGTGCGAGATTAATAATAATTTATTAAGCAGTTTAAACCTTAAATTTTATGTCTTGTAATTAGCTCAATTTCATATCATAGGTTTTATGGCAGTAATGTACACTTCTAAATTCACTAGCAAAGTATATTATTTTTCCAGCCTGGGTAGAAAAACACTGGATTTTATGTATTCCCTGAAACAAATTAGCACAGTTTGGTTAAAACAGCTGCCTAAATGATGAGAAGCAAATTGGATTATAAAATCCTACTTGATAGTTTAGCATGTCAGTTAAGTAAGGATTTGAACCATATTATATGGTCATGAGATGAAAAATGACACACAGTGGTTAAGCCAAGTGTCTGGTAATCGGGCAAACCTCAAACCTGGCTCTGCTGTTGATCTGGGGGTGGTACGTGTGCCTTTCTGACAATAATCCAGTTTCTCCAAGTGTGAGATCATAGTTGTATATTTAATAAGGCTTTATTGAGTGCCCATCATGAGTTGGATGACTTATTTAGGGATGAAACAACATACTTTGAAATCATTGCAAAACCATGACTATATAATTTTATTGCACTGGTGTGGTATTCAACTTTGTGGTTCAGAATGTATCTGCATATCGTGAAAAATCGTAGTAGCCATATGGTGTAACAAAGGTCAGATGAATGAGTAAACCTACAACATTCATCAGTCATTCAGCAGTTGATGAAGCCTTGCAGCTTCAGAACTGGAAGTAGTGAAAATCAGAGTGACAGAGCTCTGGTTAATAGAGCCTGTGAAGTTTAATTTGTCTTTCTCTTCAACCTTATTGCAAACCTAGTTCCCTATATTCCACTTCTACTTTATTCCTAACCCTTTCAGCTCTTGTATAACCAAGGAAATACAACACATTGTTAAAGAGTGAAATCTTTGGGGGTTCCTAAGCTTCTTTACTTAGTAGCTTTGTGACCTTTGTGATTAAGTGACTTCAGCAACCCTTCACAAAACCAAAAGTTTCCTCATTTGTAAAATAATACCTACCTCAACACTCGTAATGAATACCAACTACGCCAATACATGTGAAATGCTTGATGTTGTACATGGGCACATATTAATGGCAATTAGTAATGATGTCGATAATGTCAGTCCACTAAGAAATGTAAATAAAATGGTCTTAATTGTACTGATCCAGAGAAGTGGTTCTTAAACCAAGGAGAACATCAGAATCACCTGAAGATCTTAAAATAAGTAGGCGAGTAGATGCATAGATTGTTTTCTATGAATACTAGAACTGAATTGGGGTGAGTAATCCACTCTGGCAGACATTATGCCTTGTATGTTACTTCTTTAAAAATCAGAGTTAATAAATACAGACGGAATTGCTTTGCATTTTTCTTCATGGTAGAAAACTTATTTGGATAGGTGGAAGAAATAGAAGAAAAGCAGTTATAGAAAAACTAAAATCTCTCTCTGTTCTAAGTTTCCTATAATGTATCCTAGGTAGTTCTAAAGTGAGAGAGAGACAGACACTGACACTGTTTAAGTATCCTTCAGAGATTTTGAAGTCTTAATTGAATGTTTGCTTCCTCAGCAGAAACTGAACCCATTTATCTATCTGTATAAGCTCTCCAAGCTTGTAGTTATTGAAAAAGTTCTCTGTCCTCTCTCTCTCTCTGTCTATTCTTAGCCAAGAGCAGTGTGCATATTATTTGCTTGCTTGGGTGCTGTTCTGCAAGTTCTTGTATTTAAAGCTTGTGAGAGAGCCAAGCCACAGGATCTGGCTGGCTTTCAGCTGCTAAACAGGGGGCAAGTAACTTGCCATTGGTCCCCAACTGAGAGAACTGTGGATGTAATTTCTTTTTGGTAAACATCCATCCTGAACTGAATTTATCTCCTCTACACATTTGTTTTCCTTTGGGTGTTTTCCTTTTGTTGCATGATCCTCACTTTGTTGGACATGAGTACTTCTGTAGTGTTATTCTCTCAAAACAATGAAAAATTACTTTTGCAAAGCTGTTTAAGTCAGAGGATGTAAAGTGGATCCCATCCAAAGCAACCATTACCATCCATCAGAGGTAGGAAGAGAGACTTCTACCAGTCAGACAACTCACAGTCCATGGTGTGACTGAACTGTGGCTGCAGCTGTGGCATTGGCCTTGCAACAGTGTCAGGGCGTGTGGTCCAGCCTTTCTTGTGGTTTGGCTCTGAGTTAGATTGTTTTAAATGGTTGGTTTAAGGAAGGCTAAGAAAATCTATTCTTCTTCTTTTGGTCTCATTGACATTCTCCATCACTGTCATTGTTATTATCACCACCAACTACCCTCATCGCCACCACTAACGTGTACTGATGCTCACAGTGTGCCATGAACTGAACTAAACTTTTACTTAATTTCCCTATTTAATCATGACGCCAACTTTATCTGGTAGGAACTACTGTTTCTCACACTTCACAGATGAGAAACTGAAGCCCTAGGGAAGATACCAGCTATGAAGCTTTGGATAAGTTACAGTGGCAGAGCTGAGGCTGAAACCAAGGCTCAGTCTCCAAAGAGCATGTTCTTAACTTGTCTGTTATATTGCTCTCCTGAACTAAGATGATTGTTGGAAAGCATCCACTTTAGGAACTCCCCACTTTTAAATGTTCCATACATCAAAATTTGGAATGGCATTTTCCCCAGTTCTGTTACTTTTATATAATCTCAGTACCTTTACTAAAGGGAATCAAAAGGTCAGGCTAGAAGCACAGTGTTGGAGAATTCTTTACAGTGTAATCTGGAATACTTCGGCAAGACTAAATTTTTAGTCTTTTGTTTAAAATAAATATGACATTTCAAAAGAAGAATAGGCAGTATGTGTTTATATAAAAAGCTGATTATTCAAACTTTGTCAGCTAAGCAGTGCATCTGTTAACTATATACTTTTTAAAAGGGTAAAGGATGATCTAATAAGGTTTAAGGAACATAGAGATTATATGCAACCTGGTGGCCGACTGTTTTTCTCTCTAAGAAACTACTGAAGTAACCACAGAAGGGGGTTCAGAGTTCAAATAATCAAGAGCTCCTTGACACTTAAGGTTATTAAGAATAAGATATTCTCATGGGTCTCTAAAATATGTTTTCCAGGATAAATGCATGTAGACACATTTTAAGGCATATATAGAGAGCAGATGAGCCCTCTACATCTAACTGCACAGTGATTTTTTTTTGTCTATAATATTTCTGATTAGTTAGGAATTTTAGAATTTGCCATTTACCATTGGTGGAAACAAAACAGATTTGGACTTGTGAGTTGCTCTCCATTATATAAACCTTAGTTGTACTGTAATACAGAGTATTTGAACATAGGATTAATGATCACTGACCTCTGATCTAGGTTGGCATCTAGATGGATTTGCCTTTGCCATACCTTTTCTGACTTGGAAATATTTATAAGGATGCAATGGGCAACACTGTAAACTAAAACCAATCCCAACTTCCTGTCAGAATCCAGAAGCCCAACAACTAAATACTGAAAGAACTAAATTGAAAAACATAAGTGGAGGGTTATTTGCTATGCTGCTGAGGACTTAGAGAACTTAATTTGAGGAGTCAAAAAAATGGCTTTCTTCACTCCTAGTCAACTGTCCCCTGGGTTAAAATGAAAACTCTGAATCAATTAGAAAACTAGACAAGGTAATTTTTGTTGGATGCCCTCTGATGTAACTAATGTAACTAATAGTGAATATTGATAATATTCCAGACATTGTATTAAGTGTATAGTTAACTTAAGCAATTGCATAGGGTAGGTACTATTATTATTCCTGATTTCCAGTTGAGGAAATAGGGGCACAGAGATGATTAGTATTAGCTATGTGGTTTGAGCAAGTTAAGGAATGGAGCCAGGATTTGAATCCGGACAGTTTGGCTTCAGAGCGAGTGCTCCAAATGACTAGAATAAACCGCCTATGAAGTTGCATTCATCTTTATTACATGTGTCTCTCTGAAGCCTAGTGGTATTCCTTTACCTACAAATATTAAACCCACTCTCAGGAAAGAACCACATAAGAAGAGGATGGCACATTGTGTCTTGGAACATGTGGTTCCACTGAGTACTGTAAATCAGGGTGATAATGGAAGGAACCCTGGTGGGAGTGAATGCTAAAAATAATAATTTATTTCCCTTTAGTGAGTTAGAGATTCCGAGAGTAAGTAAGACTAGTTTAGCCATAGACACAGTAGTGAAAACTACCTAAACATTGGACTCAGTAGGGGACTAGGCAAGTCATCTGTTAGAAGGCTACTCATCTGTTAGAATGAAAACGGAATATAATCAACACCTAGATAAGCAAAAGGACAGGGCAGTGCTCACAACTGATTGGTTGGATATGAGCAGACTTTTTATTGAGGAAGGAAATAAAATTAAGGAGTAATTACTGCAGAATAAGAAAATCATTCAAAAATTCGGCAAAGCATAGATTTCTATTATTTTTGCGTATGATATATATAGGAACAGAAAACTGCAGGGGGAAAAAGTTTATCCCCAATAGAATGCAGGGATGGCATAATATATACAAAGTATGTGGGAAGCAATAGTGAATAGGCTGAGATATAACGGGACATTCTGATCAAATTAGTTGAGGCCAGGTGAAAGAAAGAATTGAAATAAGCCTAAACATAGAGGAGCCAAATTAAATTTGAGGAGTGTCAAGGACAGAATTGATCATTTGAAAAATTGAATAACAATGTGGAAGAAAAACTTGGGAAAGTCAAATATAATTTAGAAGATAGTCATAAAAATGATGATGGAAAAGATGATAGATATTAATAACAAAAAATACTTGATTTGAAAAATGCCCTGCAGGGGTATGTGGGAAATCTCTATACCTTCTCAGTTTTGCCATGAACTTAAAACTACTTAAAAGATTTCTTTTAAAACATTTTAGTAAAATGTCTTATTTTTAAAAATGCCCTGCATTTATAGAGTCCAAGAATTCAAATGTGAAAGAGGTGTCTATATAGAGACCACAGTCTGGCAAAACAACTGACTGAAAAGGATAAAGAGAAAATCCTGCCAGCATATAGAAGGAAAACATTCTATAGCCAAAGAATAAAAGTCAAAATTAAGCTGTCCTCAGACTTCTAGCTTTAGCGTTCAATGAAAGAAAAACAAATGGTAGTGGAGTAGCATCTAAGTGCTGAAAGATGAAGAATGCAACTCTATAATCTTGTATCCAATTAAATTACCTTTACTGGTGTTCCATGCTGCATGAATTGTTGCTGTTGCACTATGTGCTGTAATACCCTGCAAAAAAATTTATTCCAGATTTATTATTCAAATCCTACCATAATGGGTTCATGTGCACTCATCAGCAAAAACATTTAAATAGAGCACAAGCACAAGAAAGAGGATGTGCAGGATAGCATCTATTGTGGTTGTCTATCACTGCATGACAAACATCCCAAAATATAGTAGCTTAAAATCACCAATTTTAGGCTTGGCATGGTGGCTCATGCCTGTAATCCCAGCACTTTGGGAGGCTGAGGCAGGAGAATCAGCTTGAAGTCAGGAGTTCGAGACCAGCCTGGACATGGTGAAACCCTGTCTCTACTAAAAATGCAAAAATTAGCTGGCATGGTGGTGCATGCCTGTTATCCCAGCTACTAGGGAGGCTGAAGCAGGGGAATCACTTGAACCCAGGAGACGGAGGTTGCAGTGAGCGGAGATCCCACCACTGTGCTTCAGTCTGGGCAATAGATCAAGACACTGACTCAAAAAAAAAAAAAAAAAAAAAAATCACCAATTTTATCATCATTTGCATGCATCTGAGAATTGATGAGCTACAGGTGTGAGGTGCTCACTTGGGGGCACCCATCCTGTTGTGTTTGTTGACTGCTGAAGATGAATTAATCTGAAGGCTTCGTAGGCTCATGTTTGGCTCCAGAGCTGGTGTAGAAGGAACGACTGAGTGTTGACTGGGTATTCCTCTATCCACATTGTCTCTCCTTGTGGTTAGCTTGGGTTTCCTCACAGTATGGTGGGGTGCTGTATAAACACTGTCCTAATATTTCTGTAATTCCTTTTTCTTTATAGTTTTGAGGACATTTATTATATGCATAAACAATATACTCTTTAGTTTTGTATATATTTTCAGTTCTGTATAAATTGAGTGATATGGAATTTTGATAAAAAATATTCTGGATACAAATCCTTTGTCAGTTTTGTGTGTTTCAAATACCTTCTCACAGTTTGTTTTATACATGTTTTAAAGTTGTTTCTTATTCCAATCGTTTTTGGGGTACAGGTGGTTTTTGGTTACATGGATGAGTTCTTGAGTGGTGACTTCTGAGATTTTAGTGCACCTGTCACCTGAGCAGTGTACACTGTTCCCAATATGTATTCTTCTACCTCTGATCCCTCCCCCCTCAAACTTCACCCCTTGCCAAGCCTCTAAATCCATCATATCGCTCTGAATTCATTCAAAAATGCATTCAGAAAAGACAACTTTGTAACTCAAGAATTAAAAAAAAAAATCATATGTTCTCACTTATAAATGGGAGATAGCTATGAAGTTTATCTGAGTACAGGATAGTAATCTTATTATAATTGTATATACTGGTATTTTATGGAGATTGAAAGAATACTTCCCTACCTCTATGTTCTCCTGTATTTTGTGCTAAAAGCTTTCATTTTTTGCATGCATAAACCATCAATCTATTTAAACTGATTTTCTCTCTCTCTCTCTCTCTCTCTCTCTCTCTGTGTGTGTGTGTGTGTGTGTGTGTATGTGTGTGTGCGTGTTAGGTGAGAGCTGGGAATACAATTTGTTTGCTTTCCTTTTTGGAAAACCAGACATCCTAGCGTGACTGATTTAAGATCCTATTCTTTTTCCACTGCTCTGGCATATGAGGTTTCTATATATGTATGGGTATGTTCTCTTTTCTGTTCAGTTTGTCTGTTCATCAATCCCTTCATCAATACCCTACTGCTCTTAATTACTATGCATTTATAATAATACATTTAAAATTTGGTAGAACAAGATTCCACACCTTGTTTTAATTCAGAGTTGTGTTGGCCATTTTGACTCCTTGATATTAAAAAATGTTAAAACCAATAGAGGTACACAAAAGCCTTTAGGAATTTTTATTGGAATTGCATCCATTTCCCAGACAATACACGGACTTTCAAAGAGTTTTTAATACGATCCCCTCCTCTCTTTTCAAAGAATATGTTAATATTGTGCACTACGAAGTTCCACCTTATGTTTAACCTCATAATTAGACATTTTTTGTTTGATATATGCAATGCTTGTTTTGATTTATCCATATGTTCAAGTCTCCATCCCCACCAGCATTCCTTTTTGTGTCTCAATTTATTTCTGTGGGTGATTTTCTACTTTCTGAAGCACATCTTCAGATGTTCCCTTTAGTGAGGGTTTGTCTGTAGTAACCTCAGTTTTTGTATGTCTTAAAGTATCTTGGCTACATTCACTTAGCCTAGTACCCATTAGTTATTTTTCCTGACTCTCTCCCTCCTTCTACCCTCAACCCTCTGATAGGCCCCAGGGTCGGCTTTTCACCTCTATGTGTCCATGTGTGCTCATCATTTAGCTCCCACTTATAAGGGAGAACATGGGGTATTTGGTTTTCTGTTCCTGCTGAAGTTGGTAAGGATAATGGCCTCCAGTGTCATCCATGTTCTTGCAAAGGACATGCTCTTGTTCTTTTTATGGCTGCATAGTATTCCATGGCATATATGTACTACATTTTCTTTATCCAGTCTATCATTGATGGGCATGTGGGGTGATTCCATGTCTTGGCTGTTGTGAATAGTGCTGCAACAAACATATGAGTGCATGTGTCTTTATGATGAAACAACTTATATTATTTGGGATATACCCAGTAATGGGTTTGCTGGGTTGAAGGGTAATTTTGTTTTTAGCTCTTTGAGAAATCATTACACTGCTTTCCACAATGGTTGAATTAATTTATACTCCGACCAACAGTGTATAAGTGTTTCCTTTTCTCCACAACCTCACTAGCATCTGACATTTTTTAACCTTTTAGTAAAAGCCATTCTAACTGGTGTGAGATGGTATCTCATTGTGGTTTTGATTTGCATTTCTCTAATCAGTGATGTTGAGCTTTTTCTCACATGCTTGTTGGCCACATGCGTCTCATCTTTTGAAAAGCGTCTGTTCATGTCCTTTGCCCACTTTTTAATGGTGTTGGTTTTTTCCTTACAAATTTAAGTTCCTTATAGATGCTGGATATTAGACCTTTGTGTCAGATGCTGTTTGCAAATATTTTCTGCCATTCTGTAGGTTGTCTGTTTTACTCTGTTGATGGTTTCTTTTTCTGTGCAGAAGCTCCTAAGTTTCATTAGATCCCATTTGTCAATTTTTACTTTTGTTGTAATTGCTTTTTACGTCTTTTTCATGAAATCTTTGCCTGTTCCTATGTCCAGAATGGTATTGTCTAGGTTGTCTTCCAGGGTTTTTGTAGTTTGTAGTTTTACATTTAAGACTTCAATCTATCTTGAGTTGATTTTTGTATATACTATAAGGAAGGAGTCCAGTTTCAATCTTCTGCATATGCTTAGCCAGTTATCCTACGTATTGACTAGAGTTCTGACCCCATTGCTTGTTTTTGTCAGCTTCATAAAAAAATCCGATGGTTGTTGGTGTACAGTCTTATTTTGGGGCTCTCTGTTCCACTTTCCATGTATGTTTTTGTACCAGTACCATGTTGTTTGCAGCCCTGTAGTATATAGTATATAGTATGTAGTTTGAAGTCAGGTAGTGTGATGTCTCCAGCTTTGTTCCTTTTGCTTAAGATTGCCTTGACTACTTGGGCTCTGTGTTTGGTTTTGTATGAATTTTAAAATAGCTTTTTCTAGTTCTATGGAAACTGTCACTGGTAGTTTGATAGGAATAGCATTGAATCTATAAACTGATGTGGGCAGTATGGCCATTTTAATGATATTGATTCTTCCTATCTATTCTACCCATGAACATGGAATATTTTTCCATTTGTTTCTGTCATATCTGACTTCTTTGAGCAGTGTTTTGTAGTTCTCCTTGTAGAGAGATCTTTCACCTCCCTGGTTAGCTGTATTCCTAGATATTTTATTCTTCTTGTGGCTATTGTAAATGAGATTGTGTTCCTGATTGGGCACTCAGCTTGACTGTTGGTGTATAGGAATACTAGTGACTTTTGTACATTGATTTTTTTTATCCTGAGACTTTTCTAAAGTTGTTTATCAGGTGAAAGAGCTTTAGGACTGAGGCTATGGGGTTTTCTAGGTGTAGAATCATGTCATCTGCAAATAGGGATAGTTTGACTTCCTCTCTTTTTATTTGGATGCCCTCTATTTCTTTTGCTTGCCTGATTGTTCTGGCCAGGACTTCCAATACTATGTTGAATAAAAGTGGTGAGAGGGGACATCCTTGTTTCGTGCCAGTTTTCAGGGGGAATGCTTCCAATTTTTGCCCATTTAGTATGATGTTGGCTGTGGATTTGTCATACATGGCTCTTATTATTTTGAGGTATGTTCCTTCAATGCCTACTTTATTGAGCTTTTATTGTAAAGGAATTAATTTTATTAAAAGCCTTTTCTGTATCTATTGAGGTAATCATGTGTTTTTTTGTATTTAGTTCCATTTATGTGATGGATCACTGTTATTGATTTGCATATGTTGAACCAACCTTGTATCACAATGATAAAACTTACTTGATCGTGGTGGATAAGCTTTCTGATATGCTTTGGATTTAGTTTGTCAGTATTTCGTTGAGGCTTTTTGCATCAATGTTCCTCAAGGATATTGGCCTGAAGTTTTCTCTCTTTTTGTGTGTGTGTGTGTTGTGAGGTTTTGTTATCAAGATGGTGCTGGCCTCACAGAATTAGTTGGAGAGGAGTCAGTCCCTCCTCTTCAATTGTTTGGAATAGTTTCAGTAGGAATGTTGCCTTCACTCCTACAAGATAGTTTTGCTGGTTATACTAAACTAAGTTGATAGTTACTTTCAGTACTTAGATTTTGTGACCTCTGCTGTTGAAAATTCAGTAATCCATGTAAGAATAACTTTTATAGGTGACGTGACACAAATCTAGACAGTACAGAAATTTAAAAGCTCACCACTGCCTTTTATCTCACCATGGAAGAATAAATAACACGTTTTTCTTCTCTACTTTTTTTCTAAAGGGGAGTGTGTGTCTGTGTATAAAATCTGCTAATCGAAACAATTTTCTATAGTCTTAGAAATGTTTCAAAACTTATTTTCTATCAGAATTGTGTTTTCTAGTCATTAAAAAGTCACTACAGACAACATTTATAGCTATATAATCTATTTAGGGTATAATGTACCCACCAAACAATTCCTTCAGTGTTTAACCTCTAGGTTGAGTCCATGTCTAATTATATACATACATCTGCAGTGATTATCTGTGCTAAAATCCTTTTCCGCCTTTCAGCTATTTTTTTCATTTTAGTCCTCTAACTGCATTAAAAGAATCAAAAGGTACACACTTTTTAAAGAAGTTTAAAACAGCTCTCTGTTGCATTCCAGACAAGTTGTACCATTTTACACTTAAACCGGATGTATACGTGAACACTTCATTATTTTTAATATACTTTACATTTTAACTTCTTGTACTTAATTTTGAATGTATACATATACAGTTCTGTACTGGTTATAATTGATAATATATAAAATTCCCATAGTGGCATTTGGGGAAGAAACTCTTTACCTGAATAACATTATGCATTTATATAACCCTTAATGGGAACTTGTCTAATTTCTACTTCTAAAATAAAGTCCTTCTGGCACCGGGAAACACTCATTATTTTAATGGAAGAACCACAGTATTTCAATCAATCAATGTACTCAAATTGTGAAATGCACCATTTACGGAGTATATGGAATAAATATGGAAGGGGATTTATGCTTGAATCCTACTTTTCTTTTTACTTTAATGACTTAAAATGGTGTATGATCCAAATATTACCACATTTAACGTTTCCATTGCAGACTTCCCTAGAGGATCATGTTTTTAGAACCTCTTTATGATTTAGTTTTTTAGAGTTGGCATTATGGAAACCTTTTGGATAGGATCAGTGACAAAGCGATCTTAATACCAATTTATAAGCTCTAACAAGTAGCTTCAAAAATCATATCCTATCATAAATAAAATGTTTACCTGCCATATTTGTGATCTCAGTGAATTATTATTAAATTAGAAGGTTTTTATAAAATGATCCCCAAGCCAATATGTGTTTAAGTGGTAGCCATAGTAATTAAAGTCTCATCCTTAAGAAAGAGAATCAACTCTTCACATCTGGCAGGCTTCATTCTTCCCTCCTTCTCTCTCTTTCTCCTAACACATAACCCGCCTCACCCAGATTTTTGATCATTTCCATATCTTGTTTATATATACAGGAACTTGGATAGAGGTAAGTCTTGCCTCGTCCCTAGTTAATAGGCTTTATTTCACCTTATTTTGTGGCATAAAAAACTGGACCTTTGAAGCTTTGCTGTTCGGTGAAAAATATTCATCAGAGCCAGAGAAGTAGCAGTGATTCGTTTTGACTCTAACCCATAATTTTTGTAACTTTTTTTCCAGAGTGGAGTTTTTTTATTACTCAAATCAGTCTCCCTGAGCATTCAGGGATTAGAGTTTTTAAGGACAACTTGGTGGGTGGGGGAAGCCAGTGAACTGGGAGTGCTGATTGATCAGGTCAGAGATGAAATAATAGGGAGCTGAAGCTGTCATCTTGTGCTGAGTCAGTTCTTGGGTGGGGGCCACAAGGTCAGATGAGCCAGTTTATCAATCTGGTTGGTGCCAGCTGATCTGTCAAGTGCAGGGTCTATGAAATATCTCAAGCACTGATCTTAGGAGCAGTTTACAGAGGGTCAGAATCTTGTAGCTTTCAGCTTCATGACTCCTAAATCATAATTTCCAATCTTGTGGCTAATTTCTTAGTCCTACAAAGGCAGTCTAGTCCCCAGTCAAAAGGGAGGTTTGTTTTGTGAAAGGGTTGTTACCATCTTTGTTTTAAACTATAAACTAAGTTCATCCCAAAGTTAGTTCAGCCTAGGCCCAGGAATAAACAAAGATAGCTTGGAGGTTAAAAGCAAATCAGAGCTGGTTAAGTCAAATCTCTTTCACTGTCTCAGTTATAATTTTGCCGTAGTAGTTTCAATCCCTCCCTTTGGGTTTTTATAACACCTTAAATCTTAATATATTGGCTAAAGAAGGTGGAAACAGGGTGACAACTGCTCCAACTTCTTCCTGCTGATCAGGGGAATAGTGGGGGAAGGTGTTGACCCCAAGGTAAGAGGAGCGAAACTGCTTTGCAACTGTCTGAACCTACCCATGCAAGCCTGGCTGGGGTTCCAAAGCTCCCATGGCAAAGGTGTTAGTATTGTTATCTATAATTTTAGTGCCAACTAAGGTAAGAAGTGCAATTCCCAGTTTTAAAAGTAAATATTTGAAAGCATTAGTCTGGGGACTTGTAGCCCACAAAGTATTTAGGATTTACTCCAAACTGCAGAAAAAATTCAAGAACAGCTAACAACAGATATACTATAGTTTTTCTTTTGAAGCATATTTTTTTCTCTCTCCAGTCCCCATTTTCTATTAAAAACAAATTACGATAGAACTGATTTGTTTAAAAAATAAACTATAGTCTTATTGTACTTGGCCTGATTATGTGCATGAAGTACAGCAAGAATAATTATTTTTTCACATAGACTTTTCAAATTGGCTTTGATGGGACTCTGTTCCATAAGGAATCTCAGATAAGACTTTTTAAAAGGTGGGGCCAGCCATGGGTTTGTATCCTCAGATACTTATGAATTGGGTAAATTCCTCTCCTCTGGAGGTCCTAAGATAACTTGGGGCTCCTGGGTCTGTTAGAAAGTGATATCCTTTAGTTACCACAGGTCAGGAACCTTGGACAGGGACTATACAGACAAGATATGAGGCCTGATTTCTCAAGAGGCTCTTATTGACTCTGAGTCAACTCTGATTCTTTAAAGAAGGCATACATTCCAGTCAAAGCCTTGGTAAAATAACCAGTTTCTCCAATTGTGTCCCATGACAAAGAAAACAGGTTCTTATTGCACTTATGCAAACAACTACACTGCCATAAGCTGAGAATACTCACAAATAGTTTCCAAATTCTGGAAGAATCAGGTAGAGAAAAATAAATATGCTCAAAATTTTGTTCATAGGAGGGTATTTTACTCAATTGTTTAAAAAGCTGTACATAACTCAAAAGACATTTTCTTGGCCCTGGAAAACAAAAAGGATCAACAGCGTTTTAAGTAAAAAAGTTTTAAAACAAGATTACTTGTCTATTAGTTCAGTCCATTCAATTAACTCCTGTTATGCTTGATATTTATGAAGATTTCAGCTCTCCATGAGAGTTCCAAAAGTCTTTTTCTCTATTCTAATGTCACATTCTCTAAAGTTATTAGAAACTTGCATCCAATAGCACCTGTAAAAAGTCCTATAGCTGATTTTAAACCACCTTTTGAAGAGGAACACAACAAGATAACAACTGTCTGTGGAGGACAAAAAGTCTTAGAATTGCCATTATTAAAGTCACAATTGACTAGGAATTTTGGTTACTTCTGTGGCATACAACAATTTTACATAACAATTATAACTATTAATAACATAATATGAATTATGGGAGTTCCACATAATTTTGGAACATATACCAGTAACACATTTATACAAATATAGTCCAAAGAAAGCCAAGCACCATTTCATATTTGACAATGCTTCCTGTATGACTTTTATAACAAATAAGCCAAACACATGATTTTAGACTTCAGGGGACCTAATGTCTAAAGGATTAGGTAGGCCAGAAAATGACATACTTAATAATTTGATACTGGAAAGTTTGTCAAATATCAAAGGTTTAAAACACTGGCTATCACAAAATAAGATCACAGATTATTCATTTATCTGAAATGGTAACTCTATTATTTATTTATTTATTTTTGGCTGGAGTGAAATGGTGTGATCTTGGCTTACTGCAACCTCCACCTTCTGGGTTCAAGTGATTCTCCTGCCTCAGCCTCCCAAGTAGCTGGGATTACAGGCAGCCACCACCATGCCCATCTAATTTTTGTATTTTTAGTAGAGATGGGGATTCACCATGTTGGCCAGGCTGGTCTCGAACTCCTGACCTCAGCTGATCTGCCTGCCTTGGCCTCCCAAAGTGCTGGGATTACAGGCATGAACCACCTGCCTGTCCTCAAAAAATGTTTAAAGGCATAAACCTTTACTCTGAGAGAAGAAACTTGGCTTTCCACACAAGACCCAATGAAGATAGCATGAGGCCAGTGGAATCTGTCCCTTCTGTCTCCTTTCTTTCCCCTTGTTATTTACCCAAAAGGACAAACAAACAAAAACCTTTTATTATCTTTTAATATTCCATAAAAACCTTTCAAAAGAGAAAACAAAATTGTGTTTTTGCATTAGTGCATCTTTAATGCTAAAGCTAGTTTTTAAATAAAATTTTACAAATCTATCCACTTTTAATTAGTTTGACCATAAGGTAACATTTTCATAAACTTTTTAGGGTGCTTTGCAATTTTCTGTTAAACAACAGATTAATTTTCTAAGAAAACCATGTTATTTGGGCACATGGACTGAGATTCTGGCCCCTCATTAGTGTGTTTTTATTTCAATGTTTAACCTATGAAAAAACAAATAATTTCCTTCAAATCGTAGCCAACTTGCTCATACCCATAGAACTTTCTTTACAAGACCAACCCTTTTCTCTTAAGTCTTCAGTTTTGTCCCATTACTCTGTTACTCTATTACTCTGTTTGTCTGAACTAGACAAAGTTACATTTCCTTTAACAAAAGCCATATTCCCATGCCTTCTTATAATCTTTTACCAAAAACATATTCTACTTTTCTTATGCACTTTGTATGTAAAACTGTTTCTTCAGTAGTCTCAATTACATGTTACAATGTTAACTGTTAGCAACCTTTATTTTCAGTGAAAACCTGATAAGTAAGTGATTTTAATTATGTACTAGGTGTGGAGTCTAGGCCCTAAGGCAGATAAAGTCTGAGTCTTCGCAGCATAGTAACTAGGTGGGGCATAGCTAACTCCACATGTCCCCAGGTCTCATCTAGAATCTAGTACACCAAAGTAGGTAAATTCAACAATTTTTTTAAAGTCAGGCAGTTTATGACCTTAAAGCATTTAGCAAATCTGATATCTGACCTTAATTTAGACCAAATGTCTACATTTTGAAGTCACATGAAGAAAAAGTCATTAAAGTTTCTGTTTTTCTGACAAAATACTTGATTTAAGAACTTACTTTTCTAAGCCAATTAATCAGAGTTCTTTTATATATAAACATCACATATACAACACATATAAATAGACAGAAGATATAGTAGTTGTACGATTTTTCATTTGCCGGTTTCTTAGTTGGATTTCTGGCTTCAGGGTGAAGCTCTTGGAGAACAGGGCCAGGAAAGCATGCAGTTTCTGGGGCCTAATAAGTAGACACAGCTGTAGGGCAAAGACAGATCCCTAAAGATAAACCCACCCTTTTCTGTTTTATGGAACCATAGGCAAAAGATTCTCAATTTTGCAAGGTGTTGCCCAATGGGCCACATGGGGAACCAAATTAACATTTTTCATTGCAGCGAAATACACATAACAAAACAGACACTAGTCACCAGCGAAGAGTGGATAGTCATCCTGAGACAGGCCTGTTGAATTCTCTTCAGGGCTCACCGAATGTGACCAGACAAATAAGGAGGGGTTCTCTGAGTTAGACCTGCTGGACTGTGAGCAATTCCTTCTGAGATCCACTCCACATACACACACAAAAATGAGAAGGACAGAAGGCCTTCCTAATCAGATCCCTAACCAAGAACTCCAAGAGTATACCTTCCAAATTATCCTCCTATTCCCCATCTGAGAAGTCTCCCTGAAATCTTCCTGTTTGAGAAGTCTCCCAAACCAAGACTCTTTCTACTAGTTAGGGAGAGCCAACTGAGACCTCCCAGGAGCCAAACCAACACAAACACCCCACCACGGTGCTACAGAACCAGTCGGGAGAAGGAAGAAGGTGTTGGCAGAGCCTAGAATACTCACCAACCCACACCCCCCAAAATGAAGCTACAGACAGACTCCCTTTAATAAGGCTACAGTTATAGGATGTCTCCCATAATTTTTAAATCTCCAGATTTTTTGGCTTTGTATTTAAGGATATTTTCAATTTTTTAGTAATAATCCTAAAAATATAATTCTGTACTATAAGATAAACACACATTTATGTAGAAGTAAACTGTCTTCTCACCAATATGCCTAGATATGTTCTATGGAAAAGTATATTTTAGATACACATGCACATATGAATACACAAAAACATACACATCTCAGGGAAATTCTGCATAGTCTCCATAATTTTTCAGGTGGCCTACTTCATTGCATCGAAATTGTCAGTGACCCAGAATTTAAGATTCAATGAAAGGTCATTAAAAGAGATATAATTGTCTTTCAAAGAAAGATATATGTTAGAACCAATTTGGCTATTAATAAAACATTTAGATGATGAGCCCTGGGCATTGTATTACTGGAATTAATTTTTTTTTTCCACAGGAAGATTAGGAAAACACATAAAGGCACTAAAATTTATACATTGATCTTCTTTACAATTTATTATCCACAAATTTTGTCTGTTTTATATTAGAATCAATCTGATTGGAAGCAATTTCCAGAAGTTTCTTAATTTATTCATTCCTTCTGATTTCTAAGCTGCTGTAATGAAAATAGATACCTAATTTTTGAAAATTCTAAAGGAGGAAGCTTTTTTCACATCTGTTCTCAGTAACTCAGTCTCTAGCTTTCCTCATACATAAAGGCATTATTATTACTGTGTTACAGCTTTGTAGTTGCAATTCTGCTTTTGATTAGTGACAAAGTAAACAGTAGAAAACATATTTTTATAATAGTAATGTTAAAAGGTAATTATTTTTACCTTTCTGTGAGCATTGACATCTTTTTAAATTTCTTGACAATGCATTCTCTGTAGTCTTCTCAAAGTACCTATGATTATTTTGAATTTTTGGAACTCTTATTTGGATCTGTTGCCTTAAATCATCAAAAGCCAAATAGAATGCAGTATTTGAGCACAGTAAATATTCAATGGCCATCTTATGTTTACTGTTCTTGTTCACTGTTACTGGCATAGACTTTAACTGAAAGGCACTGACCAATTTAGCTCAAGTTTCAGTACAGGTTATTGAGCCTGTCCTGCTAAGATCATGGAAGGTTTGTTTTGTATTTATCATAAGTCACTGATACTGTTTATATGTCAATCTCCAGGTAATGTCTTTTACTAAAATTATGGTAGTTTGGAATGTGACTCACTTCTTGGATATCTCTGATTCACTGGTGATTCATTTTAAATAATTTTCATTACATTTAAAATTTCTAAATGCTAAACTTTTGGTTTCTCATGCTTTAACACCTGAGTTAAGTAAAACTGACAAGAACATACTGATAGAAGCATGACAATAAGCAATACTTGGAAAACTTATTACAGATATTTGTTGCATTTATATGTGTGTGTATATGTGTAGTAGCTTCTTTTGATTTTAGTTTATATTGTGTGTTTAACAGTCTCTATACTTTTTCTGGAGAGTAGAATGTCATTTTCAGTTGAGGAGACATGAACTCATTTCATTAAATATTAGGTTGTTTATAAAAGATAATTAACTATGTTCTCCTGTTTTAATATTTGGTAGTTATAGACAAAGTTATTTAGTATCAAGATAATCTATCAAGGTTGTAGATGTCTCTAATAATCATGAAGTATGCCAAACATGTTAGAGTTCCTTCTCAGAATATTTTTCCCCTAATTGAAATCCATTGCCTCTACTTGGGTAGTTGACCAAGATTCTAAAGTGACCAAAATATTTGTCTGGTCTTGTGGATAGAGACTATTTTGGCAAATGTTTGTTACTTTGTCCTGTAAGAATAACAAAATATACCACTGGTTCTCCTCGTCTTGTATCAAACCAATAATGGCCCCAGGCTTCATTTTATGAATTTAAAGATTCAGCCACTTAAAGGAATGACCAGTTCATGGGGTTTGCAGAAGTTTATAACAGAAGGGAAGAAAGTAACGTTGACCATTTCCTTCCTCTCCTCCCACTCAGGCTTATACTTATGGAAGTCTTATAATGGACAAGAGGGTAAGCTTTGGTACCAGACTACATGAGTTCAAATCCCAACTCTATCACTTACTGCCTGTGGCATCTTAGGTTTACTTTACCTCTCTGATCCTCAGGTTCTTCTGAAAAGTTGGGATATCCTTCACCTTAAGTATTTATCCCAATTTCCTTTCATTGATTATATGAATCTTAAGTTATCACGTGTACCATGAAAATATGTGCAGCTCTTATGTATCAATAAGAAAACATTACAAAATGAAAAAGCGATATTTTTAATGTGAAATGAGTTGTTATGCTCAGCACCTGGTATTTGGCCCACTACTTACACTTACTTAATTTTAATATATTGGAAGAAACTCACCATCTTTCTAAAAGAAAAGAAAAACTTTCTAACCTTTTTTCTGTAATCCCACAAATATCTTGATACCACTGGTATTTGTGTCACCTAGACTGAGAGGTACTTTTCTCATCTTTTTAGTTTTTTTTTTTTTTTTTTAATTATACTTTAAGTTCTAGGGTACATGTGCATAACGTGCAGGTTTGTTACATATGTATACATGTGCCATGTTGGTGTGCTGCACCCATCAACTCGTCAGCACCCATCAATTCATCATTTATATCAGGTATAACTCCCCAATGCAATCCCTCCCCCCTCCCCCCTCCCCATGATAGGCCCCATTGTGTGATGTTCCCCTTCCCGAGTCCAAGTGAGCTCATTGTTCAGTTCCCACCTATGAGTGAGAACATGCGGTGTTTGGTTTTCTCTTCTTGTGATAGTTTGCTAAGAATGATGGTTTCCAGCTGCATCCATGTCCCTACAAAGGACGCAAACTCATCCTTTTTTATGGCTGCATAGTATTCCATGGTGTATATGTGCCACATTTTCTTAATCCAGTTTGTCACTGATGGACATTTGGGTTGATTCCAAGTCTTTGCTATTGTGAATAGTGCCGCAATAAACATACGTGTGCATGTGTCTTTGTAGTAACATAATTTATAATCCTTTGGGTATATACCCAGTAGTGGGATGGCTGGGTCATATGGTACATCTAGTTCTAGATCCTTGAGGAATTGCCATACTGTTTTCCATAATGGTTGAACTAGTTTACAATCCCACCAACAGTGTAAAAGTGTTCCTATTTCTCCACATCCTCTCCAACACCTGTTGTTTCCTGATTTTTTAATGATTGCCATTCTAACTGGTGTGAGATGGTATCTCATTGTTGTTTTGATTTGCATTTCTCTGATGGCGAGTGATGATGAGCATTTATTCATGTGTCTGTTGGCTGTATGAATGTCTTCTTTTGAGAAATGTCTGTTCATATCCTTTCCCCACTTTTGGATGGGGGTGTTTGTTTTTTTCTTGTATATTTGTTTGAGTTCTTTGTAGATTCTGGAAATTAGCCCTTTGTCAGATGAGTAGATTGCAAAAATTTTCTCCCATTCTGTAGGTTGCCTGTTCACTCTGATGGTAGTTTCTTTTGCTGTGCAGAAGCTCTTTAGTTTAATTAGATCCCATTTGTCAATTTTGGCTTTTGCTGCCATTGCTTTTGGTGTTTTAGACATGAAGTCCTTGCCCATGCCTATGTCCTGAATGGTACTACCTAGATTTTCTTCTAGGGTTTTTATGGTATTAGGTCTAACATTTAAGTCTCTAATCCATCTTGAATTAATCTTCGTATAAGGAGTAAGGAAAGGATCCAGTTTCAGCTTTCTACTTATGGCTAGCCAATTTTCCCAGCACCATTTATTAAATAGGGAATCCTTTCCCCATTTCTTGTTTTTGTCAGGTTTGTCAAAGATCAGATGGTTGTAGATGTGTGGCATTATTTCTGAGGGCTCCGTTCTGTTCCATTGTTCTATATCTCTGTTTTGGTACCAGTACCATGCTGTTTTGGTTACTGTAGCCTTGTAGTATAGTTTGAAGTCAGGTAGCGTGATGCCTCCGGCTTTGTCCTTTTGACTTAGGATTGTCTTGGCAATGCGGGCTCTTTTTTGGTTCCATATGAACTTTAAAGCAGTTTTTTCCAATTCAGTGAAGAAACTCATTGGTAGCTTGATGGGGATGGCATTGAATCTATAAATAACCTTGGACAGTATGGCCATTTTCACGATATTGATTCTTCCTATCCATGAGCATGGTATGTTCTTCCATTTGTTTGTGTCCTCTTTGATTTCACTGAGCAGTGGTTTGTAGTTCTCCTTGAAGAGGTCCTTTACATCCCTTGTAAGTTGGATTCCTAGGTATTTTATTCTCTTTGAAGCAATTGTGAATGGAAGTTCATTCCTGATTTGGCTCTCTGCTTGTCTGTTACTGGTGTATAAGAATGCTTGTGATTTTTGCACATTAATTTTGTATCCTGAGACTTTGCTGAAGTTGCTTATCAGCTTAAGAAGATTTTGGGCTGAGACGATGGGGTTTTCTAAATATACAATCATGTCATCTGCAAACAGGGACAATTTGACTTCTTCTTTTCCTAACTGAATACCCTTGATTTCTTTCTCTTGCCTGATTGCCCTAGCCAGAACTTCCAACACTATGTTGAATAGGAGTGGTGAGAGAGGGCATCCCTGTCTTGTGCCAGTTTTCAAAGGGAACTTTTCCAGTTTTTGCCCATTCAGTATGATATTAGCTGTGGGTTTGTCATAAATAGCTCTTATTATTTTGAGGTACGTTCCATCAATACCGAATTTGTTGAGCGTTTTTAGCATGAAGGGCTGTTGAATTTTGTCAAAAGCCTTTTCTGCATCTATTGAGATAATCATGTGGTTCTTGTCTTTAGTTCTGTTTATATGCTGGATTACGCTGATTGATTTGCGAATGTTGAACCAGCCTTGCATCCCAGGGATGAAGTCCACTTGATCATGGTGGATAAGCTTTTTGATGTGCTGCTGAATCTGGTTTGCCAGTATTTTATTGAGGATTTTTGCATCGATGTTCATCAGGGATATTGGTCTAAAATTCTCTTTTTTTGTTGTGTCTCTGCCAGGCTTTGGTATCAGGATGATGTTGGCCTCATAAAATGAGTTAGGGAGGATTCCCTCTTTTTCTATTGATTGGAATAGTTTCAGAAGGAATGGTACCAGCTCCTCCTTGTACCTCTGGTAGAATTCAGCTGTGAATCCATCTGGTCCTGGGCTTTTTTTGGTTGGTAGGCTATTAATTGTTGCCTCAATTTCAGAGCCTGCTATTGGTCTATTCAGGGATTCAACTTCTTCCTGGTTTAGTCTTGGGAGAGTGTACGTGTCCAGGAAATTATCCATTTCTTCTAGATTTTCTAGTTGATTTGCGTAGAGGTGTTTATAGTATTCTCTGATGGTAGTTTGTATTTCTGTGGGGTCGGTGGTGATATCCCCTTTATCATTTTTTATTGCGTCTATTTGATTCCTCTCTCTTTTCTTCTTTGTTAGCCTTGTTAGCGGTCTGTCAATTTTGTTGATCTTTTCAAAAAACCAACTCCTGGATTCATTGATTTTTTGGAGGGTTTTTTGTGTCTCTATCTCCTTCAGTTCTGCTCTGATCTTAGTTATTTCTTGCCTTCTGCTAGCTTTTGAATGTGTTTGCTCTTGCCTCTCTAGTTCGTTTAATTGTGATGTTAGAGTGTCAATTTTAGATCTTTCCTGCTTTCTCTTGTGGGCATTTAGTGCTATAAATTTCCCTCTACACACTGCTTTAAATGCGTCCCAGAGATTCTGGTATGTTGTATCTTTGTTCTCATTGGTTTCAAAGAACATCTTTATTTTTGCTTTCATTTCGTTATGTACCCAGTAGTCATTCAGGAGCAGGTTGTTCAGTTTCCATGTAGTTGAGCGGTTTTGATTGAGTTTCTTAGTCCTGAGTTCTAGTTTGATTGCACTGTGGTCTGAGAGATAGTTTGTTATAATTTCTGTTCTTTTACATTTGCTGAGGAGTTCTTTACTTCCAATTATGTGGTCAGTTTTGGAATAAGTGTGATGTGGTGCTGAGAAGAATGTATATTCTGTTGACTTGGGGTGGAGAGTTCTATAGATGTCTCTTAGGTCCGCTTGGTGCAGAGATGAGTTCAATTCCTGGATATCCTTGTTAACTTTGTCTCGTTGATCTGTCTAATGTTGACAGTGGAGTGTTGAAGTCTCCCATTATTATTGTATGGGAGTCTAAGTCTCTTCGTAAGTCTCTAAGGACTTGCTCTATGATTCTGGGTGCTCCTGTATTGGGTGCATATATATTTAGGATAGTTAGCTCTTCCTGTTGAATTGATCCCTTTACCATTATGTAATGGCCTTCTTTGTCTCTTTTGATCTTTGATGGTTTAAAGTCTGTTTTATCAGAGACTAGGATTGCAACCCCTGCTTTTTTTTGTTCTCCGTTTGCTTGGTAGATCTTCCTCCATCCCTTTATTTTGAGCCTATGTATGTCTCTGCATGTGAGATGGGTCTCCTGAAGACAGCAGACTGATGGGTCTTGACTCTTTATCCAGTTTGCCAGTCTGTGTCTTTTAATTGGAGCATTTAGTCCATTTACATTTAAGGTTAATATTGTTATGTGTGAACTTGATCCTGCCATTATGATATTAACTGGTTATTTTGCTCATTAGTTGATGCAGTTTCTTCCTAGCCTCGATGGTCTTTACATTTTGGCATGTTTTTGCAATGGCTGGTACCGGTTGTTCCTTTCCATGTTTAGTGCTTCCTTCAGGGTCTCTTGTAAGGCAGGCCTGGTGGTGACAAAATCTCTAAGCATTTGCTTATCTGTAAAGAATTTTATTTCTCCTTCACTTATGAAACTTAGTTTGGCTGGATATGAAATTCTGGGTTTAAAATTCTTTTCTTTAAGAACGTTGAATATTGGCCCCCACTCTCTTCTGGCTTGTAGAGTTTCTGCCGAGAGATCTGCTGTCAGTCTGATAGGCTTCCCTTTGTGGGTAACCCGACCTTTCTCTCTGGCTGCCCTTAAGATTTTTTCCTTCATTTCAACTTTGGTGAATCTGGCAATTATGTGTCTTGGAGTTGCTCTTCTGGAGGAGTATCTTTGTGGTGTTCTCTGTATTTCCTGAATTTGAATGTTGGCCTGCCCTGCTAGGTTGGGGAAGTTCTCCTGGATGATATCCTGTAGAGTGTTTTCCAATTTGGTTCCATTTTCCCCCTCACTTTCAGGCACCCCAATCAGACGTAGATTTGGTCTTTTTACATAATCCCATACTTCTTGCAGGCTTTGTTCATTTCTTTGTCTTCTTTTTTCTTTTGGTTTCTCTTCTCGCTTCATTTCATTCATTTGATCCTCCATCGCTGATACTCTTTCTTCCAGTTGATCGAGTCGGTTACTGAAGCTTGTGCATTTGTCACGTATTTCTCGTGTCATGGTTTTCATCTGTCATTTCGTTTATGACCTTCTCTGCATTAATTAGTCTAGCTGTCAATTCTTCCACTCTTTTTTCAAGATTTTTAGTTTCTTTGCGCTGGGTACGTAATTCCTCCTTTAGCTCTGATAGGTTTGATGGACTGAAGCCTTCTTCTCTCATCTCATCAAAATCATTCTCTGACCAGCTTTGATCCGTTGCTGGCGATGGGCTGTGCTCCTTTGCAGGAGGAGATGCGTTCTTATTTTTTGAATTTCCAGCTTTTCTGCCCTGCTCTTTCCCCATGTTTGTGGTTTTATCTGTCTCTGGTCTTTGATGATGGTGACGTACTGATGGGGTTTTGGTATAGGTGTCCTTCCTGTTTGATAGTTTTCCTTCTGACAGTCAGGACCCTCAGCTATAGGTCTGTTGGAGATTGCTTGAGGTCCACTCCAGACCCTGTTTGCCTGGGTATCAGCAGCAGAGGTTGCAGAAGACAGAATATTGCTGAACAGCGAGTGCACCTGTCTGATTCTTGCTTTGGAAGCTTCCTCAGGGGTGTACTCACCCTGTGAGGTGTGGGGTGTCAGACTGCCCCTAGTGGGGGATGTCTCCCAGTTAGGCTACTTAGGGGTCAGGGACCCACTTGAGCAGGTTGTCTGTCCCTTCTCAGATCTCAACCTCCGTGTAGGGAGATCCACTGCTCTCTTCAAAGCTGTCAGACAGAGTCGTTCGCGTTTCACAGGCTTCTGCTCCTTTAGCTGAGCCCTGTCCCCAGAGGCGCAGTCTACAGAGACAGGCATGTTTCCTTGAGCTGCTGTGAGCTCCACCCAGTTCGAGCTTCCCAGCAGCTTTATTTACCTACTTAAGCCTCAGCAATGGTGGGCGCCCCTCCCCCAGCCTCACTGCTGCCTTGCGGTTAGATTGCCGCAGACTGCTGTGTTAGCAAGGAGGGAGGCTCTGTGGGCGTGGGACCCTCCCGGTCAGGTGTGGGATATATTCTCCATTGTGCCGGTGTTACAGCGCAGTATTTGGGTGGGAGTTACCCGATTTTCCAGGTGTTGTGTATCTCATTTCCCCTGGCTAGGAAAAGGGACTCCCTTCCCCCTCGCGCTTCCCAGGTGAGGCGATGCCTCGCCCTGCTTCAGCTCTCGCTGGTCAGGCTGCAGCAGCTGACCCACACGGATTGTCCGGCACTCCCGAGTGAGATGACCCCAGTACCTCAGTTGAAAATGCAGAATTCACCGGTCTTCTGTGTCGCTCGCGCTGGGAGATGGAGACTGGAGCTGTTCCTATTCGGCCATCTTGCTCCGCCCCCATCTTTTTACTTTTTGAAGTGCCAACTCTGCATCCCCTAGTTAGGCAGAAGCCCCAAACTTGATTATAAATTTGATTTTTTTTCAACTGCAATTTTCTTGGTCTCTTTAGAATTTTTGCAAATGAACTAAGCCTTTCAAAAAGAACCTGTTCATGAATAGAGTAGAGTAACTCCAGTTTCTGAAGTATGTCCACAGGAGAGAGAAATCTGCTATAGCACAAGTGACCTGCCCCACCTTGGCCAGAACATAAAGATAAGGGCCCTACCCCTGGCTGTGCCTCCCCACACTGGAAGCTTAATTTCTGCTTGCTTGCTTCTTGGGGGACTGCCTACATATAGATCCCAGGGAAGGGAGTCCAGGCAGAAAGAGGTTTGCACACTCTTTCAGCAGTACTTTATGCTCTAGAATTGCATGCAGTTAACTTCGCACTAAGTCATCTGTGAAGCTTAAAAAATATTCTGGGCTTTCAGGAGTTGGTGCATAACTAGGGAATCTTTTTTAAGTCCCCTGGAGGAATCTTTTACCTCTGGCCTGTGAACTGGTTTTTGGAACCACAGGTTTAAACTTTTTCCGACTCAGCTGAAAAATAAGCATCCTGTGTTTTGTTTTTTTTTTTTTTTTTTTTTTTTTTTAATTTTTCCTTGAGTTTTGGCATAGGCACACTGTTGATACTGAGTCGGAGCTGCTAAATGTGTTGCTTGACCCTGGGAAACTGAGGCTTTGAATGTCTTAACCCCAGGGAATAACTGATTTGAGAAAGATGGGTTGTAGGCCAGGCCCATCAGGGATCTAATGGGACCTAAGGGAACCCTGATATTGTGTGGGACTGAGCAGGGAAGCTGATGCCCTTCTCCAGCCTAGTATTTACTTATTAGTTTGTTTGTTTAGCAGCCATTTAAATAATTATGAGATCAAGGCGTTTTGCTGGACACAAGGGATCCAAAGACTATAGTGGAAAGAGTATAGGTTTTAGGATCTGCCAGATGTTGGTTTGAATCACTGCTGAGCTATGTGATTTTGTGCTATTTACTTAACTTCTCGAAACCTATTTCCTCATCGGCGAAATGGATATAATGCTTGCTTTGCGAGTTGCTGTAAGGATTAGAAATAATACAAGTAAGGCACCTTATATAGCACTATAGTTTATTTAGCGTTTGTGTGCCAGGTGTATGTGAAATTTTATACATATTCTCTTTCATTCCTTATACAGATGCTGGAGCAGACATCATTGCTACTACCAGTTTAGAATTGAGAAAACTAAGGTTTAGAAAAAGTGTCTAGTTCAAGATCTCTAGTTTCTAAGCAGCATAAGTCTGCTTTGAATGTAGGGCCGTCCGACTCCCCAAATTCATGTTCTTAACCTTGTATTCTAGATGCCTGCCAAGGCTAGTATCATGTTGTACCCTGCTACTTCTCCAGGTTAGACCTGGGAGTGATCCACCCAAGAGCTGTTCAGGCATCCATGGCTCTGTAGCAACTAAGACATATTGAATTCCTCTCTAGAGAATATGCAATTCAGACAAAATAGGACTGAGGCTATTATAAGAGGGAGGTAAGCCAAAAAGTCAGTGTTTATCAGGGATACAGTATAGCCTACATAGACCATGTACAAAGCTGAAGTTGAGACCAGAAGTCATGGGGGATCCTGGGAAGAACAGGCGAGTTCATTTTACAGTAGATGACAAAGTATGGCTTTGGTTCCTGACCACTGTAAGTGTTTAGATGTAGCCCTTATATCTTTGCTCCAACTCTCAGTTGACATGAGTGTAAGTGAATATCTGTAACTTGATTGTTGGAAAGGCTCTAACCAGGATGTTATGGCACATTAAATTGTAGATATTTTTAATTATATTTTTAAAAAGTTTTAAAATAGAGATGGGATCTCCCTGTATTGTCCAGGCTGGTCTTGAACTCCTGGCCTTAAGCGATCCTCTCACCTCAGCCTCCCAAAGTTCTGGGATTACAGGCATGAGCCACCACGCCCAACCTATTTTTAATTATCTACAAACTACTAGCCATGATGTGCAGCCAAACAAAATTGCAATAGAAGGTGGTAAATATTACAATGAGGGAGGTTCAAAGTGCTACAGGGCACAGAGTGGGGAATGTATTTATGATCCTTTGTGGAGCATACATCCCCTCATATTATCTTGTGTTAACTGTGTTCATGTAAGACCTGCCACTTAACTGAGCTGTTGGCTTGGACCAATAACGTATACCCTTTTCTTTCTTTAAGATATAGGATATTGCTTTGTCACCCAGGCTGGAGTACAGTGTACAGTGGCATCATGATAACTCACTGCAGGCCTGAAAATCCTGGGCTCAAGCAATCCTCCTGCCTTAGGCTCCTGAGTAGCTGGGACTACAGGTGTGCATCATGCCCAGTCTCATTATCTTATATAGATGCCATGTATAAACCATTACTTTCTTTTCACTTGTGTGTCAAGTTCCATAGAAATTGTGTTGAATCCAGATTAAATAAATGCTTGCCATATGATGATGGTCTTAAATGTCATTTCTTGGGCTACTGCTTTTTGTTTTTCATTTAGTTAATGGTTATTGATTTAAGACCAAGAGGAAGGTATTACATCTTCTTGTTCTAATGGAATTATCTTAAGTGTACCTTCCCTTATAGTATGAAGTCAGCTATGGAGGAACTTAATGCTTTTCTGGTTATCCCATAGCTCCTAATCAAATGAAAACAGCTGAATCATTTTCTCTGCAAACCTGATGGTTTTTCTGACTTAATTTACGAGTGCCAAATGAGCTTGGTATTTATCTGCATTTATTTTGAGTAAATTTTGGGCAGGCACCTGTACAGCATCCTGGCAGCACAGTGTGAGTACTTACCTTTTCCCCCAAAACATTCAATTAAATGAAAATGCATGTAAAGCACTTACAGGGCCTGGTGCAAAGTAGGAATATTCACCATCTCACCTTACACTTAGGAAACTTTATAGCCTGCATCTTGCTAAAATGTAAGAAAAAGAATAAGCAATGAATCAATGCAGTATAAATTTACAGAAAATCTGCGTTACAGAGAAGTTGTTATTTATGCAGAATTTACCAGTTCATACAGGGTTTCATAGTTAGGATGATGACAATGACCTTTTTTTTTTTTTTTTGTGGAACTCAGGGTAATATTGTCTTCGGTGCTTCTTTGCTTCCTTGCAAAATGACTCAAAAACTTGAAAAATGACTCTCTACCCTTATCCATTGACCTTTAAAGCGGGAGAGTGGCCAGGTGCGGTGGTTCATGCCTGTAATCCCAGCACATCGGGAGGCCGAGGCAGGAGGATCATGAGGTCAGGAGTTTGAGAGCAGCCTGACCAACATCGTGAAAACCCGTCTCTACTAAAAATACAAAAAGTAGCCAGGCATGGTGGCCCGTGCCTATAATCCCAGCTACTCAGGAGGCTGAGGCAGGAGAATCGCTTGAAGCCAGGAAGTGGAGGTTGCAGTGAACCAAGATCGTGCCACTGCACTCCAGCCTGGGCGACAGAGCGAGACTCTGTCTCAAAAAAAAAAAAAAAAAAAAAAGCTGGGAAAGTATATGAGAGAGTAGCAGAACTAGGCTCAGAGCACAGGTTTCCCCTTCTAATTAGCTGTAGGAGCATGGGTAGGGGTCACTTCTGTGCTTCAGTTGCTTCATTATCTAAACCACCTTGCAGAAGTGGACTACAGCAGGGCCTAACAAATGCCTAGTATATTTGCTGTCTTTCCACCCTCACCAGTGCAGCCAACTCATCGTGCTGCTGGAAGGCCAAATTGTCAGGAATCACTACCAAACAGCTTTCATCCTTGATGTCAAATCTATGTGACTTTCTGCACCAGAAGATTCTGAAGATCATTTGCAGTTTTACATCTCTATTCTTACAAATAAGGAATCCAAGATAAGAACCTGTTCTTTTCAGGTAGTTTAACTTTCCCATAAGAAAGTGGCAACGAGAATTTGAGAATAATGCCTTTTCCTAAATCAGTATTTGAATAGCAGATTTTCCTTCTTAAGTTTCTTTTTTTCTCTAATTAGCCCAAATATCTTTTTAACAGCAGTACAATTATATTTTTACCTTGTTCAGTACTTGGGTCTTGTTAATCTTTAGTCCACTAAAGAGATTACCTATGGTTAGAAAGAAAGAAAAAGCCTCCAATGGGGGTTCAACAAAAAGTATTTAAGAAATTATAGCCCCCAAGTTGCCCTGTACATTGTTTTAAAAAACCATCTCTTAACCAGTACTTACTGTAAAAGTGAATTATTGCCCCCTTGTGGTAGAATTGTTCATTTACTTTCTTCACACAAATAGTAGAATCGTATTTTACAGTTTCTACTAATCTGAAAACTTTGTCCTTTACAATTAACCTAAAGTATTTTAGATATTTAGAAAACAATTTTAGATAGTTTTAAAACTATCTCTTCTTGTTTGTGCTTACCTATGTGAAATATCACAGAATCCTGTCTTCAAACTGTTTTGTGTTTCTCTTTGACGGACTAGGGATTTAAGAAACAAGCCCAAATCTCATTCAGATTACCTTGTTATAGTCCTTAGTGCTTCAAGAAAGCTGAATGAGGTTGTGGAATATTCTTACTGCCCCTTTAAAAGCCATGTCATAGACTCGAAGAACAGATTTTCTTCAGAGCTGTAAAATGAGGAACTTCTGAGAATTTTTGAAATACCATGTGCAGGAAACCATAGTGGTAATACAGTTCATTTATAAAGGTTCAGGTGATCTTCTTCAAGGTTAGCTTTTCTTCCATTTCCATCGTTTTGAACATGAAATACAATTTTAAAACCAAATAGGACTTCCTGTCAACAAAAATGGGTAACAGATCTGACTCCTAATAAAATGTCTTCTATAAGAAAAATTGAAGTCTTGAAGCCATTTCATACTATTTTAGATTAAAAATATGGTACATTTTTACAGATGAAAGAATAGTAATAGAGGCTTCCCATTTAGATTGGCTGATTGAAATAGCTTTTACAAATTAGTGTAAACCTGTGCAGGTAGTAAGTATTCTGAATCCTGATATTCTGAATGATTGTCACATTTAATTTTGTCCGTTATTTACTTTGGACAGTTGTCACTCTTTATCAATAAGTCTTGCAAGAAGAACAACTCTTATAAGTTACCTCTAGATTGTGTGTAGATTTTAAAAGCACATGCTCTTTTATGAAGATGAAATGATTAAGTGGCCCTTTGAAAAATCTTCTAAGTTACTACTTGACATTCAAGTAAGCGCTCCTTAGGAAGTGACTTGTTATTATTTTCAACACTTTAATGTTTATTGCTTTGTCTCTAGATTATTTTTTCTTGAAGAAAATGATAGCAAACCATTATTGAAGGATTAAATGTTGCCAGTCCTTTCAAAACACAGGTATCTGTGGAATCTTTTTAGTGAAAAGAAGAGGTGCATTTCTAGATAACCAAATGATTGTTACTAAAAATGCCTTTTAAGGAACTTTGTGCTGTCAGTAAAGAGCCACAGTTGATTCATTTCCTTTACTCTTTCCACCTTACTCTCACTTCTGACTCCTCAGCTGATGTAAATAAGTAACTCTTATTTTATTTACATTCCATATTAATAAATAAGTAAAATAAAAATAATTAAAATATGTCGATTTACATTACGTAAACAAGTAAAATGTAAATTTTTTAAAAATAAATTTAATAAAAGTTTAAATAACTTCCATTTTAATACATATATTTAATACATATACATTTTACTTATTTATAATATGTATTTGTCGTACATTTTACTTATATAAATTTTTTTTTTTTTTTTTTTTTTGAGGCAGAGTCTCGCTCTGTCGCCCAGGCTGGAGTGCAGTGGCACAATCTCGGTTCACTGCACGCTCCGCCTCCCGGGTTCATGCCATTCTCCTGCCTCAGCCTTCCGAGTAGTTGGGACTACAGGCACCCACCACCACGCCCGGATGATTTTTTGTATTTTTGGTAGAGACAGGGTTTCACCGTGTTAGCCAGGATGGTGTGGATCCCCTGACCTCGTGATCCACCCGCCTCGGCCTCCCAAAGTGCTAGGATAACAGGCGTAAGCCACCACGCCTGGCACTTATATAACTCTTATACTTGAAAATTGCAAAGAGTAGATTTAAAATGTTCTCACACAAGAAAAAATCATATTAGGTGATGGGCGTGTTAATTAGCTTGATTATTAGCTTAACCATTTCACATCATATACGTACATCACAATACCATGTTATACACTATATAAATTTTACTTATCAACTAAAATAAATGTGTTATTCTGAACTATATGGACAGTAGAAAGATTATCTTAGGCTACATAGGACATAGTGTGGTAGATCCCAGTCCTGCTCATCATATTTGCCCACCTGGACTGCTTTCTAGAGGGAAAAAAAGCTTCAATAACTAACAAATCTCCATTCTTAATGTCTGAAGGGTTTAGGTCAATAGTTTTTAAGTTTTTGTATCTCAGATCTAATTACGAGTGATCACTCCACAAAAGGATCTGCTTACTGTCATTTCCATCACAGGAGGAATGCTTTTGTATTACAGGCTTTTTCTTAGATCCATTTATGATAAGTTTTAGTGATATCCAACAGTAGTATTCCTGGATATAAAGTTAATTGCTATTACTTAAAATATAAAATACTTGCATTCGTAGTTGAAAATATACTTTATTCCCTCAGTAATCACAAAAAGAAGAGGTCATGAAAAGTGTAGTCAGGACATTTTAATACTGAAAAAATTGTAACGTACTTAAGATCTCTGTGCATAAATCTTTGTCCAAGTTTAGATTATGGTCTGAGGATAGAGTCCTAGATCTGAGTCAAAAGTTAAGAATATTTTTAATACTTCTGTGCATATTGGCAGATGGCTTTTCAGAAAGGCTGTATCAATTTTATATTGTCAATGCATCCTGTTGCCTGTCTCATGACATTCTTACAAGTGTTAGGTATTTTTACTTTTAAGGATCTTTGTAGTGGCATCTCATCTTGTTTGGAAGTTTTAATTGTGAGATTTGATTATTTCAATATATTTATTAGCTATTTTTATTTCCTTTATGAATTGTTTAGATCTCATCTATTTTTAAATGAACTTTTAAAAATATTTTAGAAACCAGTTGGTGTTTTCTAGACAATCACTAATCCTACATAAATCTCTCTTGCTATTCATTCTTGGGCAAAATCAAGTTGCCCATATGGAAAAAAATAAATGGTCCAGTACTATTCATCAGTTACAACTCAGTCCTTCTGTCTTTATATGTGAAAGGAGCATTTCATGTTCTGCTTCCAGAGTGTTCTGTGAAATATGACAATATCTGCCAGGTTGATGGTTACACAGGCTTCTTGTCCCTAAGTTTTAGCGGCTTTGAAGAATGACTGCATCTCTCTGAGGTGATTTCAAAATCTCCATGATGAATTTTATAATGCACTGAAGCCCAGGTTTCAAGTTAGAGCATTACAAACTTAAAAATCAGTAAAACTCAGTCCTAGTTTTGTCCCAGTTGTGGCTACAACAGTAATTACAGTTAATTACATTTGTCATAATTATGGCTTACTTTCTGCAGCTTGTGTGTTTATGTATGTAGGTATGTGCACGTATTACTTATACATATATGCGTAGAAAGAGAGAAGCTTTTATCTCTTTTATAGTCAAAGCTACTGAAATTTTTCTTTAGTTTTCTTCCATTATATTTACCCTCAAAGCCTTTCTTAAAACACCTTGCATTATGGAAACTCTAGACAGCCTCTGTGCCTTACTCTGAGGGATGTACGAGAAACATTTTTCCAGTGATGGAAAGATTCTTACCTATACCCAGTGAGAGGAGAGAGCATTTGAAGACCTTCCTTGACTTTGAGAGTTTATGAAAGAATGAAATCACTGTCTGACTGGCAGTGGACTTGGCATTTGCACAGCTTCATGTAATTTGTGAGTCTGCCTATATCTTGGTTCAAAATAATCTACCCTATTTCTAATTCTAATAGCAGCAATTCACAGCTGGATGGTAGCAGTATTTCCGTAAGGAATTGTTCATATTTCTCTGCAGAAGAGTTGATAGGTTATGCTCTTGGACCATTTCCACATGTGAGCAAGTCAATGTAATTATGTTAGAATGTGGCTTTGATAGTATCTTTCTAATTTTGTTCATTTTGAGGATAATCTTGTCTTGCCAGTGATATTCTACACGTATCTTCCTTTCATCCTAGGGACACAACTTTTTCACAGTGTCTCATAACTTTCTAGTGAATGATGACTGTAGTATTTTCATTCTATAAACAGAGAGACTAAGAGTCAGGCATATGCCTTACCAGACATCTCAGTTACAAGACTGTGCCTAGCTACCAGGTTTTCTTCTTCCCAGAAGTAGCCTTTCTCTAAACCACACTGCATTGCCGCCCTTAAAAATGGTGATAATTGGGACCAGTCATCTCCTTGCATCTGCATAACAATGCTAAAAAGATCTGCCCTGTAGACCTGATTCTACCTGATTTTGAAGAGATTCCCTTAGTTATGATGTGTTAAGGCCACTGCATTCTCAAGACTCTAGAGATAAAGATATGCAAAATTTGTCATTAGAACTGGATATGTTGGATGTTGACAATCCCCTCGTAAAACTCAAACCATTTTTGTTTGTTTGTTTGTTTAAATCCTGGGCAGTATCTATTCCAGGTCTTCTCTCGTGAGCTAAAAAGTAAAGTTAAATTCATGACTTGAATTGTGCCTTGGGTGACTGGCATCATATTTGCCTTTAAATACTTCCCGTATAGCATATATGTACTTGGGAATGTGCAGCAATTGAAATCTAGAAGTCATTCTCCAAGTCTAATCCCATATCCACAGAGGTAAAGAAATTAAGCGGAAATGGAAATTAGCACATTTGTATGTCTAATATAACTTATTTTCAAATATATAGATAAAAACAAGGATTTTTTGTTAGCTTTAATCTTACCGATTTCTTTTCTCACGTTTGAAAATCTTAGAACATGAAAAAAGAATATGTATGAAAGACCCTTTCTGTATGTTATGTTGTAGTTTAGTATTCTTTTACTACTTTGAGCTGGGCTTGAAGTCAGAACAATGTAGTATGGACCACAAAATATTTTCAGTTAATTTAGGCCTGTCTGTGGTCAAATCTTGGCTAACCATCTTAATTCCTCGGTATTTGCAATATATCTTATGTGAGAAATGGGACGGGCCAAAAGCAAAACCAACCAACCAAACAATAGCAAAGAGGTGTGTCACTCAAGAGAGACTTCTGAGGAGAATCTTTAGGGTTGTAATTAGGGCCCCCAAAACATTACTTGTTGGAATTGGTACCATATAGCTTATTGCCAACAGAGTAATTGTACAAGTTAAAAAATTATTTTACATAAATAAGCTTTCAGAAGCATTGCTGAATTTTTGGCTGGGATACCAACTGTTTTATGCAAGTATTGAGTAACTTCGCTATTACACAATATCATATCAGCGAGCAAACCCAAAACCATTTAATATTGACAATTGCTTCAGAATAATATATTGGGTAAATGACATGAAATTGACCATCTTAAAATAAGCTTTTCCCGTCATTGTGCATGGAATTGCTGTTAGTGAAAGTAGTACATATTTAACTCGCAAGTACATAATTTACATGAAGCTTTCTTGTGAATGTGAAAAGCTTTCTTTAACATATATTCAGTATATTTTTATTCTGGCAGAACACATTTTTAAAATCTAGTAAGATAAGCTTTATTTTTCCATTCACTTAATTTCAATTTGCTTTTAAAAGAAACTCCAGGCTTTATATCAATTAAGCATAAACCAAATGAATTTAAAATGTAGTCAGTAATGATTTTTTAAACTAAGGATTTTGTTGTTTATTTAGAGAAAATGAAGAACAAAAACTTCTTCATAACGCTTTATAATTGAAGCTTTTAAAATATGCTATTTTGTATTAAGTATTTCATTTTTGTGCCCTCCTTTGGTGGGTCTCATCATTAGAGATCATGTTACTAAGTAGTTGTAACTTTACAGCTGCTTTGATTAATGATGGCTTGAACTAAGGTTTCATTGCGTAGGATTAACTACATTTCAAGATGGCAAAATGCCATTATAACATTAATGCCAGACTTTAATGAGAAGCAGAAGTTAGCTTTAAGGACCTTTATAATTTAATATGGGGGCATGATCATGTTCTCATTGTTTTAATGCAATGTCCTATTAAACATAAGTTATTCTTTTAAATCTTTTTTTCTTGTGATAAAAAGATGTAAAAATATTTGCTCAGCAAATGTTTATTGACTATCGACTAAGTGCCAGTCACTGTGCTAGGGTCTTGAAGAGTAAGCCTGTTTTCCATCCTTAAAACAGATCCCTTCTGATCAGAAGGAACAGAAATAAGAAACATCTACCTTATTTAGAAATCTCATGACCTGCCTTAACCTTGTATGACTCTGGTTTCCGAATACATGTATCTCCCTAGACTCTGGTCTGTTTCCTTTTCATTTTTGACATCAGCCTACTTCTCCATAGGCTAGATTGAAAAATTGGCCAGCTATATGCCTGGAATGAAAGGGTCTGGGTTATGTAATTTTACAGGTATAGGAAGGATAAAGAGCACAAAACTTAAATGTTCTGTTCCCTATTTGTAGTACTGATCACTGTGCTGTCAAATAGCTACACCTTACACGGAAGAGAAAAGTTAGGTTTTGTAGAACTACAAGATAAAATTTGAAGTAGGGAAAGTAAGAGAGGAAGAAAGGATTCTTTCTCGTTCATTGAGACAAAAGTCTTCCTGTACTGAAGGTGTCTAGGGGTGACTTACTTTAAAATGCAGGAGGCCTTCAAAGCCCTTTTCTGTTCTAAAAATCCTCTGATTTCTGTGTGTTTAGAACTCAAAGAGGGTGATGGACCTAAGACAGATGTCTCATGTTCTTTATTCTTTTTTCTCAAAATCTTACGTATACATACTTAGAAACATTGAGACCTTATAAAGTAAGCCTATAAAACTATAACCACAAATGGAGGAAGTAAAATGTAGCAGAGGCAAAGGGAAAAATAACATTTAAAAAATTCCTGATGGAGGAAAACCTCAACTAGTTAGCTTGTAGCCTGGGCTTCCTAGTGGCTAAGGTAAAGAAGAGAAATAGGATAACTTGGTATGATCATCTGGTAGTCAGACACATACCACCAGTTCATCAGAACAAATAAGCATTCTTCTTGCTCTCCATTAATAACAACAACTTGTCCAGGGGATTTGGATAAGAAGCATAAGGTACGTAATGAATGATGTCCTCATGAATTTTTATAGAAAATAAAGGATTGCACACATGTCATTTTATACATTGGTATTTGGAATATGGAGGAAATAATATTAAAAGCAAGACTTTTTCCCCCATGGGGAAGGGAGAGAGGAGTTTGAAACTTCTGGTATGTTTGCTATAGATAGATGCTTATTTTCTTTTGACTCACTAACATGTGGAGCAGTAATAAGATGTAAAGATGTGTAGTAAAGGGTAGCATTGTTAAAAGTAGGAGGGAATAAATGGAATTTTTGTGGCAGGATGATATTTGAAAGACGGATCAGGCCACTGGGAGGTTTTTCAATATGCCAGTTCCCTGTAACAGGAAGATCAGTCTCTATTTTAGACAGCATATCCAATTTAGTAAATAATTATTATTCTGTCAAAATTAATGTGAACAATTTTCTCTTTGAGGCTTTTTCCATAGGTGATGTTTTCCAGATGGGCTTTGTGCAAAACTCCCAATGTTTTTGTGTTTTCTTTCCTAGAGCAAGAGCCATTTCTGACATCTCATTTCTTTTCCTTCATTGTAGGGAAGAGAACACCAAAGGCGAAGGAGAAGAGGAACAAGAAAAAGAAAAGGAAGCTGATAGAAAGAGTCCAGGAGCAACACAGCGTCTTCCTAGCTACAGACAGATCCAATCAATAAAACGAGACACATCTGGTAGATTTTTAGGGGTTTTTGTTTTTGCAAACGTGCACAAAGCTACTCTCCACTCCTGCACTCTGGTGTGCAGCCTTTGTGCTGCTCTGCCCAGTATCTGTTCCCAGTAACGTGGTGAAAGGAAGCACCACCAGCGTGGCCCCTGTGTTATTTATGCTTTGGTTTGAATCTGGAGACTAAAGGCAGGAGTAAGTAAGTGCACAGCCCATGACTTGGCTCAGTGTGTGCTGAGAGAATCCGTCCCCGGCACCACGGACATGCTAGCGGTGTGAGGCTGCAGACCACCGCTGGAGGACGGACTTCTGCCTATTTATGTGAAAGAAGATGCTTGGCAGGCAATGCGCTATTCACTCGTGACATTTATTTCTCACGTTGTGCATTTTCAAGGATAATGTTTATGTGGATATCTGCTTAGTGGTTACCACATGGTATTCTCAGCATCTGTCACCTTCACACTGTTGTGCGATGAAACTGCTTTTAGCTGAGGATACGCTCTGGAAATTCCTGCTCAGTTTCACAGCAGCCCTAATATGTACATATTCTGCAGGGGCTACATATAAAGCTCTTATTTACTGTATATTTATGCTTTCTTGTGCATAACGAGTCATACCTGATTAATATGTCACTTTGTTTCTAGTGGTTCCTAACCCATTGTCTGGTAAATGACTTTTCTAGTTTGGAGAATTGACACATGTTTTGTTGTCTCTTGAAACTTTTTTTCCCCTCATTGTGGGCTTATTTCTCATTGTAAGGGTAGGATAAACTAGTTTTTGTATATAGAGTCAAATGCCCAGTGTCAAAGAGTTTGCATATTGTATAGACCTTCCCCACTCCACATGTCCCACACATAGAAAAAGCAGCAGGTGACATCTGGCAATCAGAAGCCCAAACTGCCTTTGAGTCTAAGATGTGATGACTTTGAAGAAACACAACTGAAAACATGAGGGACTATATCCAGTCACTTGTAGCCAGTTTCACAGGCCAGCTACAGAATTGTCCAAACAAACATTATTTCTGACTGCCTTTTTCCCCGCCCCCAAATTTAAAGCAATCCCTGACTTTCAATGACTGACAGGGCACCTGCCAATGTTCTTGGGTCACCGAAGAAGTTACTAACATGAGCCTGTGCATAGAATTTTAGGAGATAAATGGATGAATTTCTGTGACTGCTGGTCAGATCTTAACAGGTCTCTATTGAGCCAGAATCTGTTTCAGATCCAAGGTGGAGAGGAACACTATGGAAACTTCCCAGGTGACTTTCAGAGCAGTTGTTTCGAACATATTATTGTTCACTTGGGGGAACCAGATTTTAGAAGGTTGTGAATTGGCTTTCTCTCAAAACATTATTATCTTCTTGGTTGATCCAGGAGAAAATTAGAACGGAAAAATAATGGTTGTGGATTTCTAAACAAAGCAAGGTAAAGCCATTTTTTTTTTCACCTTGCATTGGCAAAACTACCTCTTCAGTGTTTTTAACTTTTGATTCAAAAGCGTCTTACCAGTAAGGATAAATATCACATACATCATGAATATACTGCTATGAGATAATAAGCCATATATGAATGTTGTATACAACTTTAGGGTTTGCATTTAATCCTGAAGTGTTACCTCCTTTCATGTCTATTTACACTATTTTCCCATTTACTAAGTGGGGAGGGGTCTCCTTATATAGTGCTTCATCGTTAATAAGTCAATACCTGTTGTTCCTGGGATGTTCTTTTTTGTGCATTAAAAACTTCAAAATTATATTTTGTGGAGTTTTTTTTTTTTACTTTAGAGATACATTTAGAAATAACTTAGTACTTTGTTCTACCCCCAAAATATAACAGTCCTTTAAGAAAGACAAATCTTTTTTTTTTTTTTTTTTTTTTTTTTTTTTTTTTTTTTTTTTTTTTT
>NC_045440.1:111071943-111276818 GCF_002776525.5 Piliocolobus tephrosceles | reverse complement strand
GAAAGACAAATCTTTAAAAACCTATGTTGGTAACTACATCGAGAACACTAACTAGTTTTCTAGTTAGTGTAAACTAGCAAAACTAGTGTTGCTAGTTTATCTATAAACTAGATAACTATAAATTAGAGTCCAAGTGCCCGAGTTCTAATCCAGACTGAGAGTGGCCTGTGAAAATTACTGACTCCCTCCACTCTCAGTTTCCTTATCTGTGAAATGGGTATCACTTTATCACCTGCCTCCAGGTATTGTGTTTTAAGGACCAAATGAAAATATATACAAGGTTGTACTTTAAGGATATGATTAGGTAAAATGTGTAAAGTATGGTCAGCACAGCATTCTATATACTAAGTACTATACAAGTTGGTCATCTATTACATTTTTCATTGGATAGATTCTTTTGATTTCTCCTTATTAACAAACTAGAACATTTATGAAAAGTATTGATCTATTGCTTGATGCCTGGGCATTATTTGCTAAAACGTTTACATCTGCTTGAGTCTCCCTGATATAAGCAGCATACACACACAGATACACACAAAACGGAATTCATTCCTGTGTCAATAAGGGTACAACCAAGGAAATAAACTAGTTAGGGTATTTCAAACGGGGACTTTAACACCAGGAATTGGTTATACAGGTGATAAAGGAGACACGGAGCCAAAATATGTTGCCAAGATGACCCAGAGATTAGCAACAGCCGGAGACACTATTTTACCCCTAATGCAAGAGGGATTACATGAAGAGGTGGAGTTTCCAGAATCTAGAAGCCACAGGTGCCCAGCTAGACTTAGAACCATAGCTAAGGCTAGAGCTATAACCACAGAAGGAGCTGGAACTGAGGACAGAAAGCTGGTTTGGTAGGAGCCGAAATTTGGAGATGATCTGGTCGCTTTGAGAAATGTTGCTTGAGGCAAATTCATAGAGGAGGAAATACCCTGGCTTCTCCCTATCTCACAACCTCCAGTCTTCCACCAGTGCCCGCTATTGCCCAAAGCTTCCCAGAAGCCAGTAGGCAAGGGAGTCTGGGTAACACAGTTTTCTGTGGTGCAGAAGAGCCTGAGGGAAGGGCAGCAGGTAGATCTAAGAGCAAACAAACAAATGATCCGCATAATCACTGATACCTGCTTTCAACTGTTCCCTTTCATGCTTTCCCTATTGGACAGTTAATTCTTTAGCTAGTTGATTAAAGGCTCTTGTATTCGTCATTTACTTCCTTTGTTCCCCACATCTAGTCAATTACTAATATCTAATGAGTTTACTTTGGAAATATCTCTTGATTTTCTCCCTACCCCTTTACTTTCTTTGCCCAAGGCCGGGTCGTCTTTGTCTCTTTTTCTGGATTGTTCCACTCTTCCTAGACATCATTCTTGCCCCCAGCTTCATTCACTCCAATTATTCCTTTGTATTTCTACCACTTATTTTTCTATTAATACTTTTTTCTTCCTTTAAAAAAAAATACTTTCCCATTCCCTATAGAATAAAATTTTACAATTTTTCAGTGCCCTTTTAATGTTGTCTTCACCCATGTATCTTACAGAGATCAACAAAAGACTGGATGGCATGGATGAGTGTTGTAAAATCCTTGATGGTAAACTTGGACATACTCACTGTATTAGTTGATACCCCTTGAATCACAAAGACAGAAATGCAAGGACAGACATGGCTTTAAAAGCAGATGATATTAGCACACGTTGGTTTCCGATAAAAGGAAAAAGTTAGGTGATAAACATTAAATCTTGAAATCTCCAATTCTTGTTTTACTTCTTATTAAAACAAAATAGATCTTTATTTTGGGCCCAAACCTAAAGTGAAATATTAAATATTCAAAAAGCAAATATTTTTTCTACATACAGTCTCTCATTTATGTGGGTAGCACCACTACCTTCTAGCATACCCTTGACTGAGAGGTTGCAGAAGCTGAAAAATATGTGATGAATAAAGATTTTGATGGATTTCCATATTCATCTCCGATGAATCATTACAGCAAACTGCCATGTGCCATTTTCTCCTGCTCTAGCAGACGTTGTTACTCACTCACTGTCTACCTCTGAGCAGGACATAGATTCAGAATCCTTCCCAACAAAGGTGTTCCAAGAAAACATTACCAATAGATTGGGATTGACAGGGGAGTTACAACTTTTTGCTTTCCAGGTTCAACTTAAGGTCCTAGAAAGTGACTTCACCCAGACACATTCTTTGGAGCACTCCATGACGTATTTTTCAAACCTTTCTGCTAATACCCTTATAGGCAGAGAAGAGCAAATTAAGAACTCTGGAATTATAACCTGAAGCAGCCTCATTTTAATCCTGATTTAAAATAATTCATGCAAATTTTGCATTCTACTCAATAAAAGGGCCATTTTTAATACAAAATTATTACTGTATCCTTGGACATTCCCTCCAAAAACCTTTGAGCAAAATCACATTTCAGGAAGACGTTCCATGTTTATTCAGTCCTGGGTTTTGCATACTCCTTGGCAAGTAGTTCCTTGTCCTTAGAAAAACGCATATCTTCATTTAAGAAGCTGAACAGTAGTTCTTTGGTAGTGTTCACAAATGGCTTTACCAACTAACTCCTCCTTGGCTTTTATGACCTCAGGCTCCCCAGGTGCACATTCAACTTTAATTTGATTCTTTTTCTACTGGCTTCCTTTCTCCTCCTTTCTACTTTAGTTATGATTCAGCCATAAGCTGCCTTCCCTATATCTGTTTTTGAGAAAAGAAGTAGCAATCTTTTTCTGTAAAGGGCCAGAGAGTAAACATTTTAGGCTTTGTGGACCACACTATCTCAGAGGCAGCTACTCAGCTGTTATAGCAGAAAAGCAGCCATATTCAGTACGTAAATGAATGGGCATGACAATGTTGCAATATAACTTTATATAAACTTAAATGTGAATTTCATAGTTATCACATGTCATAATATACTCTTTTGACTCTTGGCAACCACTTAAAAAGTGTAAAATTGTTAGCTCGTCAGCCACGCAAAAATAGGTGGCCAGGCTGGATTTGGCCCACAGACTGGATTTCTTGACCCCTGGTATACAAGATAACTCGGTTGCTCATGAAATGTCTTTGCAAACTATGAAAGCCTATCTATTTCTAACTCTGTCTCAGCTACATACACTCTGCTTCTGGTAGGAGCCCAATAACTGTGTTGAATGCAGATGCCATTTTAACTACCCTATGTATGGAAATACATTCCAACTTTATAATGCCATTCTTGAAGTCTCTAGTTCATATTTTGATTCTTCCTGGCCATAGGATATTATATTTGTTTTGGGCCCAAATCTTAAGTGAAATGTTAAAAATTTAAAAAGTGAATTTTTTTTTTTTTCTGGATAAGTTCTCTCCTAACTTCTTCATTGATTTAAGTAGTACCACTGCCTTTTAGTGTACCCTACCCCTGCACTCCAATAAGAGAATAGCTTCTATCTCTTTTTCATTAAGACCACTCCATCCTTTCTGTAATATGTGTCAGTGATGCAGTCTTTCCTTGCTCTCGTAGCCCAATTTACATGAATTAAGGTTATGGACTCATACACAGCCAAGAAAACTCTTTTAAAAAATAATGATTTGAATGCCCTTTCTGGCTTCCTTACTTGCTCTGGAATCGGTAATTCCTTACCTGTTTTTTTCCCATTATCTTTTCCTTATTAGGGTCTGGCCCCCATTTTATGCCTAACCTATGAAAATTGAGTATGCACTGAATGCCTTTTAAGAGTAAAACCTTGTAAACAATGGTAGCAGTACCCCCATTCTCTAGCTTGTTCATTTCATCTGCTAAGTAATTTTTAGGCCGATGTTTTGTGTGACCTTGAATCCTTCTACTACAGAGACAGTAGAATAAGTGATGTGATAATGGAGGAGGCATAAAGGAAGGCATCTCTGGGGAAGTGCGATTTTGCATAAAGACCGAATAATGAATGTATGAAAGTCTAAGAACAGTCCAGACACTGGAAACAACCTGTGTAGAGGTCCCGAAGTGCAAACAGGGTCAGCAAGACCAAAGTACAGGCAAAAAGGAAGAGTTAATAGAGCATAGTTAGGAGGAGAATGGGACCAACATGAGGTCAGAAGTAAACAAAACCAAGGTCATGAAGGGCCATGAAAGCTGTCGTGAAAACTTGGATTTGACCTACGGGCTTGGAGAAGTATGAGAGGATTTTAAGCAGGGGAGCAATGTGCTGATTCCCGTGTTGTGTTTACTTTGGCTGCTGTGTGGAAGGTGGATTTTCAGAGTGAAGGCAGAAACACAAGCTGGCAGGTTATTGCAATAATCAGATGAGAATTAGTGTGACATGAGCTGGTAGATGGTGGTAAAGAAGGAAAGAAATGGTTGGATTCAGGACATAGTTTGGCAGAAGAGCCCATGAGACTTGCTGATGAGCTAGATGTGGGGTAAAGAAAGACAAGGGACCAAAGAAGTTTTCTATGCTTCTTGTCCTGAGCAACAGGGTATATAGGGGACACAGGGATGACAGGATAATAATACATCCATTTTTCACATGCTAAGTTTGAGGCACCTGTTGGATATCTATGTGGAGATATCAAGAAGGCAGCTGGATATAAATCTGGAGTTTAGGGAAAAGATCAGGGCTACAGATCCAACTTTGGGATAAAGCAGTGTGTAGACAGCACTTAGAACCATGGAAATTTATGGAATGACTCAGAGAGAGAATATTCAAGAGACAGACTTAGGGACACTCAAAGCTTAGGCATCAGCCCGCAAATGAGGCACTAGTAAAGAAGTTGAAAAAGTGTCTAGAGAGGAAAAAACCAGGAGCCAGGAGACACTAAGAGTGACTAAGAGCTGGAACTCAAGGCTTACATAGTTGCCTTCCCCTTTATTTTACAATAAAAATATCAGAAGTTGTGAAAGACAATTGGAAAAAATTATAATGACTTCAGGTTTTGGTCTTCTCAAATTCATTTCCTCATTGTACACTGCAGGAGTGAAACTTAACAATAGTTAATAATCTCCTTGAAAACGGTTTTGAGGTAGAAAGAACATAAAATAAGTCAATGTTCAAAAACTTTAGAAATGGCTCTTTGTATAAATGTGCTAATGATACTTAATTTAAGGTTACCATATCACCTACCAATGTCATCTACATTTATGATGAAATAATTATGTAATGACCCTACAAATTTTTTTCTTTCAAATTTAATAAAATATATCAAGTGAACAACAATACAACATTCTGCAAATTATAGGTCCTTGAGTTTGTAATTTTCAACACAAGGACTTTTTTAAAACTTGTAATTACTGGGGTACTTAAGTAGCAGCTCTCTGATGTGAGGGCATACAAGTTTGAACAGTTAGATATTGTATACACATGCAATCATGGTATTTAACTGGAAAGCAAGATTGTGGTAAAATATCTTTCTCAGTGTTTGTTTAAAATAGGAAAACTAAAGCTTTAAGTACTTCCATTTTGTGTTTAAATTAAATAAACATGTTGCTAATCTTTTTCCCCATCACATATGCTTCACCTGAGTTTCCTCTCTCCTATGTATACTATCTGGGAAAACTAAATATGGTAGAGACTTCTTGTACTTGTTTACAGTCTCTTCTCCCCTCTCTGGCCATGGAGCAACATCCCATTTCTCAATTCCTTTGCAATTAGATGGGTCTTTGTGACCGATTTTAACCAATGGGATTTGACGGGAAACCACGTGTGTCACTTTAGGGCTGGGACACTTAAGAACAGGGACATGTTCTACATGATTTCTTTTCTCCTTTGGCTGTGACCACAAAGACAGAACCACAGGGTGAAAGCAGCTTGGATCTCTAAGTTACTACAGGGAAAAATGTTGTCTTGAATGGCTGCCCAAGTCAAATAGAACTCTGAGCAAAAAAAAATAAAATAAAATAAATGCTTATCATTTCAAATCACCAAAAATCTGGAGCAATTAATTACCTTTGTAACTAATAGTACAGTTCTTGGCACTCTCTGTATTACAGTTTTTCAGTTTGCTTTTTCTTGGGATTAAGAAACTATATGACTTATAGTTAAAATCTAATCAGTAGATCTAGAAAAGAAGAGTCAAAGGATATTTCACCAGAATAAACAATGTGCATAAAAGAATTTGAACAAGGACATTTATTTTTAATGAAGTATCTAATTTTGATATAAGACATAGACAAATATTCCAATAATGGTGATATAATAATCTGTTGTCAAACTTCTTTAAAGATTCATATATTATTAGATGACCAAGGGAACACATGATTTCTGTTTTTTCCATGTGCCTATTCTATGCAACAGATATAGGCAACCCACAAAATTGTATTAGTGATGGCTGATAATCATTCTGTTAATGAGGCTTATCTTTATATTCTCTCATATCATATCACTGCCCACCCTCCCTACAAAATATAGCCTCATCCAGATTCCATCCATCATGGACTGATTTGTCTTCTTCACCCTCCAAAACCCATTGTTGAAGCCCTAACTCCCAGTGCAATTGTGTTTGGAGATAGGACCTTTAAGGAAATGATTAAGGCTAAAGTAGGTCGTAAGGATGGGGTCCTCTTCCAATAAGACTTGTTCTTTTGAGAAGAAGAATAGACAAACCATGAGCATGGGTGCATGGAGAAAAGGCCTTATGAGAACACAGTGAGTGGACGGTCATCCACAATCAGAGAGAGAGGCCTCCGGAGAAATTAACCTGCTGACAGCTTGATCTTGCAGCATTCAGAATTATGAGAAATAAATTTCTGTTGTTTATGCCACCCAATCTGTGGTCTTCTGTTACAGAAGCCTTGGCAAACTAATGCACCATCCTTCACAAGGTTCCCCAGAACCATCACCTCCTTCTTGTGGTCTTACTGCTCTGACTTATCATCATTGATATCTTCCTCTGAATGTCTGCAGTGAATATAATTTGATACCTAGTAAAACTTTTAAATAAAATGCTTCAGCTTTTATATTCAATAAACTTATCTCACCAACCTGAGCTGTAAACCCTTTAAAGTGAGAGCTGTATGCTTTATGTTCCATCTTTTTCTTTTTCAGAATTGCAAATATTGTAGCAATTCAGTAAAGGTTTGGTTATTGGTTAATTGAAAGGATGTTAATCATTCAATATTTGCTTCCGGGTTTTTAAACAATTTATTTATTTGTTTGTTTATTTATTTGTTTATTTTATTTATTTATTTTTGGAGACCGAGTTTCGCTCTTTTCATGAAGGCTGGAGTGTAGTGGCACGATCTCAGCTCACTGCAACCTCTGCCTCCCAGGTTCAAGCGATTCTCCTGCCTCAGCTTCCCAAATAGCTGGGATTACAGGTGTGTTCCACCACACTCAGCTCTACTAATTTTTGTATTATTAGTAGAGATGGGGTTTCACCATGTTGGCCAGGCTGTTCTCGAACTCTTGACCTCAGGTAATCCACCTGCCTTGGCCTCCCAAAGGGCTGGAATTACAGTCATGAGCTACTGTGCCTGGCCTGATTTCTTTTCCTTTTTTTTTTTTTTTTTTTTTTTTGTTTTTTTTGAGACAGAGTCTCCCTCTGTCACTCAGGCTGGAGTGCAGTGGCATGATCTTGGCTCTGCCTCCTGGGTTAAACCTATAGCACCTGCTATTTCCAGGCAGTCTACCATGCAAGTACTAATAGGCCCAACCCTGCTTAGCTTCTGAGAGCAGGTGAGATCAGGCATGTTCAGGGTAATATGGCTTTAATACCATAATAAGACCTTTCTTATTTTTATTCTAAAATCTGAATCAGCCCAGAATCCCAAGAAGAAAGTTTTTTTGAGTCAGCAGAGATAATTTTTATATTTTTATATAATTTTTCAGTTATAATATTAAATTTTTCTAAAATATATGGCTACTACACAATAAATTGCTTCCTATTATTTTTATAACCTAAATGTACTTATCTGATTTTGCTCAATGTTTAAAAGGGATAGTGAAAAGGAACCAGGGCAATTTGTTTAAATTTACTTCATATTTATCAGATGAGTTCTCAATCCAGTGTAGTTTGTAAGGTGACACATGGTCAGTTAATGTTTTAATTAGGGAAGTAAAACTTCTGTTTTAATTTTAAAAACTCTTCAATTTTGTGATTAACTAAAGGACTTGGGGTGAATCAATATAGGTTTTCCCTCACAAGGAGGAAAAAAAGTGGGCTCACCCACATTTAATGATGAGCTACACTCAAAATGATACTGAGCCACTCTGAGCTCTCTCATACATGCATTCATTAAAATAAGTAAATTATCCTATGTGTATTCCTTTAATTCTGTGTTTATGTCTTCATGTATCTCCTTCTGCCTTTCTCTTCTCCTTTCTCTGATCCTATCCCTGCCTCTTTGGTCCTGCCATCCTGTGTCTGTTCCTGAAAACAGAAGCTGTTTTCTCCTGGATTTCTAGGCAAAATACTCCTGAAAGTTCTTAGTGTCCTCCAGTTTGTTCTGAAATTATGTTATTAAGAGCTTACTGAACAAATCTCAACACTGATCAAATGGAAAAAGGAAGCACCACCAAGTTACAGCTCCAAGCAAAACCACTTTATGAGTGTGTGGCTGGGGTACACGTTAATGACACCAGTGCCCAGGTGGCCAAATTTATGTCCAACCTCTTGATCTGATAATACAGAGCAGGAGGATGAATTGGTAATGAACCAGGCTGAAAACAGATGGTGACTCCATGTGTGTATGCTGCTGAAAACCTACAAAGGGAAAACATTAAATATGTGTCTTTAAATTTAAATTAGTGCATTTCAAAAACAGACAGTTGAGCTTTTGAAAATAGGCTGGCTGAATGTTTTTCATCTTATAGTTTTGAACTCTGATGTGTTTTGTGGGATAGCAACAGACAAAATGGATGGTATGTTAGTTACCCTTTCTTTACCTCCTCAATATCAGTGGTGTTCCACTGTAATTAGGTGCTTGTGTATAGTTCTTTGTCATTAAAATTGCTACACCCTAATTAGGAAATTTAGAAAATTCAAAAGACCACCATCTAAAAATTGGCACCAATTATTAAATATATTTTCTCTGATTATATGATTTTTTTGGCTCCACAATACTGGTTGAGTTTAGTGTTGCAATGGTTTGTTTTAAAACATGTTCTTGATGTTAGAACAAACAATATTTTATCAAAGTGAACTAAAATATATAACATTCTACTGGCTATATATACTTGTGCTGTACTGGAGATATTTGGGTCTGAATCTACCCAGAAATTATTTCTTTGATTTATACTCAGTAACAAATAAAACTGGTACTCAAATGCCAATCTAAACACATCCCAGAATAATTTGGGGGAAAAGCTACCACAAACTCACCCTATGATTCTGTGAGGGCCTTAGATGATTTAATATGAAACTACATAAAAATGAGTATAGCTGAACGTTGGGTAAAGTTTATAGCAAGTCCACAATTTGGTCTGGACTCCCCAGACAATGGAGCTACAGGGCACTGAGGCCCAGATAAAAGAAGGGTAGGAGTGATTCACTCTCTACCTCACATCCCACATCTGCCCTGCATAAATCCCCAGGCTGTTATTACCTGAGCAATTTCTTCTGTGTTCTTCCAGGTAAAACTCAAATTGTCCAAGATCAAGGCAGACTTAATTTACATCTTGGATATGTTTGAGTTTACTCAGAGTGGCAGGATTTCTTAGCTGTGTCCATTCTATACTACTGTGTGGACCTTTTAAATATAATCTCGCCATTTCTTTTTGGTTGGTATTGATGCTGCTGCTGCTGCTGATGCTGATGATGATTTGGGGAGAGATTATTATTATAACTTTTATTCCCCTTTTGTACAAGGATACTGAAATCTTTAACAAATGTCCTCATCCAGGAAATAAACTGAGTGGTGAATACTGTTGTAACCTAGGGAAAAGGGGAAAGTGAGTTGCTAAAGGGGCCTTTTCTTAGGGTCCCGGCACCATTCTCTTTCCCTCCAAATGCTCTAGTCCCTGCTTCTCTCCTTTTCTTTCACTTTTTGCTTGCACATAGGCAGTTTCAACTTGAGAAATACAATTTAGGGAAAGTAAGGCTCCATGATTTTTATTGGAAATGATATGTTATTCACAGCAGAACAAACTAAAAAGAACAATAAAAATCCTTGCCCCTTGTCACTGTGGTAAATGTGTGAAATAACCAAAATTAAAGTTTTAAAGTGTTTGAAAGTCCCAGCAGCTAAAGGTGCAGTTGCACAAAGTCTACAACAGGATGGGAGCATTGGTAAATTCATGATGGTGGTACTTCTGCTCTGTGGTTCAAAAAACCGTTGGTTGCTCCTTTTACTAGACTGAATAATTCATACATAGATTATATGATAAATTCTCTGAAGAGAGGGCTCTTTGGTTTAAATCAGTTTTCCCAGATCACTTAATATAGTATTTTGCATACAATAAGTACTATTTCTATAGTGATTTACAGTGTCTAATGGATGTTTTTTGGTAACTTGGCCTCTATACAAATTGTGAGGTATAACAAGCAAGCAGTGCTATTACATTTTACACAACAGGCAATTGAGGTTGAGTGAGTGAGTTTATCCTATTTCTACAGTTTTCTTTATACAAGGCTATATATAAATTAGTGTTTGCTCAACAATAACTGAACCTGAAATGGGTGGCCAAATGGTCTGTGAAAAGGCCTCACAATGTGTTTCCTCTGGGACTAAATTAGTACCATAACTAAATGGAAGGCATGTTTCTATCATCTCATTCAATGTTTTGACACCAAAATGTGGTTCTGCTTAATTTAAATAATTTCATCAAAAACATTTATAAAACATATACTACGTTGAATGTCAAGCAATATGACCCTAATTAAGATAAATAAGACACGACTTTGTACATTCCTTATTCATTTTCAAAACACTTACGGTGTCTTACTGTATGCCAGGTCTTACCATGCATTTGGAGGAGAGACTCCAAAAAAAATACATAGTCCATGCCCTCAAGCAGCATCAAAGTAACTGAAACAGAGCTGCAAAGGCATACTTGGGCACTTGGAACACAAAATGCTAAAATAGAGCTATGAACAAAATATTCTGCTACCATTTCTATTGTCAGTTTTTATCAATTCAGTAGTCACAGTCTTACAAATGTACTTTTGCAGGATTTGCCACTCTCACGCCCTCCTTCTAGGGAAGATTTGTTGTTTTACTGCACCCCAAGGTGGTGCAATGTGGTATGCAGAGCTGTATCGATATTGTTTGCCCACAATATGGATTCCCAAGCTATATTTTTTGAAAGACTGCTGTAGTATAGGAAGCACATAACATGTTCAACATCATTGCTTTTGAAGATTCATGTATCATTACATCTCTTCTTGGAAATTTCAAATACAACTCAAGAGGTTTTATAGATTAAATGCAATCTTTGATATACATGCATGCAATTTGAGGTTAATATCTTTAATAAAGGTGAAAGTGTTCTTAAAATTATCAAAAACTAATATTTTGACATTTTATGATTTTAAAATAAAGAAATGCTAAAAAATGTATCTATACTCTCTTCTTCCAAAAGGCCATTACTTTTAACATTTTCATGTGTTTATTTTTACTTTTTAATGCATTAAAAATAGAGATCATACTGATTTAGATACAATTTATAATTATTTAGAAAACATATTGTATCAGACATTTACCAATATTATTAACATGTAGATAGTATTTTAAAATAAAGGATGGTGTTTTAAAATCATTCATTCATTTCTTACGTACTTAAACTGATTCCAATGTTTTTCTGTTAAGTGTCCATGTAGCTTAATCAATCCATGCACCAAACTGGACCTGGAATATAATTCCTTCCCTCAAATAACTCATCTCCAGTAGAGAAGATAAACATGTAAACGGGACCAACTATATAATTTTTGGAGCTCAGTACAAAGTAAAAATGTATAGCGAGCTCCTTCTTCAAAAATTAGAAAATTCAAGACAGCCACAGCATGCAATAAAATCAAGACTGGAGCCCTGTGAAGCATAGGCCCTGTGCAAATGCAAAGGTTACCAACCCAGGAAGCCAGTTCTGAACGTAAGCCTAATGTAAGTCAGTACAAGATGGTAAATGCCTCAATGGAAGTGCGTATTAAATTATAATAGGAACACAATGGAAGCGGTACTTCCATCTTGACAGTTCTAGCAGCTTTGCCAGTTTGCATGATCAAGATAAATCTGACTCCTTTTAGCAAAAAAATGCAGACAATGACTTTAAAAAATACTTAATTGCAAAAAAAAAGAAAAAATGAAATAGACTTATTTGGGCCTGCTGCACCCTCTAGCCAGGTAATAGGTAGCAAGTATTGTTTCAGAGACTGAATCCAACATTTGGAGGAGAGAAGAGAGTCATATTCATATATGAAGAATAGTGAGGCGGACATAGGGGATGAACACCAAATGTTTGTAATTTTGTTCCCTAATCTATGGGAGCCAAGGAAACTCACATTGTACTTCTTTTCCCCAACCCACACAAGACAATATAATTCTAAGAAAGCAGATGAAAAATATTCCAGCACAGGACATCAATCGTTTTTTACAATAAGAGTGAACAGACGAACAGACCTTTTTGGCTTTTCTTATTTGGATTTACTTCAATGTCTAAAAGTTGCTAAGTAACACTTTTAATAATAAGAGATTTCAAGGCCAGGAAATTAATGGTCCATGACCCTATTTAAGAGAAATATTAGTGCATCGTAAGGCGAGATGGCTGAATACAGTAATGGGAACTTTGGGTAATACACTTAACCACTTTCATGTGCTACTTTTTCATTGCCGCTCACAGTCAATTTGGCAGACATGATTTTTTTTATTAGACCATTTACTAAGATCATTTCATCATTATCTCAAGTTAGTTAATAATTACACTGGAAAATAATGATATGGAGAGAATAACCATTGTATAGTTGTGACTATTTTGAAATGCAGTTGTTTCTAGATCTGATAAATACAAATGTTTAGAACACACTAAATACAATTTAACTTTTTCAATATACATCTCATGGGCTCATTTCAGCAAAACCAAGCAAATCAAACACACAAACACACACACAAACGCGCGCACACACACATATACAACCCTCTCACTAACCTTTCCCTGTGCTGGAAGTACTTATCCACTCTGCCTTGGACTTGAGCAACTCAGTGCTCCCTATGAAATTTAAGCCACAGGCTCAACCACCACACAAATAGGACATAACCTGGTGAGAGAACAATCTCCAAAGGTCTCCTGAAGACTAACTTTGGCGAAAATTGTGTTAAGTCTGAGCAAAAGGAAACTTCAAAGGAATAAACAGCTTCTGTGGATTAGTGGCCATAGGAGTTTTAAGGTTGAATAAAACCCTTGACTGGAATTTAAAAAAAACTGACTTGGACTAATTTTGCTGAAAGTACAAAGGGTTTCAGGGGGAACATATCACCTTTTAAAACAAATGCTTAATTCCTTTATAAAAGACATTGAGTTTTTCATCTGAGAAAATTCTTCAAGGGGCAGGAGCAATTTACCTTCAAGCACTGGGAGTTAGGCCATTTGAGGTTACAGGAAACTACTCATGACCTCTGAGAGTGGAGACCTTGGAAAAGCTGGGAATATTTTAGGAAGCTCTGGAAGAAAATACTAGAGACACTTCTTTTGGCTAACATATGAAAAGCTAGGATTCCAGACCTAGCTTTTTTTCTTTGTTTCTTGAGGAAATGAAAAGTGCTTGCTCACAAATTACCTAAATCTTTAGCTTTACTGTTTCTGTGATAAACACAGAAGGTTGCTATTTAAAAGCGACTTTTTCTCCCTACCAATATCTAGAGGAGAATGGCTGAGGATGATGGCATAGGGGACTCTGGTTATAAGTAAGTTATTTCCACGATGAACCTCAGGTTTCTCATCGGTTTAATAACCTGTCGGGAGTGTTGAGAAATGCAATGAGTTAATGTGTAAAGTATTTTCTACATAGCAAACATTTAATAAATATAAATAAAGGAATAAATACTTTTACAATACAGTATATTGTATATTATAATGTCAGAGAACCTTAAAGCAATGTCCAGCATTATGTGTGACTCATCAGGCTTCATAAGACATTTTTAGTGGGCAGATCCTGACTCCCTCATCTCTGTAAAGCTTATGTTCAGGACCCCATATGATGACAGACAGATTCACCTCATAAGACCGTGGCTCCTGAGACAACTGTATGGAAGAATAGCCCTAGCCTGACCCATTCTGTGGCTGAAACCATACATTCTCAATTTTCTCTGCAACCTCCCAGCATCAACTCTTTTTTTTGTCTGCTCAAGGGTAATAAAAGCCTCTTGATTGGTTCTGATCTCTCTCTTCAAAAACGTCCACAGGACTCTAAATTTTACTCTTCCTATTATACTCTTCCTCAATGCACAGCCATAATTAAAGAAAAACTACTCCATGAATTGCTCTCAGTTTTCAAATTTGAAGAAAAGTTAATGACAAAGAAGAAAACAAGGTGTTTGGGAACGAGGGCAGTAAGAAAAATTTTATTTAAGATTTCAGAAAAGCTCAAGTATATCCTATCAAAACTTTAATACATTTTAATACATTTAAAATTGGAGAAGATAAAAAAGTCAGTTACTCTGATGTGAAAATGCTTTGAGGAAATGAGCAAAAATTCTCATAGAAGAGGAAACCCAAGTGACCACTAAACATGTGAAAAGATGCTCAACTCCACTGGTAATAAGGAAAACATAAATTCAAACCATATTGAAGTACCATTTCACACCCTTTCATTTGAAAGCATTTTTATATGTGATTATGCCAGGAATTAGTGAGAATGTGGAAGATAGGAATTTATATGCTGCTGGTGGAAATTTACATTGCTATAAAGTTTTGGGGGAGCTATTTGGTGACATCTATAAAATGGAAATTTTGCATATTTGATGATGCAGGAATTCCATTTCCAAGTATACTCCCGAGAGCCTCTCACACATGTACATGTGGCACCCTGTATAGGAATGTTTAGTGGTGTTATTGGAGCATCATTGTTAAAAGTCTAACAACCACAGCAGAAATAAGTCATGGGATGCTCACATGATGGAAGAACACGAACAGAGGAGTGACCAAACTAGCTTTAGAGTTATCAACAAGGAAGAATCTTATATACTTGTAGGAAAATCTGGTTTCCAGAACACCTAGAGTATGACATCATTTATATAAAGTTTAAAAACAAAAAGCAACATTATATACATATGTAGTGTGTGTGTGTGTGTGTACATAAATTAGAAAGAAATGCATAGGATTGATAGAAGCCAAAATCAAGATGGAATTTACTTCTTTGGGAAACCGATATGGCTAGGTGGAAGATAAAAGCATCAGTTACACAGAATATGTGAACTGTTGTTGATAATGCTTCATTTCTGAAGCTGGGTTTATTGTTTTATTATTTACACATTTTTTTTTCTGAAATATTTCATGATTTTTTCTAAGACTTTGAAGTATAAGATACAAGAGGGGTTTGGCCCAGTCTAATTGGCTCTGAAGAACTAGACCCAGGATTCCAAAGAGAGGAAAAAAAGCTCCAGTTTCCAGAAACAATTATTGAAGACACCCCATAATAAAGGTCCTGACAAGCTTTCCTCCTTCTGCTTTACATTGTAAGTTATCGCCTCTCGCAATTTCCTTTCTTATTCATTTTCATGGTTGCCCATGATCAGTGGACAATAAGCTATTCAGGTATTCAAAGTCGATGTCTGATTCATTGTCCTAGCCTCACGCTGTGGTCAGTGTTCAGCACATAGTGGGTGCTTAATACACTCTGGGTGAGTGAATGAACAGATAACAACATAGATGGGGCAATATGATAATATAGAGATGACCTGATTATTCATTGCTATGACTGTATTGATTTAAACATGTAAAAATCAGCACAGACAAGAAAAGGTAAATCAAAAATAGAATACTTGGGCTCAGCTGCAAAATGAAAGGGAGCTACATGTTCAATTACAGGAGTTAAGGTAATTCCCTTAAAAGTGATAATTACGGGAGATGATTCTAATTTGAAACTGGTTTTCTAATTGGTGTTTGGCTTTCAGAAATCTCACAGGCCTTTAATTTATGTATATTTTGCTTAACTCTTCATAGCTCACCCCAACCACCAACAAACCCCTCAGATTCTTTCTTAAGATCGAAGAGGTGAGTCACATAAAGTCCAAGAATTACCAGCTACTATTCAGATAATTATTTGTTATCCAAAATCTTAAAAAGATGAAATTATGAAAACATATAAAATAAAAGCATTAACATAATAAAAGGGTTTTCTGCTAAAATATCACCTGCCAGGTCTTCCCTGACCATCCGATCTAAAATAACAATCCTTCCCCCAATATTCCTGTCTATCTCATTTTTCTGCTTTACTCTTCCTGACAATCACATAGAATCAATTTAACTCTGTGGTAAGCACGTCTTCCCCTCTCTTCATAAAATTTAATCTATGGACAGTTGTTGACTCCCTCATCTCTATAAGGGATGGGAACTTCACCTGCATTGTTCACAGATATATTCATAGGACCTGTAATAATGCCTAGATGATAATAAGTCCCAAATAAATATATGTTGAATAAATGAATGAATAATTAAGTCCATATTACATTCATGGCAATAATCCTTAGCCAGATTTTTAATTTAAAATATGCAAGACTTCCTCTAAGACTGTATTAATTCACATGATCAGTGTATTCAAATATAGTGAACAGGAGGGATTTCTTCTCTTCCCTCCTTCCTTTCTCTTGCTTACTTTTTTTACAGCTATATTGAGGTATAGTTGACATACAAAAAACTGTATATATTTAAAATGTATTTTGATAAAGTTTAGCATATGTAAATACCCATAAAATCATCACTACAATCAAAATGTTGAACATATCCATCACCTCCAAAAATTTCCTTGTAGCCCCTTGTAAACTTTCCTAGTACCCCTATCTGTCCTTAGGCAAACACTCATCTGCTTTCTGACACTACAGATTAGTTTCCATTTCTAGAATTTTATATAAATGGAAACATATGGTATATACTCTTTATATCTGTCTTCTTTCACTCAGCATAATTAAGACTTATCAATAGACAATAAATACTAGGAAACCAAATCCAGCAGCAGATGAAAAATCTTATCCACCACAATCAAGTTGGCTTCATCCCTGGGATGTAAGGCTGGTTCAACATACGTGAATCAATAAGCGTAATCCATCACATAAACAGAACCAGTGACAAAAAACCACATGATTTATGATTACAATAGATGCGGAAAAGGCCTTTGATAAAATTCAACACCGCTTTATCTTAAAAACTCTCAATAAACTAGGTATTGATGTAACATGTCTCAAAATAAGAGCTATTTATGACAAAACTATAGTCAATATCATATTGAATGGACAAAGCTGGAAGCATTCCTTCTGAAAACCGGTATAAGACAAGGAAGCCCACCTCCCACCACTCCTATTCAACATAGTATTGGAAGTTCTGGCTTAGACAATCAGGCAATAGAAAGAAAGGGTATTCAAATAGGAAGAGAGGAAGTCAATTTGTCTCTGTTTGCAGATGACAAATAGAAAATCTAAATGATTTTATATTTTAAAAACCCCATCATCTCAGCCTCAAAACTTCTTGAACTGATAACCAACTTCAGCAAAGTCTCAGGATACAAAATTAATGTGCAAAAATCATAAGCATTCCTTTACACCAACAATAAACAAGCAGAGAGCCAAATCATGAATGAACTCCCATTCACAATCACTACAATGAGAATGAAATACCTAGGAATACAACTAACAAGGAATGTGAAACCCTTTCAAGGAGAATTAAAAACCACTCCTCAGGGAAATAAGAGAGGAAACAAATAAATGGAAAAACATTCCATCCTCACAGATAGGAAGAATTAATATCGTGAAAATGGCCATACTGCCCAAAGTAATTTATAGATTCAACGCTATTCTCATCAAACTACCATTGACATTCTTCACAGAATTAGAAAAATCAATTTTAAATGTCATATGGAATCAAAGAATACCCTGTATAGCCAAGACAATCCTAAGCAAAAACAAAGCTGGAGGCATCATGCTACCCGACTTCAAACTATACTTCAAGGCTGCAGTAAGCAAAACAGCATGGTACTGGTACCAAGACAGAAATATAGAACAATGGATCAGAACAGAGACCTCAGAAATAACACCACACATCTACAACCATCTGATCTTTGACAAATCCGACAAAACCAAACAATGGGGGAAAGATCTCCTATTCAGTAAATGGTCCTGGGAAAACTGGCTAGCCATATGCAGAAACTGAAACTGGACCTCTTCCTTGCACTGTATACAAAAATTAACTCAAGATGGATTAAAGACTTAAATGTAAAACCCAAAACCATAAAACCCCTAGAAGAAAACCTAGGCAACATCATTCAGGACACAGGGATGGGCAAATATTTCATGACAAAAACGCTAAAAGCAATTGCAACAAAAGCCAAAATTGACAAATGGGATCTAATTAAACTAAAGAACTTTTGCACAGCAAAAGAAACTATCAGAGTGAACAGGAAACCTACAGAATGGGAAACATTTTTTGCAATTTACCCATCTGACAAAGGTCTAATATCCAGAATCTATAAGAAACTTAAACATATTTGCAAAAGAAGACAACCCCATCAAAAAGTGGGCGAAGAATGTGAACAGATATTTCTCAAAAGAAAACATTTACATGGCCAATAAACATGTGAAAAGAAGCTCAACAATGCAAATCAAAACCACAATGAGATAACATCTCACACCAGTAAGAATGGCAATTATTAAAAAGTCAGGAAACAATAGATGCTGGTGAGGCTATGGAGTAATACGAATGCTTTTACACTGTTGGTGGGAATGTAAATTAGTTTAACCATTGTGGAAGACAGTATGGCGATTCCTCAAGGATCTAGAACCAAAAATACCATTTGACCCAGAAATCCCATTACTGGGTATATACCCAAAGTAACAAAAATCATTGTATTATAAAGACACATGTACACGTATGTTTATTGCAGCACTACTTACGGTAGCAAAGACATGGAACCAACCCAAATGCCCATCAATGGTAGACTGGATAAATAAAATGTGGTACATATACACCATGGAATACTATGCAGCCACAAAAAGGCATGAGATCATGTCCTTTGCAAGGACACGGATGAACCTGGAAGCCATCATCCTCAGCAAACTAACACAGGAACAGAAAAACAAACACCACATGTTCTCACCCATAAGTGGGAGTTGAACAATGAGAACACATGGACACTAGGGGGAACAATATACACCAGGGCCTATTGGGTGGTGGTGAGTGGAGGGAACTTAGAGGACAGGTCAATAGGTGCAGCAAACCATCAGGTATACATACACCTATGTAATAAACCTGCATGTTCTGCACATGTATCCGTTTTTCTTTTTAGAATAAAGAAAAAAAACCAATTTTAAAAAAAATACTTATCTATGTTGTCATATGTATAATTAGTTCATTACTTTTTATTGCTGTATAGTATTCCACTTTTGAATATGCCACAATTTGTTTATCTATTCACCAGTTTAGGGGCATTTGGGTCATTTCCAGTATTGGACTTTTTAAAAAAGCTGCTATGAACATGTATGTATAAGTCTTTGAGAGGACATATGCTTTCCTTTCTCTTGGGGAGATGCCTAGGAGTAGAAGGATTAAGTTGCATAGTAGATGTATGTTAAGGATTTTTACAAACTGACAAGCTATTTTCTAAAGTGATGGTACCATTTTACATCTATGCCAGAAATATATGAGTTCCAGTTTATTCACATCCTCACTAACATGTGATGTAGTCAGTCCTTTTAATTGTAGATATTCTAATATATATGTAGGATATATGACCATGTTTTAATTTGTATGCTGTTAGCATATTTTCATCTCTTATTTGCTATTATGTCACCTTTGGTGAAGTATCTGTTCAAATATTTTGCCTATTTAAAAAACTGGATTGTTTGTTTTCTATTAGTTGTAAGAGTTCTTTATGTAGTCTGGACACAATTGCTTAATAAGATATGTCATTTGCCACTCTACTCTCCCCATCTGTGGCTTGTCTTTTCCTTCTTTTAGCAGTGCCTTCACAGCAAAAGATTAGGATTTCTTTATTGAACAAATTTACTAAAAGCAACATTCTGTGTCATGGGGGCTTGTTGTACAGATTATTTCATCAACCAGATACTAACCCTAGTACCCAACAGTTATTTTTCTGATCCTCTGCCTCCTCCCACCCTCCACCCTCAAGTAGACTCCAGGGTCTGTTGTTTACCTTTCTGTATCCATGTGTTCTTATCATTAAGCTCCCACTTATAAGCGAGATCGTATGGTATTTGGTTTTCTGTTCCTGTGTTAGTTGCTAAGGATGATGGCCTCTAGCTCCACCCATGTTCCCACAAGGGAGATGATCTCATTCCTTTTTATGGCTGTATTGTATTCCATGGTATATGTGCCACTTTTTCCTTATTCAGTCTACCACTGATGAACATTTAGGTTGATTCCATGTCTTTGCTCTTGTGAATAGCACTGCAATGAACATACATGTTCATGTGTCTTTATGACAAAACAATGTATATTCCTCTGAGTATATATCCACTAATGGGATTGCTGGGCCAAATGGTACTTCTGTTTTTAGTTCTTTGAGAAATTGTCACATTGTTTTTCACAATGGTTGAATTTAGTTACACTCCCACCAACAGTGTATAAGCGTTTCTTTTCCCCTGAAACCTTGCCAGCATCTGTTATTATCTGACTTTTTACTAATAGCCATTCTGACTGGTGTGAGATGGTATCTTACTATGGTTTTGACTTGCATTTCTCTAATGATCAGTGATATTGAGCTTTTATTCATTTGCTTGTTGGCTGCATTGTATATCTTTTCTTGAAAAGCATCTAGTCATGTTCTTTGCCCATTTTTTAATGGGGTTGTTTTTTCCTTACAAATTTGTTTAAGTTCCTTATAGAGGCTGGATATTTGACCTTTGTCAGGTGCATAGTTTGCAAATACTTTCTGCCATTCTGTAAGTTCTCTGTTAACTGTTGATAGTTTCTTTTGCTGTGCAGAAGCTCTTAAGTTTAATTAGATCCCATTTGTCAATTTTTGCTTTTGTTTCCATTGCTTTTGGAGTCTTTGTATGAAATCCTTGCCAGCCCCTATGTTCAGAATTATGTTGCCTAGATTGTTTTCCAGGGTTTTTTTAGTTTGGGGTTTTACATTTAAGTCTTTTATCTATCTTGAGTTGATTTTTGTATATGGCGTAAGGAAGAGGTCCAGTTTCAGTCTTCTACATATGGTTAGTCGGTTATCCCATTTTTGAATAGGGAGTCCTTTCCCTACTGCTTATTTTTGACAGTTTTGTCAAAGGTCAGACGGTTGTAGGGGTGTGGCCTTATTTCTGGGCTCTCTATAAGAGAGCATTAGAAATATCAAGGCAACCGATTTGATGATTGACCAATTCTAAATGCTTGAGAGACATTGTGCATCAATGGAGGCTACAAGATTTTGTGCCAAAATTACTGAGAGAATAAAATAGTGCTACTGATAGAACTGCAGGTTTCAGGAATAATACTTAGTTTGAAGTTAAGGACAAGTTTGAATAAATAATTTTGGGAAGGCAGCAGGACATCCAAATGGAAATGACCAATAGGTATGCTAAGTATGACTGGCTTGCAGTCATACTTAGGAGTCATTTGCTTATGAGTCATCATCAAAAAGGTGAATCTATATGAGTAGATACATTTTTTAAAAATATGTGGAAGAAATGCTGAGTAGAAAATAAACACTGGGAGAAGGACGTGGGATTGTCATTCCATAGAAGCACTAGGTAACTAAATTATTTCAATCTCTTCTGCAATTGGAAAAAAGTAAAACTTTATATCTGCCGTGGTCGTTAAGTATTTGGTTAACAAATGAAGTATTTGTATGTTTTTAAGGTAGCCTAATTCACTGTCTGATAATTCAAACAATTGGGAAAAGCCTTTCTTGTACTGATCCTGATATGAACAAACTATTATCTTTGACCTTGATTTCAGCTGCTGGCACAGAGTAGGCACTCAGGCATTGTAAGCTAGATGACCAGATGGTTCTTCCTGTTTTCTCAGCCAATTCAGTTAGTCTACTCTCTTCCATGTGTGAGCCAGATGGCTGAACTGTTACATACATTTTTAGCTGTATAAACAAAAGTAACTTAAATCATTGTAACTATCTAATGTGTATGCCTCTTGTCTTTTTGTAAGGTAAATATTCTAGATTTACAAAGCAAATTCTCCAATGATATGATATTCAGACAGAGATATTTTGAAGAGGATAAAGAAAGAAATACATCACATGGCTCATTTCCCAGTAAGAGTAGGTGAAGTTATTTGTTCGGTGTGAAATTATTGAGGAAAGTGAAGGTTTGGTATAGTGTCCATGGAGGAAGGTACTTAAGCCAGAAAAAGACGTATAAAAAGATTGTGGAATATCAGCTGCACTGTACATATCATGGATTTTCAGGGGGCCAGTTAAGCAGACATTGTAGAGAGTATGTAAGATGTGAAACTGAACTGTTGAACGATGAAAGCTTTCCCTTCTCAGGTTTCTTCATACCAAAATCCCATCTATTGTTCTTTTATCCTGTCAGTTCATTAATAGGTTATGCTAGCCATGAATGGATCACTATACTGTGTAAAGCCAGGAACTGCATCCCTGGTAAGGAATGATTTATATATTCCTGGGTTTATGTTTCTATAAAGCAGAAGATATTTGATCACCAAAATCTTCCATCCTCATGTAGGAATGGCCACAAACAAACTATCTTCTTGGATAGTTTCTGCTACTTTGAAGTATTTCCTGTCTTGGGAAAGGAGATGGACAAAAAAGTCATGGCTTACATTTATAGTTTCCCTTCTGGCTAATACTAATATGGCACAGTGATTAAGAGCATGGTTTTGGGAGTCAAAGACATCCGTGTTTAAATTCTGGTTTTGCTGCTTGCTAGTTTCTGTGAACAATACTAAATTACTTAACATGCCTGATTTCTCAATTTTCATCTAAAGTGAGAATGTAATATTTAATTTGTCAGGTTGTTATAAGAATTAAATGAAATAATGCATCTAAAGTGCTCAGGCTTATTGGCTAGAACAATGAATAAAAACTAAAACAATTGTTACTGGGTTTCTGGCCTGCCAGAATACCTGACCTTCTTATTACATGGGAGATTTATTTTCTCTCATTGTTGCTCTAAGGGATGCTCCTGATCTTGAGACTTAGAAATTATATAAATAATTATTGTTCAGAATAGCAAGACACTTTAGGTATTGTAGATAACTATCATTTGAGGAGTCTTAAGTTTGTTCTTGGCTAGCCTGGCATGTGGCAGAGGTTTGAGAGAGAGAAATCAGGGAATAAAACAGAAATGGGTATACACAAACTAGTGACATTAATGAGAAACTGAGTTTACCCAAAGTTGCAGACAAAAGCAGCTGCAAAATTGCAGACTTCCTCACCTTCACAACTACCTGCCCTTCCAAGTTCTGAGACTCTAAATTTCTACAGACAAGAGACCAGAGCAGAAAAGCGTGTGTTTGGAGGAATGCACAGGTATGAAACTCTCTGAAAGACAGAAAGAGGCCAGATGGAGCTGAAATTCACACACACAGTGCTGAGACATTTCTCAAGCTTTGGGGAGAAGTATGAATGAAGAATGGATAAAGAAATGCTAGAACATTTCTTCCCAATTCATCTGAGGGGATAGGAATTCTTGTTTTATTGGCCCATGCAGAAATGCAGATAATTTGAATGGGTGTTTTCTCCTACACTCATATGATCAAACGAAGCTGACTCAGAAGGAGGAATAGACCCTTTCATTTTCTGATTCTGTTCCTTGATCCTATCTGGAAAAGACACGGCCATGCCTGTTCATTTAAGTATTAACTGTGGTTGCTTTCAGATCGCAACAGCAGCCATTGTGACAGAGAACATACGCCCCACAAAGCCACAAAACACTCCACTATCTGTCCTTTTATAAAAAACAATTGCAGATCCTTGATCTGGATCAATCACCCAGGCAGCAGTGGGATATCCTTTTCTTTCTATTTGTCAAGTAGCATAAGAGGCCCCAAATGGCAAGGGATCGGTCTCAGCTCCCAATTCAATGCAACGGTTGCTATGTCCCATTGTGAAAGCAATTCTTTGGGTGCTAAATTCTCCAACCAGCAACACGCAGAATTTTGGAAACAGGAATGAATTTTTGCAAGTAGGTAATAAGGTATAATAATGGAAGATGTCACTTCTATATAAACCCCTTGGTTTCCAGACCCATGTGTAATAACTGTGGGAGAAGTAGCAACTCATATCAGTCCCTCGTCAGAGTTTATGCTGCGTCCCAACCTTGTAAGGTCTTAACCATCAGCTGGCACCGTAATTAATTCTTTGATAAATCTCGTTTTACGTGAGCAATGACCTACATGGTTAGAATAGTGAGCTCCATGAAGACCAGCCCACTGGCCCACTTCTTTTGGCAAAAGATGGGTGTCTTGCTCAAGGTATGTCATGCAGAAAACAGGAGAAGTTAGGCATGTTATTTTCAGCAGAAGTCTTGGGTGGTGAGGTAAGGCAAACCCAAATGCCTAAGTATGTATTTCATAAAGACAAATCATGGTTTCTTTCATGAAGGTAGGACTGCAATATAATCAGCATTCTACCAGATAGCTGGCTGGCACTCCAGGGATTCAGTGCTGGTTTCTACAGAATATTGACTACCCAGAAGAAAGAACAATCTGACCAGCCTTGGTGAGAGCAATCTATGTTGCATAAAACACATTTCTGCTTCTGTGACCACATTGTTCATTAATCTACTGATCGAGCATTAGGGAGACTGTGAAAAAGAATGACTTGGCGGAGCCACCCTCAGAGTCGCGAGGCCGGACGCAGCGCGGTGCTGCCCCACTCGCCCCAGCCGCCGTCATGAAGACCGTGTTGCAGTGCGTCACCCGGGCCAGCGTCACAGTTGGAGGAGAGCAGATTAGTGCCACTGGAAGGGGCATATGTGTGTTGCTGAGTATTTCCCTGGAGGATACGCAGAAGGAACTGGAGCACATGGTCTGAAAGATTCTAAACCTGCATGTGTTTGACGATGAGAGCGGGAAGCACTGGTCTAAGAGTGTGATGGACAAACAGTACGAGATTCTGTGTGTCAGCCAGTTTACCCTCCAGTGTGTCCTGAAGGGAAACAAGCCTGATTTCCACATAGCAATGCCCACGGAGCAGGCAGAGGGCTTTTACAACAGGTTCCTGGAGCAGCTGCGTAAAACATACAGGCCAGGGCTTATCAAAGATGGCACGTTTGGGGCCTACATGCAGGTGTACATTCAGAATGATGGGCCTGTGACCACAGAGCTGGAATCGCCAGCTCCCGGCACTGCTACCCCTGACCCAAAGCAGCTGCCAAAGCCTGAAAAACAGCAGCAGAGAAAAGAAAAGACCAGAGCTAAGGGACCTTCTGAATCAAGCAAGGAAAGAAACACTCCCTGAAAAGAAAACCGCAGTGCCAGCAGCGGGACCGAGGGTGACCTGTCCTCTGAACGGGAACCGTAGCTCAGGAGGCAGAATTCAGTGTGTTATCATTGGGCAGAAGTGGATCCTGAAAAATTCAAGATGCTAAGCACCTACACTACTTTAAGAATTTGGAACTGAAACATGAGGAGGTAGACAGAAATAAGAAGGTGGGAACCTGCATAGCTCTGCAAAAAACACCAAAGGACCATTTTGTCATTTTCTGTTGTTGCTGTGGTGGAATGAGGCAGTGGGCACTGCCGGTGGGTCGGGGGGTGAGTGCGCACGTGGTAGAAGGCATGCGCTTGTGCCTCCCCACAGAAAGGCTTTGTTGGTTTCTGCCACATCTTAGCTTGCTTTTGAAACAGGCTGGCCTAGCATCATTTGTCATCAAGTCCACTGTGGTGTATTCTGCGTTTCCGTGGCGGGGGTTCTCCACTCCACTCACACTGTCCATGTTCTTTTTATTGCTGATTCAATCAATCCCTTGTTGAAGACTCAAGAGAGCAATCATTAGTGATAATGTATTGTGTGAGACCTTTGCATCTTGTAAATTTTCTCTTTTTTCTAAAAATAAATAATAAAATCCTAAATCTCAACAAACCGCACACACACAAAAAAGAATGACTTAATATACATGGGATGAATCATCCTGTTCCTGTTATTGAGAGACTGTTCTACAGAGGGAACATATATAATATATTCACACATATTATTCTTTTACCCTGGGCCTATTCTGAAGGGGCTATCCACATGAACCTTCCCCAAATCTCTTTCTCACTAATATGCAAAAATCCTTCCTTCTGAGTCTCTGTATGTCCAAACTGTGCCTAAGGATCACTACCAATCTATACCTTAGGTCATCTGTCCTCCAAAGCAAACTGGACAACCAATGTACCCACAGTCTTCATTTTTCATAGTGCTGAGATACATGGATTTCAATGATCATGTTTAATTAAATAATACCACTACCTTAACAACACAGTTCAAATTTTAGTAACCACAGTATGTTAACTGTGAAAGGTTAAATGAAGCACAAACTTCACTGCCATTTTTTAGTCCACATATCACTTTGTAAACAACAAATGCAGATCCTGGGAACAGACGGTGGATAGGAGACAGGACTAATGTGCAGCGAGTTCCCACTTGGATGGACAGACCAGTGTGTAGAGAGTCACAATGCGAACCTTTGCTTCAAGAACCAGCACAGGAACATATCGGGAAAACCAGAAGAATTCACAGGTTTTTTTAAAGAAGCTGCATGCCACTGCAAATTCCATGAGACAAGTGAAAAATGGAGAGCTCCCAAAGTGTGAGCGGTGGGAAAAGCTGCCTCCAAACACACATTCCCACTGGGAAATCTGAAAATCCAGATCACAGCAAAAGGTTTTAACCTTACCTGGAGCTGAAATGGATGAAATATAGAAGTAAAAGCAGCAGCACTTATAGGCACTCCCATTCTCCAGCTGGAGCCCAGGGAAGCCATTCCTGAATGTATGAAACAGGGGCCCTTGGGAAAGGCAGGCAGTGGAATTAAGGAGAGGTCAGAGGGTATAAGACATTTCAAACTAAATTTTACAGTAATTTTGATTGGGCACAAGTGGGTTGGGGGGAGCGGCGGAGGAAACAAGAACTGCTTCAGGTAGGGACAGGAGCCACAGCCAACACTGTGGGCAGATGCAGGAGAGGTAAGGCCTGAAAACCGAGTTTGCTTGCTCAGCAGGGAAGCCCATAACCTGGGACAAGGCCTCAGTTCTGCCAGCCAGCCGTTCAGGCTACCTGGATCTCAACTCAGTGCTGTTAGTGGGGCACTGTGGGAGTGAGACTGGCCTTACCAACTGAGTGGGAGCTGGGTGAGATCTCTTGCTACCAGCTATCCCTAACTTCTCTGGTGAACCATATGGGACAGGAGAGGCAGATATAATCCTCTCTGGAACATAACCCCATTGACGTGAGAACTATCTCCTCATCCTCCACAGTGGCCATGGCAAGCTTGGCCCAAGGGGAGTCTGAGCTCAGACCTGCATACCCTGCCCCAACCTGATGGTATTTCTCTACCAACCCTGGTAGCTGAACACAAGAGTCATACACTCTTGGGAGCTTTATGGCTCTGCCCATCACTGGAGAAACCAGAATACCTTTCTTGGCCAAATGAGGGCAAGCTTATATCCCACTGCTAATAGCACAGCTGGTGCTCTCTTGCAAGTGCCACCTTCTGGCTCTAGGCCAACCAACCCAGGCCATTACAGCAACTCATGACAGAATAGCCATGCCCCTAAGAAGGAGAAAACAGCAACTAATACCACTGCCTGCAACATCCTTGCTAACCAGAGGTCCTGAGTCTGTTCATGTGACAACTTCACAGCTAGCACAAACAGCAGTTAAGAAAGCCAGCACCATAAACATACCTACAATCAAGGATTCTCACAGAATCTACTTCACTCCCCTCCCACCGCCACCAGAGCAGGTGCTGGTATTTATGGTTGAAAGACCTGAAGATGGATCAGATCACATCACAGGACTCTTTGCAGACAATCCCCAACACCAACCTGGAGCCTGGCAGCCCCACTGGATGGCTATACCCAGAAAAGGAATAACAGTCACTACAGTCTGGCTCTCAGGAAGCCCCATCCATAGCGGGGAAGGATGAGAGCACCACCTCAAGGGATCACCCTGTGGGACAACAGAATCTGAACAGCAGGCCCTGAGTTCCATGTCTTTCCACTGGTGGGTAGTTTCTCATAGCAGAGACACAAATGTAGCACTGGAAGCAGTAGGGAAAGTCTGCACCGATACTCCAACAGGCAGGCAGCCTCTGTGATTGTGAAGGGCCTTGGGGAAGGGATCCTTATTCTCCTCTGGCACTCCATGGCAGACACAGCTGGGGCCTCCTCCACAGGAATCCAGCATGGAGGCATCTATAAACAAATATCCCCTCAGACCATAGTGGAATGACACTGGAAATTAACTCCAAAAGGAACACTCAAAACTATATAAAATATATGGAAAGTAAATAATCTACTCTTAAATGATCTTTGGGTCAATGATTACATCAAGATGGAAATTTAAAAATCCCTTGAACAGAATAACAGTGACACAACTTATTGAAACCTCTGGGATACAGCAAAAGTGGTGCTAAGAGAAAAGTTCAGAGTATTAACTGCCTACATCAAAAAATCTGAAAGAACACAGATAGACAATCTAAGATCACATGCCAAGGAACTAGAAAACACGTAACAAACCAAACCCAAACCCAGCAGAATAAAAGAAATAACAAGGATCGGAGCAGAACTAAATAAACTTGGGACAAACAAAAAACTACAAACAACAAAAGAAACAAAATGCTGGTTACGTTTTGGAGGCCAACCAACTCGCAAATCATGACAAAATGCATAGACCATTAGTGAGATTAACCAAGAAAATAAGAGAAGATCCATATAAGCTTGGTTAGAAGTGAAATGGGAGATATTACAATTACAACTGATACCACAGAAATACAAAAGATCATTCAAGGTGGTATGACTTGGCTGTGTCCCCACCCAACTCTCATGTTGAATTGTATTTTCCAGAATTGACAGGTGTTGTGGGAGGGACCTGGTGGGAGGTAATTGGATCATGGGGTAAGTTACCTCCATGCTGTTCTTGTGATAGTGAGTGAGTTTTCCATGAAATCTGGTGGCTTTATAAGGGGCTTCCCCACACCTTCACTGTGCACTCCTTTTTGCTGCCGCCATGTGACAGAGGATGTGGTAGCTTCCCCTTCCATGATGACTGTAAGTTTCCTGAGGCCTTCCCAACCATGCTGAACTGTAAGTAACTTAAGTCTTTTTCCTTTATAAATTACCCAGTACTGGATATGTCTTTATTAGCATGTTTAACACCTTCATGCACACAAACTAGGAAATCTAGAGGACATCAATAAATTTCTGAAAATATACAACACTCCTAGATTAAATCAAGAAGAAATAGAAACTCTGAACAATAACAAGTAGCAAGATTGAAACAGTAATAAGACAAATTGCCAAAAAAAACAGTTCAGGACCAGATGGATTAACAGCTGAATCCTATCAGACATTCAAAGAAGAACTGGTACCAATCCTGCTGAAAATATTTCAAAAGATAGAGAAAGAGGGAATTCTCCCTAAATCATTCTATGAAGCCAGCATTACCCTAATACCAAAACTAGTAAAGAACAAAAAAGAAAACTACAGACCAATATCCCTGATGAACATAGATGCAAAAATCTTCAACAAAATACTAGCTAACCAAATTCAACAGCATATCAAAAAGATAATATAGCATGATCAAGTGGGTTTCATTCATATCAAGGATGCAGGGATGGTTTAACCTATGCAAGTCGATAAATGTGATACATCACATAAACAGAATTAAAAACAAAAACCTCACAACCACCATAATAGATGCAAAAAAAAAAAGCATTTGACAAAATCCAGCAACCCTTTATGATAAAAACCCCTCAGTAAAATTGGCATATAAAGGACATACATACCTCAGGTAATAAAAGCTATCTATGACAAGCCCACAGCCAACATACTAAATGGGGATAAGTTAAAAACATTCCCCCTGAGAATGGAGGAAGAAAAGGATGATCACTTTCACCACTTCTATTCACCATAGTACTGGAAATCCTAGGCAGAGTGATCAGACAAGAGAAAGAAATAAAAGGCATCCTAATCAGTAAAGGGTAAGTCAAACTATCACTGTTCACTGATAATATGATTATATACCTAGAAAACTCCAAAGATTTAACCAAAAAGCTCCTAGATTTGATAAATGAATTCAGTAAAGTTTCAGGATACAAAATCAATGTGCACAAATCAGTAGCACTGCTATACACCAACAACACCCAAGTTGAGAATCAAGTCAAGAACTCAATACCTTTCATAACAGCTGAAGAAAAAAAAAAGTATTTAGGAGTGTACCCAGCCAAAAAGGTGGAATATTTCTACAAGAAAAACTATAAAACACTACAGAAAGAAATCATAGATGACAGAAACAAATGGAGACACATCCCATGCTCATGGATGGGTAGAGTCAATATTGTGAAAATGACCATACTGTCAGAGGCAATATACAAATTCAATGCAACTTTCATCAAAATACCATCATTATTCTTCACAGAATTAGTAAAAACAATCCGAAAATTCACATGGAACCAAAAATTTTAAAAATGCCCACATAGCCAAAGCAAAACTAAACAAAAAGACCCAATCAGGAGGCATCACATTGCCTGACCTTAAACTATACAACAAGGCTCTAGTTACCAAAACAGAATAGTAGTAGCATAAACATGGGCCTGTAGACCAATGGAACACAATAGAGAACCCAGAAATAAAACTAAATACTAACAGCCAACTGATCTCAGGCAAAGCAAACAAAAACAAAGTGGGAAAAGGATGCCCTATTCAACAAATGGTTCTGGGATAATTGGCAAGGCACATGTAGAAGAATGAAACTGAATCCTCATTTTTCACCTTAAACAAAAATCAACTAAAGATGGATCAAAGACTTAACTCTGAGACCTGAAACCCTAAAAACTCTAGAAGATAACATCAGAAAATCTCTTCTAGACATCGACTTAGGCAAAGACTTAATGACCAAGAACCCAAAAGCAAATGCCAAAAAACAAAAATGATGGAACCTAATTAAACTAAAAAGCCTCTGCACAACAAAAGAAATAATCAGCAGAGTAAACAGATAAAATATTTGTAAACTATGCATCCAACAAGAGACTAATATCCAGAGTCTACAAGGAATTCAAATCAGTAAGAAAAAACAATTCCATCAAAAAGTGGGCAAAAGACATGAACAGACAATTCTCAAAAGAAGATATACAAATGGCGAACAAACATATGATAAAATGCTCAACATCACTAATTATCAGGGAAATGCAAATTAAAATTACAATGATTTGCCACCTCTTGCAGGCCACTCCAGCAAGAATGGCCAAAATTTAAAAATCAAAAAATAATAGATCTTAGCATAGATGTGGTGAAAAGGGAACACTTCCATGCTGCTGACGGGAATGTAAACTATTACAACCACTATGGAAAACAGTATAGAGATTCCTTAAGAATTTAAAGTAGAACTACCATTTGATTAAGGAATCCCATTTCTGGGTATCTACTCAGAGGAAAAGAAGTTGTTATATGAAAAAGACACTTGCACACGTGTGTTTATAGCAGCACAATTCTCAATTTTGCAAAAATATGGAACCATCCTAAATGCCCATCAACCAACGAGTAGATAAGGAAAATGTGGTTATATATATTTACCATGGAATACTGCTCAGCTGTAAAGATGACCAAAATAATGGCATTCACAGCAACCTAGATGGAGTTGGAGACCATTATTCTAAGTGAAGTAACTCAGGAATGGAAACTAGATATTTTATGTTCTCATTTATAAGTGGGAGCTAAGCTACGAGGACACAAAAGCATAAGAATGATGTAATGGACTTTGGGGACATGGGGGAAAGGGCGGCAGGGGTGAGGGATAAAAGACTACACATTGGGTACAGCGTACACCACTCAGGTGATGGGTGCATCAAAATCCCAGAAATCACTACCAAAGAACTTACCCATGAAACCAAAAATCATCTGTTCCGCAGAAACTATTGAAATAAAATACATTTTAAAAATATAAATAATGATCAGTGACCAATATATGTCCCTTCTTGCAAAGTTTATCAGCGATTGATCATTACTCATCTCTTATTCACACACAGAAGGCAAAAGTATCGTTTTGTTGCCTTGTTGTCTCCCAATGTTAAACTCATGTGACTTTTACAAAAATGAATAATTGTAAAAGAGAATTGGCTCACTAGGACAGAATTGCAGCAAAGAAACAGAAAGTAACAATCCTGGAAGTGAAATTCAAATAAAATGTAAATAGAATTTTTTAAAAAAGCAGCTGATTTTGGGAATGTTGACACTTTGACTCTAGATATGTAGCCAGAGAAATTTAATAAAGGCAAATTTATCTGCATAAATGAGGAAAGTGGTTGTAACAATGGATGAAGATATTCCAAAGAAAGTGATATTAACAAAAAAAATTAAAAGAATTCTCAGAGATATTTCATGATATCGAAAATGTAACGGATAAAATGTTGGAACCAGATTCAAACTTAGAAAGGAGTATGATAATTCACCAAGGCATAGAAAAGAATGCTATTTACATTTAAAATTACATAACAAGAAAGAAACCATCACTGTTTAAACTATTCTTGATATTTTTTCTTACAAAGAAATAAAAATTTAATTCTCCATGTTTTTAATGTTTTGAATTGTAGTGTACTTAATAATATTACTATTTTTTATTTGCCCATGCACTTATAATTGATAGTAAGAGAGGTCTTAATGTTTGACAACAAATTTTAAAGGTCACAGAACAATTACATATTTCATCAATTAAGACTACTTTTCAAAATTACAGCTCGCATGGTAATTTTTACAGTCCCAAATGACTGTGCAAAAAATGAGAGACATATTAAGAAGATTCTGCTTACTAGGAGGACATCCTTTTCCAGGTCTCATCCAAGGTCATTCCTGCTAATTTTAAGCTAATTCCAGCATATTAAGCAGAACAATCTCTCAAACAGCCTCAAGTTTTTTTTCCTCCTTGATAATCTGTTGTTAAAGATTTCCCATGAGGCCATATAGAGATAGCCATGTTGCAGGAGTTGTTTCAGTGGAAATGTAAGCTAACTGTTTAAATAATCATACTTTCAAAGCCCTGCCCAGTTATGCTTTCACTTAAAGATGAAGAGTTGTAGTCATGGACAACTTTATCTGTCGGTAATACAGATAACCTCCTGTTTTCTATAGACAACTCAGTTTGCCTGGACATCTTATTTTTCACAGTTGGTCTCTACCAGGGGCCCAGCTGGGAGCCAAGAGCTGGTTCTCCAAAAAAGGAAGTAGTTATGGAAGAGTACAGTTGTTTTCCTTCAAAATCTCCACTGTGAACCTCTTATTGGGACTTCCCAAACACATCAAATAACTTCCTGCTCTTCTATAAATCTTTAATCACTATTGGTTCCACTGGGCTTTGTTGGTCTATATCATCACAGACAAGCGAGGGAGACTCCCTGGCTTCAGTTTCTACTCAAAACTAGCCTTTTGGGTCATGTGATAAATTTTTCAAAATAGTAAATTTTTGAAAATAGTAAACTCAAATATATTATACATTACCTAAATACCCAAAGGAGCCTAACAAATGATGCCATTAGTTTTGATATATAGGGTGCCAGGTACAACAACTTATCTTTCACTCTGGGGAGAAGATCCCTGTATACTCCAGACTACTGGATCCCCAGAACTAAACCAAAGTAGCAACTCCTTACATATTTTTGATATTTACTTTATACCTCATGTCCTATCAAGACATCAGTAATTCCTAATTCCTGCTCTCTAGATCCTATAAAAATTGTGTCATAAATGTAATGGATAAATTAGATGTCCTGTAGGATGCTGTATGTCAAGATTCTCCAGAGAAATAGAACTGATAAAAGATAATCAATTAATCAATCATCTATCCATCCATCTATCTGTATCTATTTAGGAAGACATTTATTATAAGGTATTGGCTCCTAGATATATAAGGATGATATATAAGATGGCATAAAGTTTCCTAGAAAGATTCCAGGAAGATACCTGGGATCTTACCTAGATAGATAGATACCAGGTATCTATCTAGGAAGAAATTTATTATAAAGTATTGAGGCTGAGAAGTTCAATGACTTGCTATCTGCAAGCTGGAGATTCAAGAAAAGTATAGTTCATCCATAACTGACACTATAGATTCCAGTCTAGATCTGAGGTCCTAAAAATAAGGAGTGCTGAGGGCAAGAGAAGATCAGTGTCTCAACTCCAGCAGAGTTAATTAAGCATTTCTCTACCTTTTCGTTCTATTTGGCCCCTCAACCTGAATAGATTAGATAATGCCCATCCATATTGAGAAGGATCATCTACTTAGTCCACTGATTTAAATGCTACCTCTTTCAGAAACATTCTCACAAACACACCAAGGAATAATGTTTCTCCAGCTATCTGGGTATCTTATGGCCCATTTAAATTGACACATAAAGTTAACCATCACAGATGCTAAGACAGTCAAATTTCCTGAAGATTCAATTCTGGATCAAAGTTGGAGAGCTGACATAATTCTAGGCAAAATTGGGAAAGTTAGTGTAATCCCTGCTAAGTGATAGCAAATTGCTTTTGGTATATTTGTTGAACTAGGGAGAAAGCTTTTGCTATGTTCCATCTTGGTATCCATCCCAGATACCAGGGATGATATTGATTTATACCAGCAGAAACATCTGAACAGCTGCAATTGGACTTGCCTACTTTAATAATATATTTCTAATATTTATTTCTTTTGTTTGTTTATCTTCCCTACTGGGCTGAGATGTCCACTACAATGTTGAATAGCAGAGGTGAGATTGAATATCCTTGCTTTGTTCCTAATCTTAGAGAAAAAATCTTGAGTCTTTTTCCTTATGTACAATATTAGTCTGCCGGATTTGTATACATGCACTTAGAAGTTTGAGAAAATTTTCTTCTATTTCCAGTTTGCTAGTTTTCTTTAAAGTAGGAATAGAATTTTATCAAATTCTTTCTCTGCATCTGTTGATGTAATCATATGATATTCTCCTTTTATTCCTGATAAGGTGGTAAGTTACCCTTATTGACTTGTTTTTTAAAGCAAACTCAACCTTGTGTATCTGGAATATATCTTCTCAGGTTGTGATGTATTATTCCTTTACAATTTGCTGAATTTGATATGTTAATACATTACTAAATATTTTTGTCTCTAGATTCATGAGGTATCTAAGTGTGTAATTCTCATTTCTTGTAATGTCCTTGCCTAACAGCACTTTGTAAATATTTTTTGAATCAATGAATTCAGTACAAAATATAGAGCAGAAAAATATGATATACTACCATAGTTGTAACTAAAATACACACAGGACACACATTCATTTGGAGAGAAGACTCAGTAAGACTTCCCCACTTTTGGATGTGCCCTGCTACAGTCCATTTCCCATAGTGTTGACAACATAATCTTCTAAAATGTAAATACTATTTCATAAATCTCTTCTTTAAAAAATCTATCCATGGCTCCCTATAACCCTCAGAACAAAGTTTAAACTTCTTACCTTTTTAACTTCCCCATCTTTTGCATCTTCAAAGTACCAGCAGACAAAACTAATATTTAGCAATGTGCTTTTGTTGTTTCTAAGCTTTTGCAACTTGCCAGCCTCTCTGTCAGGAACGCTTTGTCTCTCTTCTTATTTATGTCTTCTCTCTTTCCTCTAGCCATTGCCAACACACACACACTCTCTCATTCTCTCTCTCTTTCTCTCTCTCTCTGTCATTTTGCCTGGCTAATTCCAAAACATTCTTGTGGTCTTCTCTTAAATATACTTTCCATCATTCCCACTAGGAAGATCTATATCAATTAGATATTCCTCGTTATGCACCCATAGTGGGTGGGGAAAGAGATAAGATAAAGCAGGCTTTGTCAGCTTTTGTCTGGATTCAAATCTCAGCCTTGTCACTTATTATCTAGGGACATTGTACAAGTCATTCAACCTCTGGGGCTCATATACCTTAAAATGTACCTAAAATGGTTTATTAAGAGCAATAAATAAAAAAGGATGTATACTGTGTACTGCATATATGCAAAATACACACTGCAAATACACACAGGACACACACTCATTTGGAGAGAAGACTCAGTAAGACTTCCCCACTTTCGAATGTACCCAGATGAAACAGATATATATATTTGGCACAGTGCATGGGATACAGTCAATTATCAATAAATGGACATTATTGTTATTTTGCTGTGTTATTTTTACTGTCACAGAACTTAGCACCATAAGTTATAGTTCACATATTTATCCAACTCTTTTACGGGATAGTTGTTTAATGCTTTATTCACTATTGTGAATTTTAGTTTTTACCATAGTACTGAAAATATAATAGGTATTCACTAAATGTAAACTGTTGCTATTATTATTATAAAACCTAGAGCTAGATTTTTGTAGATGGTAGATGGGGTAGTCTTGAGGGTTCACCAGAAGAGGAAGTTTTGTTGGAGTGGTAAGTGAAACTGCTTGACACTTGAAGGACAGAGGAGTAGCACATGGGACCCTGCAGGTGACAGAACTCATATGAGCTGATCATATTAATATTCAGGGACTGGTATTAACAACAGCATTAAGTGCCATGGCTTTGGGAGCCTAGTTGAAATTTCCAGAGGCCAGGTTTGCCGTAAGAAAGTGTTTTCAAGTGAACCATAAAGACTTGTTCAATCAGAAATCGTAGAATAAAGTTCATAGATATAGAGACTTCTTTTTACCAAGAACTACCCAGGACCCTTGGACAGCCATAGGAGGAGGAGGAGTCACAAAAAATGGACAGCAATTGGATTTCCTATGAGTTGTGCAGGGCTGAGCTAGATTTGTATAAATAAAAAATCGGCATAAATAAATTATTGCAAAAATCACTTATTAGTGGGGTTGACAATTCATATAGGTATATTCTGTGACTGGGGAGCCAGGAGGTAGATAGACAATTGAAAGAAGAGGATGTAAAGACAGTATGCAGAGGGTCAGACTTCATGCTATAGCCTGCTGGTCACCAGTTCTTGACCTAAGCTAAGTTGGGCAGGAAAGATTTGGGTCAAGCCAAGAACCTGCTGTTCTCCACTGGTCATCCCATCCTCCAGCTTCTTCATCTGTGGTTCCGTGGGATGAGGGAGCTGTGGGGAGGTAAGGAGTTCTATGGCTGCCATTCTTTTACCTTGAACATCATGGAGGAAGTTCATACTGATTTAGTGTTACATTATATTTTTCTGGTTCTATTTTTTTTTTTTTTTTTTTTACTATTAATGGACTTTTAGCTCACTTCAAAGACTCCTTGGTTATTTTAGGAGAATCTAGAGAATTCACAAATAAAGTCCTCTGAGCTTCTTTCAACTGTTCACATTGCTACTGGTGCCTGCCAATGATCTGCTCCAGCTATTGCCCACACCGAGACCTTGAGGCCGCTGGCTCACCCTTGAGGTAATGGCCTCCACTACTATATCAAGCTGGTACTAGCACAGACATTAGCTTTGGTGTGAGCACTGGCACTGTTAATGACTACAAATTTAGGAATATAAACAAAAAGCTGTGCCATAGCCATTTTGTTAAAGCAAAGAGGATCCCTTTCTCTCATTTTTGTAACACATTTTGTTTCTTTGATTCTAGAGCACCTTTACGGTCCTTATGGATTCAGGAGCTTTCATATTTTACACCTAACAATCAGCAGTTGATTGCCTTTTGAGGAAAGCACACACAAATGGTAAAAACAGATCTTGGGGGATCTGGGAGGAGCACCCACAATGTTGCAACAATCATATCATCACCTCAGTGGTAACATTTATTCAGTGCCGTGTACTAGACACACACTGACTTTACGTGCATTCTCTCATTTAACTTTTATAACTACTCCCATTTTGCAAATGAGGAAAGTCAAGATTACATAAATGAGGAAACTTTCCCAAGCTGACTCAGAGTCCAGTGTTTTCTGAGATTCTAAGGATGCCAGTGGTAAAAATGCACCCTGAGAGACTGTGGAATAGAGGCAGTTACAGTAGGTGTCCCAAAGGCCTGGGTCATATTGAGCTGAGGTTGTGGGTCCCTTTTCATCTGGCTACCTACATTAAACAATTCCTGTTAAGAGTAAGGAAAAACAAACAGAAGAAAGATCCTCCATTTGACCTCTGGGTAGTCCTACATGTCTAGACCTTGCCCGTGGATGTCTAGCTGTGAGCAAGGCTGTGAGTGTAATTAGCTTGGAGGGTCAGGGAGGAGATGGCCTGTAAGAACCTAAGCAGTCTTGATGGCCAGCAGCTGCAGTTATTTAGCCAGATCATCCCACACAGCTTCTTGTCTTTAGAGAAAGGAGATTTTGGAATCAGAGTTTTCGTATTATCAGGGATGCAGCACTTTCAGTTAAACACTTTCAACAGTATTTCAACAAAAAGAGCTCAATGGATGAGGAAATAAAAATTTAATGAGAAAGAAAATACTTCTATACACAGGATTTTGTTCTGAAAACTGACAGAAAGGGGTTCCATAGCAATTACAGCCCACCCAGGGATGCCATTCTATTAGACATTTAGTGGGCAATTGGGAGCTGAAACCTAAGGGTCATGATAGGATTAATACTTTTTCTCTGAGAGCCAAGCAACACACCTCCTGCCCCCTCCCCTGCTCCCCAAAATGCATGAGGTTGTGCCACAGAGGCCAGTAGACAATTGAGCATCTGTCTGGTGGTCTAGTTTGTAACTGGAGCCTTTAAGACCATGACTTGTTGACCCTTGAAATTCTACCCATTGACCTGGCGTGATGGGCTATTATATTTGTCTCTTGGAGTTTGAGTGGCTCTGTCTGTAAGAATAGTGGAATGACTCAGTACGCAGGAGCATGTTTGGGGGACACTTTTTCATTTGATTCTCTCACATATCCCACTGGTCCTCAATTTTTCTCCTAGGGGAGTTGGGGGCTTTGATTCAGGACTAATTGTGAGGTTGTTTTGCATATTATCTCATGGTCACTCTGGGTATTCTGATTTGCTTTGAGAAGAAAACCCAGTTTGTGCCAAATTAGCTACAGAGCTGCCCAAACTCACTGTAACTCTCCCAGTTGGATCTCACCTGTATTTGTGGTCAGGGCCATTGTTCTACTTCATCCTCAGGACACCACTGCTCTGCATGGGAAGCAGCAGAATGTTGCAGGAGCCCTTTCTCTCTGTGAAAGCCAGGAGGTTAAGAAAACATCTAGATTCTTGAAGGTAATTAGAGATTTGTAATTCTACAAAATCCAGCATGCATCAGAATCACCTGTCGGCCTTGTTTAAGCACAAGCTGCTGGGCCCAGCCTCAGAGAATCCGGAATGAACTCCAAGAATTTGCATTTCCAGCAAGTTTCCATATAATACTGATGTTCCATATAATACTGATGGTGTAGTTTAAGGACTGTACTTACAGAATTCCCAAATAGAGAAAAGTGTAGACATGAGTGGCAGAATATAATGCAGCATGCTGAAAGTTGCATATTGATGACACAGATTACAGGACAAGGATAATTTTTGGTCAAGCATTTGGTAGATCAGCTGAGGAAAACGAAAGTGGGAAATTCTGATGATTCTAGCTTTTTACCTCCTGTATTCCTAATTTCTGGAGAATGGCACCAATATTAAACATCCTTAAACTAAAAACATGATCATTATCCTATTAGCTTAGGCATGAAATCCAGGCAATTTTACCTGTAAACATTTCTCCATTCTATCTAGTTTTCTTTTTTCTTTTCCCTTTCCCTCCCTCCCTTCCTTTCCTTCCTCTTTCTCTTCTTTTTCCTTTTCCCTCCTCCCTTCCCTTCATCTCTTTCTTTTCTCTTTTCTCTCTACTCTTCTCTTTTCTTTTCGGATAGGGTCTCCCTGCTCTGTGTCTTGGGATAGAGTACAGTGAAGCTATAATAGCTCACTGCAGCCTTGAACTTCCAGGCTGAAAAAATCTGCCTGCCTCAACCTCTCAAATTGCTGGAATTACAGGCATGAGCCACTGCGCTTGGCCTCTATCTAGTTTTCTTCATCTTACTGCTACTTCCTAGCTCACTCTCTAATCACCTTCTGCTGCCTCTACTGTCAATAAATTCTCCACACAGCCATGGAAGCCATTATCCTAAATACAAACTTGATCATCTGTTTATATTAACTTTAAATTAATTATTGATATTACCAAATTAAGTTTAAAAGCTTACTTCTCATACTGTCCTGTGCATCCCTCATTCTCAGCAAACTACTTGCTTGCATATTGTTCTTGCTAACAAGTATCTCAAAGCAGAGATGACGTCTCTTTCTCTTTATATTGTTAGCATACAGACAGGAATAATAATCAAAGTTATAATAATATGCCAAGAACTTTATCTCTTCTTTCAATGTTAAACTACTTGCAAATTAGATATCATCAACTCCCCTTTTTTTTCAGACAAGGAAGTGGAGACTTTGAGGGGTTAAGAAATTTACTTAGGATTACAAGGCTAATGAGGCGACAAGTTGAGATTTAAGCCCAGGTCTGTCAGACTCAAGGTAGTATCATCCCATATGCTTTCTTTCTTTCTTTCTTTCTTTTTTTTTTTTTTTTTTTTTTGAGATGGAGTTTTGCTTTCATTGCCTAGGCTGTAGGGCAATGGCGTGATCTCAGCTCACTGCAACCTCCACCTCCCGGGTTCAAGCGATTTTCCTGCCTCAGCCTCAAGTAGCTGGGATTACAATTGCTTGCCACCATGCCTGGCTAATTTTTGTATTTTTAGTAGAGATGTGGTTTCGTCATGTTGGCCAAGCTGGTCTCGAACTCCTGACCTCAGATGATCCTCCCACCTCAACCTCCCAAAGTGATGGGATTACAGGCATGAACCACCATGCCTCGCTCCATATACTTTTTCTGCATGATGGCTAGAGGAGACAAAAATCATTCTTTGTTTCCTGAACAGAACTTCTGCTAATCTCCATGACTCAGCCTGGCAAATAAGACTAGCTTCTTGCAGAACGTGAGATGCTTGCTCACATATCTGTGCCTTTGCCCAGGCCAGTCCCTTTGCCCGGGATGCCCTCCTCACCCATTCCATTTGCTCATTCTTCAATAATTAGGTCAGGCTCTCTGTTCCTAAAACTTTGCTATCCTACCCCTGTGTTTTCATAGCAACTTGAATAAATCTCTGTTTTGAAACTTATCACAACTTCACTTGTCTGACACCCTTTCCCCCAACATGAGTCACTGAGCTTTTTGGGAAACTCATTTTAAATCTACAATGCCTGGCATAGATGTGAATTAGGGTATTTTTGGCTGAAAGGAACAAAATCCCCAACTCAGTATGGCCTAAATAAAAAGAAAATTTACAGGCTCACATAATTTGAAATCCAACTCAAAAACATCTGCAGGGATTTTGTGAAGACTGAATATTCTATACACATTCATATAAAATATTCAACATTTATTGCATATGTAGCATAGAGTATGCACCAAGTAAATAGGAGCTGCCGTTATCCTTAGATACTTAATTTATCCATATCTGGGTCACATATGTCAATTTTATTTGTAAAAACTTCCAAATTCTAGACTGGCTTTTCTGGATTTCTATGTCTCTTCCTAAACCTACTCACTTGATAGGGACGGCTAGGAATCTGCATGGTTGGGTCCAACATCCTTATTAATAAGCTCTGCAAACAATTATTGTTAATTTAATTTTTAAATTTTTCATTTTTAAGAAAACTTTTGTTATAGTTTCAGGGGTACATGTGAAAGTTTGAAATGTAGGTAAACTCATGTCATGGGGGCTTATTGTACAGATTGTTTTGTCATCCAGGTATTAAGCCTAGCACCCAGTAGTTATTTTTTCTGACTCTCTCCCTCTTCCCACCTTTCACTCTCAAGCCCCACCATCTGTTGTTCCCCTCTTTGTGCTCATGAGTTCTCATCATTTGGCTCCCACTACTAAGTGATAACTTATGGCATTTGATTTTCTGTTCCTGCATTAGTTTGTTCAGGATAATGGCCTCCAGCTCCATCCATGTTCCCACAAAAGACATGATTTTTTAATAGCTGCATATTACTCCATAGTGAGTATTACCACATTTTCTTTACTCAATCTGTCATTGATAGACACTTAGGTTGATTTCCATGTCTTTGCTATTGTCAAGAGTTCTGCAAGCAATTCCTATTCAGATCTCATGTCCTTCCCTCTTTTCCCATCCCATAATAGAATCATAGTTTCTTACTCTATTACATCTGGGAGGAATGCTTGAAATTGTCCAGTTCACTGAACACTTTCTTTTACAGGTGGGAAAACTGAGGCCCTGGATTTGAGAACTGATCCTGTAATTTTATTAGCTCCATGTCATGGATTCATTTGCTGACCTTCTCTGATCCTCCATAGCCTCCAGCATCTTTTCCACCATATTTTGATTTGTTGAAATCCTCACTGTCCACTTAAATCCTTGCTGCTCAAAGTATCGTTGGAGGGAGCAGCAGCAGGAGCATCACCTGGAGCTTGTTAGCAGTACAGAATCAGAATCTGCAGTTTAACCAGATCCCCACCCCACCAACCCCAGTGGTTCCTATGGACATTACAATTTGGAAAGCACCTTCTTACGGTACCTCGGAGATTCCCTAAGACTTTCCAGGTTTGAATCTCCATGCTGCAACAACCTTGGCTGGTTATTTAACCTCTCTCTCAGTTCCCTCACCTGCAAAGTGAGATTGATTTAGATTCGAGAGTTCTCGTGAGTATTAAATGAGGTAGGGCACAAAATATCTGGCCTGCAGTTAAAAGTCAAAAAATGTTGACTATTATTCTCAGTTTACCATAAGTGATTATAATTATGCCACTTTTAAAGATTGCACTTGAGTTTTTATGTGCTCATCTTCTGTTCCAGTCTCTGAAGGCACTGTATTTTGTCTCCAAGGTGGCTGGCCCAATACCGTTTCTAATCTGTTCAATATATTTTTATTACATTTAGCAGTTGTCGATGGATTCAGATTATTTTCTAGATGGCCGTAGGCCTATGCCAGAGAACCAGATTAATTCTATGTAGTTTAATAAAGTCCTGACATTGTGCAGAATCTTCAAAAGAGCATGACATATGGGCAAAGGCCCTAATTAAACACTTGTTGAAAGTAAATTAGTTAATTAGAGTTGACCGCTACTTCCCACAGAGGGTAATCAACACAAGATCTGCAGAGAGCACTTACATCCTGTGGGGGCAGAAACAGGGCTTGTTTTCAGGCAAAATTATGTCCTTTAATAAATGCTTTTATGTGCCTCATCCTGTCCAAATTACAAAAAAAGTCACTAAATCCACACACACACAATAAATAAAATAATAACCCAGAGAATTTCTCTCTTGGTTGTTTCTGACATTAAGGTACCCCTCACAAAAGGTGCTATCATTTTTTTTTTTTTTTTTTTTCTCCAAGGATGACTGATTTTGAGAGTTAGAGATCCAAGGTTTCCTTTTGTTTTATTTTATTAAAAAAAGCTCCATTCCTTGCTGGACCCCTTAACAGAAATAACAGAAGAAATAACTGCAATATGTCATCAATCACTGGAATTTGCCCAACATTTAATGGAGTAGGCTGAATTTCTGGACATCTCTTGTTGGAGGTGGAAGAGTATATTTAATTTTTTACCAGTACAATAATAATTTTGTTCATATAAAAATGAAGGATCTAGTTCAGATAAAATACAAGCAAACCTAAGCCATCATTCATTCACTCTTCACACTAAGCTCAGGCCGTTTCTGAGGTTTTTGAATTTATGTTTATTTTCATCTGGGTATGTAGTTTGGGTTTTGGCTAGCACCAGCAATGGAAATACCATGAGGAAAAAAAAGTTAGTCTCAAAGCATTTTGGCCTTGACCAAACCTGTTGTTTCATGAAATTGAAGTTTTGACATTAAACTTTCTGGAGAGCAATTGCCAAATAATGCTGGTTTAGGCCATAATGGAGCAATAAATAAACACTTTCCCGTTTCTATATGGCCTAGCAGGAGTTGGCTGGGAGCAAGAAGAGCTCAAAGCTGAGACTTGGGAACCAGAGTTTTGGTTTTGTCTGTCATCTGTTGCACTGAGTTAGTTTGCCTTTAATACAAAGGGTACACCAGAGGCACTTAGAGGAGGATTCTTTAGGGTACACCTATGATTTGTCTTTACTGTCTCATTGATGATCACATTTTTTTCTTACTTTTTCTCTCTCCTGTTTTCCCTTTTTCCCTCCTTCTCATTTCCTTCCTTCTTTCCTTTTCTTCCTTCCTTCCCCCTTCCCTTTCCTGTTCCGTTCCCTTCCCCCCTCCCCTTCTCTCCCTCCCTTCTCCTTCTTTCTTTCCTTCCTTCCTTCCCTCCCGCCTGTTTCTCTTCCTTGCTTTCTTTAATTTTCTTCTCTTTAGAAGGACTTTTCAGTGAGCCCATAGCTCAAAGGAAAAACAATATCTCAAATTAGAGATGATTCTAGCTAATAGTTTGTGCATGTATGAGTGTGATTTATTATGTTTTGCCTAAAATGTCCAAATTAAGGTTGGTTCTGGGATGAATGATGGCTACATTCTCAATGGAAGAAACTGACCAGGTGAGCAAGGAATGAAGAGGGGGAACTTCGGCAAAATAGAAGCATGGCGGTCCCCTTACTTGACAGACTTCGGTGGTTTTGAAGTCTTCTACACATTTTCTGCTTGTCAGACCAGCTACATGGAGTTTTGTTTGAGTTGCTGTTCACTTAACCCAGCCACAGAGACTCCCTATTTGAAACCACAAATGCTGTTTGTACTGAGAAAGCGGTCCATGGCTTCTGAAACCCAGCTATTTCATTGGCACCTTTTCAACTCCATGTTCTTCCATTAGGAACTGGTTCTTCAATTAGGAGTGAAAAATGCAAATGCAAATGTGCCTCCTTTTTTAAAAAAAAACTCAAATATAGAGAAACTTCTGTAGTTAAAGAAAGCTCAGTGTGTGCCTTACGTTTTTCATGCACTTTCTTGTCCCTCTAAATACCTGAACTGACCCAGTCAATTCAGATAAGAACAAATACATTTTAATGTAAGAAGGAAATCTCTTTTTATGAGGGGTAGAAAGAGTAAAATATCATAGATTTTTCCCTATGAGTAAAACTGCCCAGTATTTGTGTTATAAAAGTGTTTGTATTTCACTCAGTTTACATTTTATGGTTGTCTGGGACAACTTAGCATGGAAAATTGTTTATTCATTATTTTTGTTACAGATCTCTTTTGTTTCTCCTCTTGCACACTATTCTTGGCCTCTGATAGACTGACTCAGGGCTTTGTTGAACTTTGGGAGAGATGGATTGGTGGCGAATGAGGGTACTCATGGCCTCCAGCAGCATCAGCCAGGTTCCAGAGGAACTTGTCTTATGAACATGTAAAAGAGGTATTTCCTTCAGGGCTCAGTTCTCCCAACTCACTGTTGGATGCTAGCTATAAGATTAATACATAAGAGATGGTAGGAAGTTTTGAATAATGTTTAGGCACACAGACTTTACAATCCCCATCCCCAGGAACACCCTTATCCCCAGGGGAAACAAAGTGTACCCACTGGGATGAGCACAGCTTCCTCTAGAATTGCTAGCTGTGTGCTTAGCTTTTGTAAGTCACAGCCCTAATATATTGCACCAGTGACTCGTATGGCATTTGTTAACCTTGGCCACATCAGAGATTTTTTTCTTCTTGCCTTAAAGTTTATCAACATACTATTATGTGATCTTTCTGCCAAACGTATTAATATTATACATGTTAATTGGTTAACTGATGGAATTTTCTTTGCTGCTTATGTATTTATTATAAAATTTCACTCCTACCTAATGGAATCATTAGATTTTATTTAAAAAGTATTACTATCTGAATTTCAGGTCTTCTGAGACTAGACTATAATCAACTTTTTTAGAGTGTAAGCGTCCCTGGGGGCAAAAAGGCTTCTATGTCTTAAAATATTAATTAATTAGTGCCTAACATAGCATGACTCAATAATTGTTTATTGGGCTCCAGCGAGGTGGTTCATGCCTGTGATCCCAGCACTTTGAGAGGCCGAGGTGGGTGGATCATCTGAGCTCAGGAGTTCAAGACTAGCCTGGGCAAGATGGTGAAGCTAGTCTCTACTAAAAATACAAAAAATTAGCTGAGTACAGTGGCGGGCGCCTATAATCCCAGCTACTTGGGAGGCTGAGGCAGGAGAATCACTTGAACCCAGGAGGTGGAGGTTGCAGTGAGCAGAGATCGTGCCACTGCACTACAGCCTGGGTGACAGAGCAAAACTACGTCTCAAAAAAAAAAAAAAAAAAAAAAAAATTGTTTACTGGTCTTAGTTTGAGTGAACTAGGCTAATTTTGTGTTTTTCTATTTTAACTACTATATAAGGTATCACGACATTTTTGTGAACATGTCTTTTTCGTCATTATGATACAAAAGTAATACAATCTATTTAAGCTATTTACAAATTTCAGCATGTCTAAAGATTGTTTAAAATTTGTTTAAAATGCATATTCCCTGGCTTCTTACTCTGAGATTCAATGGTAGTGAGTGGGGCCCAGGCACCTGTATCTTTAAAAGCACAAGAGGTATTTAATATAGGTGGTTAGCACACTACAATTGGAGAAACTCTAGTCTGCAATGTACTTGAGAGTGTCTCTGTGCATTAATGAAATTTTTAAAAAGACTCAGTCTATACCAGTCCTAATTACATAGAAATTTTAAAATACCTGTTAAATATGCACTCTGAGCATAATGAACTAATAGTAATATTTTCACAGAAAGTTACCATAAGCAGTAATTACTGATCATGTTTTTAGATGGTTTCTTGTGTGTGTGCATGAGACTCATCTAGTCAGTACTATTAAAGTAGCAAATATTTGTTAAATTCTTATGAGTTGCCAGACACTTTCAATGAGGTTCACATGAGTTAACTTATTTGGTGCTTCAGACAACCCTATATGAATAAGTACTATTATTATTCCCACATAACAGTTAAGAAAACTAAGGCATAAAGAAGTTAAGTAATTTCCTTAAAGTCATAAACTTTATAAGTTGTTAACAGCTCAAAAAATAGTTGATTTTGGATTAAGGCAAGACTTACATAAAAAAGTAGGTACAAAGTGCTCTTCAAAATAAATCAGGGAGATCAAAGTGAAACCAAGTTTGTGAGTATCTGAGTTTGATATTAGGTAAACTTTCTACAATTAATTTTATAAATAGTATACCAATATATTATTTTACACTGTAGTTTCTAGAATAATTTTGAGTCTGATTTTTTAAAGTAATCAAGGCAAAAATAGAGGCAATAGATGTTTCAGATTATCTCACATTATAGAGGGAATATTAATCAAATTATCCCAAACCTCTGATGTGACTCCAGAAACCACAGGTAGAACAAAAGTTACTACAGCAGGAGCTGTGGCTCAGGGGTCCCGGGGAGCAGAGTCACAATGAACAACTATCTGAGCCTTCTTCACCTGGAAATACCATTTGACCCAGAAATCTTCTATGCAAAACTGTCATTGCTCTTTTTTTTTCCTATCAGATTCCACAAGCATTGACTGAGGACCTACCCTGTAGAAGAAACTACTAGCTTTTAAATTATATATAATCTTATTCCATCCTTACAACCATGCTGTGTGGGTATGTTATTCATTATTGTTATTACTGTGGGACATTTTATGTATGTGAACACTGAGGCTTTGTGCAATTAGATAAATTGCTAACAAGTGGCAGACTCAAGGTGTGAGCCCAGGTGATTCCAAATTTAAGGTTTCAGCCCATCTATAATCATCTGAAAAAGTGGTTTTTGATTTTGTAATGATGGCTGAAAGTTTGAGTCCTTTGGGGGTTTTACAAAGCAGAACTTAAAGACTTCACAAAAACTTTAAAATGAGTGTGTTCCCCACTACTCTTTTGGCCCATATTCATATTCACTAAAACAATGTGTCAGGGAGTGGCTGTGCTGGTAAGAGGCATATTCATTCATTCATTCAACAAACTGAACAGTACTATATACCAGTCACAGTGTTAGGTACTGTGGTGCTAGCAATAGAACGAGGTAGACATGGATCTTACACTCCAGAAGGATAGATACATCAAGCAAATAAAGTTATAATAATCAATAGTTTTTTTTTTTAAAAAAAGAAACATCTAACATAACACAGAGACCTAGACAGTGGTAGTTAAGGCGAGACTGAATGAGAAATGTGAGGCAGCCAGGCTAAACGATAAATAAGCAGAATTTTTCAGAGAGTATTTTCTTCCTCATAACCTCCTACTCTATAGGTTACATAGTTTTGCTTATGATGTGATCAAATTTGTCCCACTCCTTATTGTGCGTCTATGACCTCCCCAACCAGCTCAGAGTGACTTCTGCGCAGGGGAGGTCTAGGAACTGATATTTCGAACACAAACAAACTCAAGGAAGCCTTGGAAAGTTTAAGTGCTTTCTCCCTAAACATTGGCAAGCACTTCAAATGTACCACACCTACCTTTAAGAAAAATTCAACATTTCGCTTACTTTTTATGATGATTTTGAGGTCTATAAATCTTCATTGTACATTTTCCACAGAATGCACTTCAATCCCGTTGATATTAAGGAAAGTACATGAAGCACTCTGGCCCACTAACTGGGAAATCAGAATGCGACGAAGAGTGGCCAAGACTCAGAGTTTCCATTCTCTTCCAAGGGAAACCAAATGAGAAAAATAATACATCATAAAAGCCCAAGTTCTGATTACAATTCTGGAAATAGGGATGAAATAGGATATTTCATTTAAAAAATATTGTGCCTTGAATTCCAAGCTCAATCTAAAAGGTTATGCAGAGTGCACCCTTCCATTTCAGCTATCACCCTTCCACTCTGACTTCTCGAGGGTTCCTCCTGGGGTTCACCACCCGCCCATGGGGACATTTAGAGAAACTGAGTCAGGTACCTTTGTACAGATCATGGGTTAAGTTCATTAGTCTTCTGCTTAATCTAGATCTATCTTTATCTTAAATTTTGATTTTCATAAAATTAATTCATCTATGTTCTCCCAAGACAAATGTTGCCCCTATATCATGGCCTCTGCTGTAACTGTGGTATGATGTAATGTTGTGGATAGGAGGTTAGGAGACAAACGTCTGGCTTCATCCAGCGAGAGGTTCTATCAGAAAATCCTAACCAAGCCTTGCACTTTAGAATCACATTGGCAGCTTTAAAAATACTCCATGTGCAGGTCCCAGCACTGGAGACTCTGATTCAATTAGTTTAGCGTGGCACCTTGGCAGCTGTTTTAAAAGCACTCTCAGGTGATTTAATGTGCAGCTAGGTTTGCGAACCAGTTTTATGAATTTTGGCAAGTCCTTTAACAGTTCTTGGTTGCAGTTTTTTCATTTATAAAATAAAATAATTCCTAAAGCATCTTACTAAGATAAGTGAATAATGATTATGCATGTGGTCACAGTTTGGAAATTTTTGTGTCTATTCTATCTTTAATGAATGCTTACTATTTATAAACTGATGGCACTGGGCTTGAGTTAATGTGCATACTACCTGACCCTCTCTCTCATCTTTCTACTGAGATTCAGTAAATACAATGATAGCTAACATTTATGGACTGTATGTTTGTGCTAGACCTTGTGTAAACTAGTGTTACTGAAGTGCCCTGCAGACCAGAGCACGCAAACTGTTGCCAGTGACAATGAGATACTCACAAAAATTAAAGTGATTTGATACTTTTGTAGTAATTTGGGCTTCTGTTGTGTATTCATTTACCATTTTGCTATTTACTTTCTAATAATTTATTTTACTATATTCTACAAAAATATCTGTATGTAGCTATTCAGGAATTTTTAAATCTCCCAAACTAGACTTTCATCATAGATAAGTTTGAGAGGCAGTGACATCAAGGCCCCTTGCGGCTGTTATCTAATTCAATTCTTGCTGGTAATTCCCATGATACAGTTGCCCATTTTACAAGTGAGGAGACTGAGGATTAAAATGATTTGCTTAAGGTTGCACCCTTAGTATGATTTATACGTCAGAAAGGTTTGAACTCAGAAAGCCCTCAATCCAGAGCTCAGAGCCTTGGAAGGACTTGGAAGTTACTTCCAATCAACTTGATCCCAGCATGGGAGAGACCTAGTAGGGAGAGTCACTTTTGCACAGAGTGACCCAAAATGTTCTCTGTGTTATTTTTAACCTTTATGCATAATTACAATTGACGCCAACCTTATGAACATTAATTAAGTGGCTATAAAAATCTGAAATTCAAATTGTCTAGATATACTTATAAAACTAAATCAGAGATAAATGAAAAGAGACTGTTTTAAATGAAGTGGCAAGTTTGAATTTTTTTTCTGCCACTGGGAAGATGAAATCAGTTAAAAAAATAAAGAAATTATTTTTCTACACACTTGGTCATCTATATGCTAAATTTTAAGCTTGCTAAAGATGTGTGGTTGGGTTTTTTTTTTTTTTTTAATCCTCTCTTTGTAGTCTGAGTAGGAAGAAATAACCTCCTGGAAAAGTTTCTAGACTCTTAACCCAGGAAAATATACTTTTTACCCTAGGATATTTTCCTCCAGAACTCTACTTTTTATCCAAAAGATACAAGGTAAAAAACTGCTGGAATTTTTTTGTTTTAATATTTTTAATATAATATTCAATTTATTTTAATTAATTTAATATTTAATGTTTAATATTTAAATACCATGTTTACTTTCATATATGGTAATTCATAAAAAATTAAAAAAATAAACAATTTTTATCTTGCACCTTTTGGATTGTTGTTTAAAATCAAGTACTCTTTCCTACAGCATGAAATATTTCAGACTTGGTTTGTATATACATTTTCAGAAATGTTCCTATAATGTAGAGTGAGAGATGCTAGTAATATCAAGAGCATTGAAAGAGGACAGAAAGTGTCAAGTGACATTTAAGCACTGACACAAAACTGGAATGCATGTAGAATTTCAGGACCAGGAGAATTTAACCCTCTTGCTTCTCCCAGGTGTGGGCATGGCAGGTTGTGAATATCACCTGTCTTGATATCTAGGATCCCAGTGACCTTCTGCAAGTAGTGTTGACACACAGCACACAGGCAACACATCTGAAATCCGTACAGTACAACTGTTTTAGGCTTGGGCTATTATCTCTTAATCATAAAATAATAAAAAGGAAATTTAATTTTATAGTAAGCACTTAATTGTTCCTTGCTGTGCTAAGCATTAGAAAATTAATGAACCCGTGATAGAAAATGGTGTTTAGATGAGGTACATAGGCACATGCATGTGCAGAGAACAAGGAAGCAGTCAAGTGAGGTGCCTTTATTTAGGGAATGATATTACCTATCATTGGGGGAACTGGGGACAAACACATGGGATTTGGAATGAAGAGACTCAGCTATCTCTTCTCAATTATTATGAATCTTCTTATGTGCCTGTGACAGAATTCAGTACTGGAAATAAAAAGAAGCATAAGAAATGGTTCTTTTCTAGAGGTGAGGCAGAATCTTTTCTTTATGAAGGAAGAATTCTGAAGCACGTGGGGAGCACATAGCAGAATTTCTCACAAATGGCATTGAAAGGAGCAAGGAGGCAGGGACTAAGGTTTCCTCCTGCAAGCCGCTCAGATCTTCAGTTCCCTCCTCTGTAAAGACAGGGATACTTCCATTTACCACCCACGGTTACAGCAACAGATCAGATGGACTATGGGTAGGAAACTGCTTTAAAAGTGTACAGGAATTTTTTTTATTAATCGCTTTAAAATATCTGAAGGATGGAATAATACACCTATAAGTGTTCACAATTCACTGTGGCTGGGAGAGGCAGAAGGTTGTGCTTTCTGTGGAATGGTGCCTGTCAAATGTTGAGGTATAGCCCTTACCATTGCCACCCCCTCTATGATGCAGTGGCATGAGTGACTTTAGTTGCCCAGTGTGGCCATGGCATTGCACATCTCCATACCTTGTGATGCTGAGCTGTTCCATCTGTTGGGAATGCCATTCATCCCTCTTACCTTTTGTCTTAGTCTTCTCAGGCTCCAAAACAAAATACCATAGACTAGATTGTCTTAAACAACAGAAATTAATTTCTCATAGTTCTGGAGGCTGGGAAGTCCAAGATCAAAGTTCTTGCAGATTTGGTTCCTGGTGAGGGCTCTCTTCCTAGTGTGCATATGACTACGTTCTTGCTGTGTGCTCACATAATGGAGGGAGGGAGGGAGGGAGGGAGGGAGGGAGGGAGAGGGGAGTGGGGGAGGGAGAGAGAGAGAGAAAAGGGAGGAAGAGAGAGAAAAGAGGGAGGGAGAGAGAAAAGAGGGAGGGAGAGAAAAGAGGGAAGGAGAGAGGGAAAGAGAGAGGAGAGAGAGAAAAAAGAGAGGGAAAGATTGAGATGAGAGAGAGAGAGAGACAAGAGAAGACAAGAGAGAGGGAGAGAGAGAGGGAGAGAGATGAGAGGGAGAGAGAGAAGAGGGAGAGAAAACAGGGAGAGGGAGAGAGATGGGAGAGATAGGAGAGAGATGGGAGATGGAGAGAGAAAAGAGGGAGAGAGAAAAAAGATGGAGAGAGAGAAAAATATGCAGAGAGAGAAGAGAAGGAGAGAGATGAGAGAGAGGGAGAGAGAAAAGAGGGAGAGAGAGTAAAGAGGAAGAGAGGGAGATGAGTGAGATAAGAGAGGGGAGGTCGGAGGGGAGAGAGAGAGAGCATTGTTGTTTTTCTTCCTCTTCTTATAATGACACTGATCCCATCATAGGAGCCTCACCCTCATGACCTCATCTAAACCTGATCACTTCCCAAAGGTCCCCACCTTCAAATGCCATTATATTGGGAGTCAGGGCTTCAATGCATGAATTTGGTGGGACAACATTCTGTCCATAGCCCCTTTCCAGTAGGTCTGTGAAACATACACATCCTTTAAGATTTTCAAACATCTTATTGTCTTTAAAAACTTCCTTTATTCAGCCAAACAGAGCTGATTATTCTCATTTTGTCCCATCAGTGAAATAGTTGTTCAATATAATTCTTGATTCAATAAATATTTGTTGTGGTCACCTTGTACAAAATACTCTTGTCTTTTACTACTTGGTCTTCACTGCAGCAAGTACCATGCTTGCATATGCATGCAAAGCAGGTTAAACATTTTTAAATGAATTGCTGCAAGAAGGTGGCTCACTAGATAACAGCCAGAAGGAGTAAAGCAGCAGCTGATGAAATAGAACAGGGATCCATCATTTGTTTATCAACCATGATGACTTACAAGAATAGGATTAAGACAAACACCCCAGGCATTTTTCTTGAAGGTCTATTGCCTTGAAAACATATCAGGAGAAATTTCTGGGAGGTAATATCAGAATAGTATTTGAACCAACCATGCCTTAAGAATGAGAAAGCTAAATATATTTAGCCAGATTTTGAACAGAAATACAGATTGCCTTTTAGGACTTGGAACGCTTGCTAAAAGAATGCAGCTTTATTTCAAAATTTTAAATTTCAAAATGGGCTAGATTTTGAGGTATGTTGATTCACTGGGTATTCAATTTACAAATACAGTGGCTCGTTAAATTTGCCCAAAGTTGTTTTTCTGTGTTTCTCCACCTACAATTTGTATTACCGAAATAAATATTACCAAGAGTTGAACTCTATTTGGTGAGTTCCCAGAATGTAACTGTTCTAACAGGACCCTGTTGGATTGTCTATAGTTCAACAGTTAAAGGAAAAAATGTAATTGTCTAACTACCTCTTGCCCATATCCCACTCTTTCACCCTTTCCAACAATCAGTCTGCCGTAGCAGTTCAGTCTTGTAAGAGGAAACTATTGCAACTTATCCAGGCCATCTGACTAAGAAGTGAGTAACGTTGTGTGAGATTCAAATGGACAATGCCTCAAAACCTGAGATGAGAAAGATCAGGCCAAGAGGAGATTTGGCAACAGGAAAGTTGGTCTCTTGGAACATGTTAGAATTTCCAAGAAACAAATTAAATGTGATTTAAAGAAATTGGGCGTGTTCCTCTAATCTGGACATAAAGCGCAAATTGCAACTAGGGTAAAAGGCTGTGGATGGGCCTCACTGAGGGCTCCACAGAAGTCAGCACTTTTCCCATCAAAGATTGCAGAGTATTGTTCCAGGGTTTTTGTTTGTTCAGTTACTTGTATCTTGTTTGTTTGTTATGCTTCACAGCTTGAGACTTTCAAGACATGCATTGGATTCCAGTTTCTGATGTCCAATGAATGTGCCGAAGGAAAGGAAAAAAGGTAGATTTTATATTTTTCTGAACTTTGTAATTAATGTCAGAATCAGGCTGGCCTTGGCCCCACTTGTGGCTAGTGGAAAATGACCCTGAAATGGTCCTCCTACCCCACTCTGGCTGATATAATGTGTTAATTCACTGGCCTTCCAAATTTCGTCTGACCTCAGGCAGTGGGACCCATCCTTCCTTGCTAGGAGGGATTAAAAGGCGCCTGAGTGTGGTCCATGAGGCAGCTTGGCACAAATCAGCCCTATTGTTAGTGTGTTCCTAAGCTTGTGCCCTACTTCTGAAAACTGAGCCCTCACCCCCAAATTGTCTGGATAACCAGCTAAGCTGGTACCTCCTCTGGGCCTAGACCCCTATCTTTTTGCCTCCGCATCCCACAGCCGAATTATAGCGTCTACTGCAAATCCTCCATTGATCCCAACTTTCTGGCACCACTCACCCTATTTTGGTCACTCACTGACCAAGTTGTCCATGGTCCCCCAGTGCCTCTGGATAGCCTACTTTGCTTGCTTACATCTCTCTGGAGTTCCCACTTTTACTCTCCTGGAATCAGTCCTCAAGCTCAGCTTCTCCCTGATGGCTGAGACCCTCTGGGGCATGGCTTCAGACAGTCTTGCTCATCAGTCCCTGAACACTCTTCCTGACACTTTAGGAAAGGCAAGAAGTAGAAAAGACCTCTGCTTTTTCACCCCTAAATAGCTCATGGATCTGCAGCAGGGTGTTGGTAAGACATTGACTTGCAAGGTCCATCTTTAGGGCATGGAGTGAGAAAAAGCTGCATGAACCTGCCGGAAAAAAAGGGATGTGGCAGTGCTTTCAGTGCAGAATGAATGCTGCACTCTCAAATTTGAAGAGGAAAAGAAACTTGTGGTTGATAGACCAAAGAGACATATAGGTCAGCATTTTTCAACAAAGAGCTAATTGGAGAGCAGAAGCAATTACTGACTCAGGAAAAAACAAAGTTAAAATTTCTTTATTTTATAGCTAACCTCACTATAATATCTGATTTGCCTCCTACCATTTTATTATTATTAATATTATTTTTGCTAATTCTTTAAAAATAGTGTATACTCTGTTCTCACTTATAAGTGAGAGCTGAACAATGCAAACACATGGACACATGGAAGGGAACAACACACATTGGGGCCTGTCGGGGGGTGGGGGACAAGGGGAGGGAGAGCATTAGGACAAATACCTAATGCATGTGGGGCTTAAAACCTAGATGACGGGTTGATAGGTGCAGCAAACCACCATGGCACACGTGTACCTATGTAACAAACCTGCACATTCTGCACTTGTATAAAGTAAAATAAAACAAACAAAAAACATAGTGTATGCTCATGGTACAAACTCAAAGAAACCAAAAGAGTATAAAGTGGAAAGTAGTTTTTCTTTTCTCTTATTCATGGCCTTCCAAGAAGTGGATTTCTAATTTTTTTTTTCATAAATATGTACTGTTTTGGGGGGTGGGGATAGAATCTCACTCTGTTGCCCAGGCTGGAATGCAATGGCACAATCTCAGCTCACTGCAACCTCCACCTCCCAGGTTCAAGTGATTCTCGTGCCTCAGTTTCCTGAGTAGCTGGGACTATAAGTGTGCACCACTACATCCAGGTAATTTTTTGTATTTTTAGTAGAAACAGGTCTTGCCGTGTTGGCAAGGCTGGTCTCCAACTCATGACCTCAGGTGATCCACCCACCTCCACCTCCCAAAGTGCTGAGATAACAGATGTGAGCCACAACACCTGACCAATATGTAATATTTTTATAATTTAAAATGTATATTTTAAACACAAACCAGATAAAATATATGAACTACTCTATGACTTTTTTACTTTTTTAACTAATATAGGTCAGGCATCATTCTACATGAGCATACCTATTGTTGACCGAACACATTCTTTTTTAACAACTGTCCAGTACTCTGAGATCTGGATAACCCAGTCCTCTAACATACTTTACATTCTAAATTCAGAAAACTACAAAAGAAAACAGAAACTGTAATTTGCCTGGAGACAAAGGCCAGAATGCCTGAGTCAATCTGCCGTTTTAGCTGGCCTCTCAGTAGAGCCAATGTTTGAGAGAATGACTCAAGAAAATGCTGACACCTAAGGAAGGAGAGAAAGAGGGTACATTTGAGTTAAAGACCAGAGGGAGGGGTGTGATGGATGCAAATGGGTTGTTTGTTCATGAAGAAAGGATCCAGGTTCTTTTCCAGTAGTTTGAAGGGTGGGATAGAGTTTAGCCTCCCAGAGGTAGAGGACAGATTTCAGTTTTTAACCAGAAAAACATGATTAAGAAACATAGCTAAGTACTATGGGATTTTCTTTTCAATCATGATTTAAATGATGCCATGTTTTAAGAGAAAAACCAAGACAAGAATGATTTTATAGATGTAGCAGCAAAGCAGTATCCATTCTCCAAATACAAAAACCCTGAGATTTTCTACTAGGCAAGCTTTTTTTAAGAGCCTAGCTGCAACATTTTTTGTTTGTTTGTTTAGAAATTTCAGAAAAAGGAGTCTTGTACTGAAAGGAGAGAGCATATGGTAACTTTTTGTTGTTGCAGCAATCCTGCATTAACAGAAGCTATGGGTGCTGCACGTGCCACAGACCCAGGAAGCTCAGCTGCGGGCAGAGTGCTCAGGAGAGCTCTCTGAATAGATGGCTATCAGCATAGATGTAGATTGCATGGAACGAACAGCTGGCTCTGGCAGGGCAGCAGCCAACAACAACATCGTGTTTCATCATCCCTCCACGACTTCAGATCTGAGTTGTGTGTGCTGCCGATTGTCCTGGTTGAACTCCTCACTGGAACAGAGTGTCTAAATGTGTCTTCTAAAGTAAGAGAAAAAGGCTGCCAGGAGAACACTTGCAGGGAAGCAGCTTCTTTTGGAAATCTGAGGAAGAAGGAAAACGATTTCCAAAGAGTTGAAGTCCAGGGCGAGAAGATCACCAAAACGCAGACATTGTCGATGAAATAAGAGCTTTGTTCCCTTCAGGATGTGAAAATAAATGCTTCATCAGGAAATGCGACGTTGTGACAGGGAGAGATGCTGTCAACTGTAAGCAGATTCCTTTACTGAGACCCTGTTTCTAATGATAATGTTTCCAGGGAGGGCATTGGATAATTTTCACTTTGCCACTGTCTGTGAGGCCTGGTTCCATGGGGAGCTGGAGTGTTGCTAAGGCCAATTCCACACAATTATCTCCAGATTCAAAGAAACCTTAACTGAGGATTGGAGGAACCAGTAAAATGGACATTTCCTCTAGTAGAGTTTTCCTCCATGTTGATTTCAGGTTTTGAGGGTCCTAGGCTTGTCATTTGACATATGTGTGCAGTTTCTTGTTCTATATTCCATGAAAGTAGGAGGAGCATCAAATCTGGGCTTTACTTAAAAGTAAATTGACTGATTTGGGACCCATTATTGAGTTTTGAGTAAAATTTCCACACAGATCTGTCTTGATCTATTTTATAAAGGAGAAGACAGCTCATGTTTTATATCACCCCAGGGAAAAATAAATTCTTTAATTGCTTGGGAGATTCAAAATTGCATCCATGGCTGAGCACTGTCCAGCCTTTTGGCTTGTTTCTGGTAGGCCTGACTTAGGTAATGTGGCTTTATTTAATTTGGCGTAACATTTTGTTGTTGCTGAACAAGAGGGAAGTCAGGTTTCCGATAAAAATATCATATTGTATTCTGGGAATATTCAAATGTCAGTGAAAAAGAAGAAATGTAGGTAGTATTAACAGTAAAAATATTCATGTTATACTCTTAAGAACTGCTACCACTCAATAAGCTAGCGGTGTCATGGAAAATTCATCGACCTTGGATTCATACAGAGCAGTATTCATATTCTATTACCAAGTCATGCAAATTCAAGCATATTTTTTAACTCTCCTAACTTCCATTTCTTCTTCTGTGCAGTGGTGTTCGTAACAAATAGGTGTTAATAATTATAACACTTACAACATGCCTCACGCATGGCAGGGGACGAAATATTAGTGCATGTTCTTTCCTTGGCAGATTCTCCTTTGTAAAATAAAAGTTCTGTGACAATCTATAATATTTAGATTCTCTTCAGACCCAGGATAGAATATAGGAGTGAAATAATTTCCTTTTATACCCATTTAGCTAACCAACTAATTATCAAAAGGACAGTGAGGTAGTGATTTTTTATACATAACAGAAGTATTATAACCTTGTAAAAGGTAGTACAGGTGTTAAGGCATGGAATTTGGACTTGGGCAATCCTGAGTTCATTTTGGGGTTAAGTGACTTTTCTAAGGTCAAACCTTGTATAAATTACTTAGTACAAGCATGCCTCCATGATTTGGGAGAAAACTAGCACCCACATTGCTAAGTTGTCCATTCAGTTAAAAAAATGTACAGTTTTAAGCTCACAGCAGCAAGCTAATAGGACAGATACAAATCCTGACTTCATTGGGGTTAACATTTGAGTGGGAATAAACTGACATGTAAAGCAATGAATCTAAAAGACAAATTCAGATAACGCTAGCTTGTGTGAAGAACACAAAACAGAATGATGGGATAGAGGGCGACCTAGGAGCAATGCCCTGCCCTGCTTCAGCTTGTCCTCCATGGACTGCACCCATTTTCTGACCATTCCCAATGAGATGAACCAGGTACCTCAGTTGGAAATGCAGAAATCACCCATCTTCTGTGTCGATCACACTGGGAGTTGCAAACTGGAGCTGCTCCACAAAATAAAAGAGGACACAAACAAATGGAAGAACATTCCATGCTCATTAATAGGAAGAATCAATGTCGTGTATATGGCCATACTGCCCAAGGTAATTTATAGATTCAATGCCATCCCCATCAAGCTACCAATGACTTTCTTCACAGAATTGGAAAAAACTACTTTAAACTTCATATGGAACCAAAAAAGAGCCACATTGCCAAGACAATCCTAAGCAAAAAGAACAAAGAGGGCGGCATCATGCTACCTGACTTCAGGCTACACTAAAAGGCTACAGTAACCAAAACAGCATGGTACTGGTACGAAAACAGATATATAGACCAATGGAACAGAACAGAGGCCTCAGAAAGAACACCACACATCTACAACCATCTGATCTTTGACAAGCCTTACAAAAACAAGAAATGGGGAAAGGATTCCCTGTTTAATAAATGGTGCTGAGAAAACTGGCTAGCCATATATAGAAAGCTGAAACTGGATCTCTTCCTTACACTTTATACAAAAATTAATTCACGATGGATTAAAGACTTAAATGTTAGACCTAAAACCATAAAAATCCTAGAAAAAAACCTAGGCAATACCATTCAGGACATAGGCATAGGCAAGGACTTCATGACTAAAACACCAAAAGCAATGGCAACAAAAGCTAAAATAGACAAATGGGATCTAATTAAACTAAAGAGCTTCTGCACAGCAAAAGAAACTACCATCAGAGTGAACAGGCAACCTACAGAATATGAGAAAATTTTTGCAATCTACCCATCTGACAAAGGGCTAATATCTAGAATCTACAAAGAACTTAAACAAATTTACAAGAAAGAATCAAACAACCCCATCAAAAAGTGGGGAAAGGATATGAACAGACACTTTCAAAAAGAAGACATTTATGCAGCCAACAGACACATGAAAAACTGCTCATCATCACTGGTCATCAGAGAAATGCAAAACAAAACCACAATAAGATACCATCTCACACCAGTTAGAATGGCGATCATTAAAAAGCCAGGAAACAACAGGTGCCAGAGGGGATGTGGAGAAAAAGGAACACTTTTACACTGTTGGTGGGACTGTAAACTAGTTCAAACATTGTGGAAAACAGTGTAGCGATTCCTCAAGGATCTAGAACTAGAAATATCATTTGACCCAGCAATCCCACTACTAGGTATATACCCAAAGGACTATAAATCATGCTGCTATAAAGACACATGCACACGTATGTTTATTGCAGCACTATTCACAATTGCAAAGACTTGGAACCAACCCAAATGTCCATCAATGATAGACTGGATAAAGAAAATATGGCACATATACACCATGGAGCCATAAAAAAGGATGCAACCATAAAAAAGGATGAGTTCATGTCCTTTGTAGCAACATGGATCAAGCTGGAAACCATCATTCTGAGCAAACTATCGCAAGGACAGAAAACCAAACACCACATGTTCTCACTCATAGGTGGGAATTGAACAATGAGAACACTTGCACACAGGACACAGGGCAGGGAACATCACGTTGGGGCCTGTCGTGAGGTGGGGGGATGGGGGATGGATAGCATTAGGAGAAATACCTAATGTAAATGATGAGTTAATGGGTGCAGCAAACCAACACTGCACATGTATACATATGTAACAAACCTGCACATTGTGCACATGTACCCTAGAACTTAATGCATAATAAAAAAAGAAAATATTTGTACACTATTTATTCAACAAAGGATTAGTATCCAGAATATATAAGAAATTCAAGTCAATAGCTAAAAAAAAAAAAAAAAAAAAAAAAAAAAAAAAAAAAAAAAAAAAAAAAACAGCTAAAAACTGAGCAAATGATCTGAGAGATATTTCTCAAAATAAGAAATACAAGTGAGCAACAAATATGTGAAAAAATGCTCAACACCATTATTCACTAGAGAAACACAAATTAAAACCACGGTGAAGTATCCTGCCACCCCAGTTAGGATAACTATTATCCTAACAAACGCTGGCAAGAATGTGGAGACAAGGAACTCTTACACATTTTGGTGGGAATGTAAACTAGTACAGCCGTTATGGAAAACAGCATGAAGGTTTCTAAAAAAACTACACATGGAACTACCATATGATCCAGCGATCCCAACTACTGGGATTTATCCAAAGGAAAGGAAATCAGTATATGCAATGGATACCTACACTTCCATGTTATTGCAATGCTATTCACAATAGCCAAGATATGGAATCAACACAAGGTCCAATGACAGATGAATGGATAAATAAAATGTGGTATATATACATAATGGAATACTATTCAGCCATAAAAAATGAAATCCTGTAATCTGCAGAACATGAATGAACCTAGATAAGCCAGGAACAGAAAATTATACACCTACCTGTTCTCACTTATTTTAGAAGCTAAACATGTTAATCTTAGAGAAATAAAGAGTAGAACAGAGGTTAATAGAACCTGGTAAGGATAGGGCAAAGAGGCAAATAGAGATTTGTTAAAAGATACAAAATTGGCCAGACGTGGTGGCTTTCACCTGTAATCCCAGCACTTTGGGAGGCCAAGCTGGGCAGATCACCTGAGGTTGGGAGTAGGAGACCAGCATGACTAACATGGAGAAATCCCGTGTCTACTAAAAATGCAAAATTAGCTGGGTGTAGTGGTGAATGCCTGTAATCCCAGCTACTCTGGAGGCTGAGGTGGGAGAATCACTTGAACCTGGGAGGCGGAGATTGCGGTGAGCCGAGATCGCACCATTGCACTCCAGCCTGGGCAACAAAGAACGAAACTCTGTCTCAAAAAAAAAAAAAAAAAAAAAAAAGAAAGAAAAAAAAAAAGAGACACAAAATTACAGCTAGATGGGAAGAATAAATTCTAATGTTCTATGGCTCTCTAGGATGGCTACGGTTAACAATAATATATTATCTATTTTCAAATAGCTAGCAGAGAGGATACTGAATGTTTCCAATACAAATAAATAACAAATGTTTGAGATAATAGATATGCTAAATACCCCAATCTAATTGTATGTATCAAAACATCACCATGTAGCCCATATGTATGTAGAATTATTATGTCAATTAAAAATACATAAATAAAACTTTTAAAAACTTTTATCCACATGAATGCTCCCAAAGCAGTTACTCAATAACATTGGTTGAATATCTTGGGTGCTTGGGTACCAGAAAACAGGTATATCTTTGTTTTGTATCTGCTCTGATTCTCAAAAATGGGGCTTCCTTCTGAAGCATTCAACGTAATGCTGTCAGATGATGAATTCTTGCAATTCAATTATATTCTTTATGCCCCAGATCTTTCAAATACAGGCCACTGCTTAAAAACTTGGGTCAAATATTTATCCTTATTTAATAAGCCCTTTCCTATCCTATTTCTACTTCTTAGTCTTACGAGAAGAGTAGAAAGGGAAACAGAATTGGGAGGGAAAAGGAGGAGAGGAGAGAACAGAAAAGGAGATGAGAGAAGGGGGGAGGTTAAGATAAGGAAGGAATGGGAAGGAAGAAATTTCCATGGTCAAATAAACTAGGGGCACAACATATCCTGTGGTAACTTTTTGAAGATTCATAATACCCGCCTCTAAGTTGGTGTTGGAGTGTCCCTGCAACAGTAGGTAACATTGGCTCAGCACCCTCTTCCATTACTTCTGGAGAGTTTAATGCCTGCTCCAAGTCTTTGGTGACCTCACAGGGGATTTATATTCTCATAGTCACTCTTGGCTCAGAGATTCTCATTCTCCTGAGTTGGTTCAGCTTTCTGAACATCCTGGTCTTATTCTGCACAGCATTGAACAAAGTATTTTGCTAGGATTCCTTGAGAAAATTACACGTTATTTGTACATATGGTACATTGCACAAATGGCCACAACCATTTTCCCCTCTACCTGTATCTACCCCTGTTTGCAAAGCGATGTTGCAGCTATTTGCATCAAATATGGAGACAATTTCCTCACCTTCTGAATCTGGGCTACACTTGTGACTTGCTTTGGTCAACAAAAGGCAGGAATGTTACAGTGTGACAGTTCAAGCTTAGGAATTCAGAGGCCTGCAGTGCTGCTTCTCTCTCTTTTGGAGTCTTGCCAAAACCATGTGAATGAACAAGTCTGGTTTAGTCAGCTAGAGAATGAGAGACCATGTAATACAGAGATGTGCCATCCCAATTGAAGTCATCTTAAACCAGCCAGGCCCCAGCTGACCTAGCAGGTGACTGATACATGAGCTAACTGGTACATAAGCGCTTTGTGTATCACAGAATTTTTTTTTTTTTTTTTTTTGAGATGGAGTCTTGCTCTGTCCCCAGGCTGGAGTACAGTGGTGTGATTTTGGCTCTCTGCAACCTCCACCTCCCAGGTTCAATTGATTCTCCTGCCTCAGCCTCCCGAGTAGCTGGGATTACGGGTATCCACCACCACATCTGGCAAATTTTTGTATTTTTAGTAGAGACGGGGTTTTACCATGTTGGTCAAGATGGTCTCCATCTCTTGATCTTGCGACGTGCCCACCTTGGCCTCCCAAAGTTCTGGGATTACAGGTATGAGCCACAGCACCCGGCCATATCACGGATTTTCCTCAAGTTTTGGGGGAGACGAATTTTATACGTTGTCGTAACTTAAGAGCAAATGTTAGATGTTCCTGTTCTTAAAACTGTACTATGCTGCTTGTTCACCACCCCATACCCCTACCATCTCCTCATTCTCAGGAGGCAATCCTGCAACCTGCAACCCCTTTTTCTCCCAAAGTCCTTGCATCTTTGAATGCAGCATAATCCAGCCCTTCCCAATCCTTGTCAGCAAATTCATGAAGGACTTCACTCTGCATATCCAAAGAGTCACTTCAGCACTCCCTTACATTTTGTCTCTCTATTCTGTCTCACCCTTCCTCCCTCACTGCAAGCTCCTTTCAGAGAAAGGGAGAAGCATATAACCATGTATATGTTTATTGCTGATGGAAATTATGACAATTAGGGCACAATTAGATGTTTTATAGTTTAACACTACAGTTAGTTACATTTCTATTGAATGGATTAGTATTTTAAAGTCTTTGAGAAGTCCTGCAAGAAGGACATGTGTTTTACTTTGATTGGACCAACATCTCACAATCATTTGACCAAGAAATAAACCCATCTCCACCTATCCCCAGTATGTGTGTGTGTGAAACACTTTATTATTCTGCTAAACTACCTTTTCTCAGAGTGCATTTTGCAAAATGCTGTCCATTCCAGCATGGTGTGATCCTCCCTTCCTCACCAGCACAAGCCCACCTCTGGCAAAGCTGCTAATTCCTCAAACAGACCATGTTCATTTCTACCACATTTCAATCACTCCATGTGTGGAATGAATCTCTTCAAGATCCATCATAATTCCCACGAATTCCATTTAGTGTTTCTCCATGTTTCAGCCCATGCTGACCTCTTCTTTCTCTTGCTCTGACCTCTTGTATCTCCCCCAACAACTCCCAGTGAGACATTTTCCCACAGAGTAATACATGACTCTTCCTTTCTTTCTTTCTTCTTCTTCTTCTTTTGTTTTTTTTGTAAAAAAAGAAACAGAGTCTTGCTCTGTCATCCAGGCTGGAGTGCAGTGGCGCCATCTTGGCTCACTGCAACCTCCGCCTCCCGGGTTCAAGCAATTCTCCTGCCTCAGCCTCCCGAGTAGCTGGGACTACAGGTGCATGCCACCATACCTGATTAATTTATGTATTTTAATAGAGACAGGGTCTCTATTAAATAAATAAATTTTTTGTATTTTAATAGAGACACGGTTTCACTATGTTGCCCAGGCTGGTCTCAAACTCCTGCACTTAGGCAATCTGCCTGCCTCGGCCACCCAAAGTGCTAGGATTACAGGCGTGAGCCGCCGCGCCTGGCCACACATGGCTCTTTCTAAGCACTATTGTTTCTTTCCATAATTCAAGGTAAAAACTAGATAATAATCTTTTCCAGGACAGGGACACTATTTTATGCTTCTTTTATGTATCCCACAGAGCAGATGCTTAGCAGGTCCTAACAATCTACTTACTGAATTGAACTGATAATAAAATAGTGAGAATAATTATTTTATTGAGCACCTCAATGTGATTGGCTTTATACTAAGCACATAGTATATATTATCCTATTTCATTTTGAAAACATTATGAAATATTATCCTTATTTTACAAATGAGAAAATTAAAATTCAAAGAAATTTAAATAATTTACTATTAAATGGCCACATGGCCATTCAGACCAAGATTTGATTCCACAACCAGTGTACTTTAACCCCTATGACATATTGCCTTCTACTTACCTGTATACCTTTGTTAACCAAATTTTAAAGACATTTCATGCAGCCACAGATGTCTGCACTAAATGTACATACAACTTACTGAATTATCAGAATTTCAGGCTTGAGACTTTGCTTACTTTCCTCCCTGAATCACAACTGCAATTTTCTGTCATAGTAGCCATGCATAGAAGCAAGTTGGCTGTGAGATAAAAAGAGAAAGGAAAAATACCCTGACAGAATTAGAGTGATCATTAAAATCATTAAAAGAAGCATTGGGAGTTTATTATGAGCCATAGCAAGGAAGTTCACAGCCACAAGCTTAGCAGGCTAAGCTATACTTGCTATAATTATATCAGGGATGGTTATGGTTTGCACATTTATTGTATTATACTTTGAGATCATGCACAACATTTAAGTAAGGAAAGGTTTTTAGAAATGACATTAGTTTCAGTCTAAATCTAATTTTTGAAAAGTAAACAATGCACAATGTATCTAAACCACAGTTAAAAGTGAAAGTCTTTGCTTTGTATCTACCAACATATCTTTTTCAGAAACTTAAAAATCCAAACTCCCGGCCGGGCGCGGTGACTCAAGCCTGTAATCCCAGCACTTTGGGAGGCCGAGACGGGCGGATCACGAGGTCAGGAGATCGAGACCATCCTGGCTAACATGGTGAAACCCCGTCTCTACTAAAAAATACAAAAACAAAAATTAGCTGGGCGAGGTGGCGGGCGCCTGTAGTCCCAGCTACTCGGGAGGCTGAGGCAGGAGAATGGTGTAAACCCAGGAGGCGGAGCTTACAGTGAGCTGAGATCCAGCCACTGCACTCCAGCCCGGGTGACAGAGCGAGACTCTGTCTCAAAAAAAAAAAAAAAAAAAAAAAAAAAAAAAAAAAAAAAAAAAATCCAAACTCCCACTACCTCCACCTCAAAAACTGATCTTGATTCAACTGTGGCTCTGACACTCGGCTCTTTAATTTGGTCTTTGCTGACAGCTGACTTCAATTTTTGCCTGTTTATGGAAGTAAATTAAAAGAACACACTGTCTGTGATCCAGTGGCTCTTTGTGGTACAGTCCTAGTCAGTCCCCAAATAAAAACCCAGAGAGTTGTCAGGAGGACTAATCCTTATGTAAATATGATTGCATTTGTAGGGTAGAGCATAGGGAAGCTCCGAGGGAAGTATATCAGTTTCCCAGGTACTTCATGGATCAATGTCTTTGTTATTTCAGTTTCTAAGTAATGAGTTTAGAACAATTCAGATGAGATTCAGAAGCTTCAGATGGCTGATGCTTGGGCGGTGGGTTTACGTAAACATAAGAGTCTGTATTATTTACCGATTGCACGAGGGTGCCCCTGGTGTCAGCACTTGCTGGGGGTACGTGGGGGACAAACACCTGAAAAGAAGCCTCCAACAAACTTTAACTCATAAAACTTCCCTCAAATTCAAGAATGTTTGGTAAAAATGGGATTAAATCTCATGAAAGGAGACTTGATTTTATGTACATATAAACTGATGGTATTGCATACACTGTTTCTAGGTTTCCTAAGCAAATGAGCAAAACCAAAAATAGAATTTTACTGACTGTGGAAGGCCCTTATTAAAGATATGTGACTTCTTATATGTTCCTGAAATCTTCAAATCTAGGAAGCACCAGGTCATAGTGACTGTCTCTTCTCCCTGAGATACTGTCTTTTTGAAAATATAAGCATATCTCATTTTGTTGTGCTTCACTTTATTGCACTTTGCAGATGTTGTGTTTTTATAAATTCAAGGTTTGTGGTAAGTTTGCATTGAGCACATCTATTAGCACCATTTTTCCAACAGTATATGCTTACTTCATGTCTTTGTGTCACATTTTGGGTAATTCTTGCAGTATTTCAGATTTTTCATTATTATTATATCTGTTATGGTGATCTGTGATTAATAATATTTGATATTACTATTGTAATTGTTTTCGGACACTATGAACCATGACCACATGAAATGATGAATTCAATCAATACATGCTGTGTGTGTTCTTTTCTTTTTTGAGATGGAGTCTTACTCTGTCACTTAGGCTGGAGTACAGTGGTGCAGTCTTGGCTCACTGCAACCTTTGCCTCCTGGGGTTGAAGCAATTCTGGTGCCTCAGCCTCCCAAGTAGCTGGGATTGTAGGAACCCACCACCATGTCTGGCTAATTTTTGTATTTTTAGTAGAGATGGGGTTTTGCCATGTGGGCCAGGCTGGCCTCAAACTCCTGACCTCAGGTGATCCGCCTGCCTCAGCCTCCCAAAGTGCTGGAATTACAGGCATGAGCCACCGCACTCAGATGATGTGTGTGTTCTGACTGCTCTACTGAAAAGCCGTTCCCTCATCTTTCTGCCTCTCCTCAGGCCTCTCTATTCTTTGAGACACAACAATATTAAAATTAGGCCAGTTAGTCCATACTGCCCAAAGTAATTCATAGATGCGATGCTATTCCCAACAAACTACCATTGACATTCTTGACAGAATTGGAAAAAACTACTTTAAATTTCATATGGACCCCAAAAAGAGCCCACATAGCCAGGACAATCCTAAGCAAAAAGAACAAAACTGGAGGCATCATGCTACCTGACTTCAAACTACACCACAAGGCTACAGTAATCAAAATGGCAAAAAAAAAAAAAAAAAGAAAAAAGAAAAAAGAAAAAAAGTACTGGTACCAAAACAGATACATAGACCCATGGAACAACAGAATAGAGACCTCAGAAATAACACCACACATCTACAACTATCTGATCTTTGACAAACCTGACAAAAACAAGAAATGGGGAAAGGATTCCCTATTTAATAAATGGTGAGGGGAAACTGGCTAGCCATATGCAGGAAACTGAAACTGGACCCCTTCCTTATACCTTATACAAAAATTAACTCAAGATGGATTAAAGACTTAAATGTAAAACCCAAAACCATAACAACCCTAGAAGAAAACCTAGGCAGTACCATTCAGGACATAGGCATGGGCAAAAATTTCCTGACAAAAACATCAAAAGCCATTGCAATGAAAGCCAAAATAGACAAATGGGATCTAATTAAACTAAAGAACTTCTGCACAGCAAAAGAAATTATCATCAGAGTGAACAGGCAACCTACAGAGTTGTAGAAAATTTTTGCAATCTATCCACCTGACAAAGGGCTAATATCCAGAATCTACAAGGAGCTTAAACAAATCTACAAGAAAAAAAAAAAAAAAAAACTACCCCATCAAAAAGTGGGCAAAGGATATGGACAGACACTTCTCAAAAGAAGACATTTATGTGGCCAACAAACATATGAAAAAAAGCTTCACATCACTTATCATTAGAGAAATGCAAATCAAAACCATAATGAGATACCATCTCACTCCAGGCAGAATGGTGATTATTAAAAAGTCAAGAAACAATAGATGCTGGTGAGGCTGTGGAGAAATAGGAACGCTTTTACACTGTTGGTGGGAATGTAAATTAGTTCCACCATGTGGAAAACAGTGTGGTGATTCCTCAAGGATCTAGAACCAGAAATACCATTTGACCTAGTAATCTCATTATTGGATATACACCCAAAGGAATATAAATCATTCTACTATAAAAACACATGCACACGTATGTTTACTACAGCACTATTTACAATAGCAAAGACATGGAACCAACCCATATACCCATCAATGATAGACTTGGTACACATACACCGTGGAATACTATGCAGCCATAGAAAGGAATGTGATCATATCCTTTGCAGGGACATGGGTGAAGCTGGAAGCCATCATCCTCAGCAAAGTAACTCAGGAACAGCAAACCAAATACCTCATGTTCTCACTCGTAAGCGGGAGTTGAACAATGAGAACATATGGACACAGGAAGGGGAACAACACACACCAGGTCCTGTTTGGGGGCGAGGGGAGGGAACCTAGATGACAGGTTAATAGGTGCAACAAACCACCATGGCACGTGTATATGTATGTAACAAATCTACACATTCTGCATAGGTATCCCAGAACTTAAATTTTTTTTTAAAACAGAAAAAATAATAACTACTAGATATTTGGATGTTAAGCCAACTTTTATGATGTGGATAAAGTGTATTATTATTATTATTTTTCAGACAGAGTCTCACTTTGTCACCAGGCTGGAGTGCAGTGGCACTATCTTGGCTCACTGCAACCTCTACCTCCCGGGTTGAAGCGATTCTCCTGCCTCACCCTCCCAAGTGGCTGGGACTACAGGCATGCGCCACCACATCCAGCTAATTTTTGTATTTTCAGTAGAGACAGGGTTTCACCATATTGGCCAGGATGGTCTTGAACTCCTGACCTCGTGATCTGCCCGCCTTGGCCTTCTAAAGTGCTGGGATTACAGGCGTGAAACACTGAACCTCGCCTATTCTTTTAATATACTGTTGGCTTTTATTAATAATTTTTCCAGATTTTATATTACTATTCAAAACACCAATGTACACTCTTCTCTCTTTATTCAATTTTATATTCTAAATAATGATATAATGATGATATAAGGATAATATAATGATATAGTTATGTTATTCTGTCTTTGTAAATTCAAAGACTTTACTTATTTGCTTATATTCAATAAGATTTGCTTTTGAAATTAAAAATAAACAAATAAAATAAAAATTATAAAATAAACTTAGTCCATTTAGTAACCCTACAATGAATGTCCTCTAAATGTATTCGAGTGAAAGGAAGAGTCACACTTATCTCACTTTAAATAAAAAACCAGACAATCATTAAGCTTAGTGAGGAAGGCATGAGGAAAGCTGAAAAAGATCAAAAGGTAAGTCTCTTGTGCCACACTCACAGTTAGCCAAGTTGTGAATACAAAGGAAAATTTCTTGAAGGACATTTCTTGTAAGTGCTATTCCAGTAAACAGACAAATGATAAGAAAGTGAAACAGCTCTGTTGCTGATAATGGAGAAAGTTTTAGAGGTCTGGATAGAAGATCAAATCAGTCAGAACATTCCCTTAAGCCGAAGTCTAATCCAGAGCAAGACCCTAACTCTCTTGAAGTCTGAGAGAGGTGAGTAAGCTTTAGAAGGAATGTTTGCAACTAGCAGAGGTTGGTTCATGAGATTTAAGGAAACAAACAGTTTTCTTAACATAAAAGCGCAAGATAAAGCAGAAAGTACTGATGGAGAAGATGCAGCAAGTTTCCAGAATATCTAGCTAAGATAATTGATAAAGGTGGCTATATTAAGCAACAGGTTTTCAGCATAGATGAAAAGCCTTCAGTTGGAAAAAGATGCCATCTAGGACTTTAATAGTTAGAGAGAAGTCAATGCCTGCCTTCAAAGCTTCAAAGGACAGACTCTGTTGTTAGGGGCTAATATAGCTGAGGACTTTAAGTTAAAACCAATGCTCATTTACTATTCTGAAAGTCCTAGAGTTCTTAGGAATTATGCTACATTTCCTCTACCTGTGCTCTATAAATGGAACAAAAAAGCCTGGGTAATAGCACATCTATTTATAGCATGGTTTACTGAATATTTTCAGCCCATTGTCAGTTGTTTTCACACTTAGAATAGAACACTCATCTGCAGCCCATGGATCAAGGAGTAATTTCAAATTTCAAGTCTTATATTTAAAAATATATTTCATAAGGCTGTAACTGCCATAGAACTTTGAGGTGTTTCTAACTCAGTGGAGCAAGTGACATCACATGTGGTAGAAACAGTAAGACAACTAGAATTAGAAGTGAAGTCTAAAGATGTGACTGCATTGCTGCAATCTCATTAGAAAACTTTGATGGATGTCAAGTTGCTTCTTATGGATGAACAAAAAAAAAAAAAAAAAAAAAAAGGCGTTTCTTGAGATGAAACCATCTCCTGGTGAAGTTGTTGTGAACACTGTTGAAATGACAACAAATGATTTAGAATATTGTATAAACTTAGTTGATAAAGCAGCATCAGGGTTTGAAATGATTGACTCTAATTTTGAAAGAAGTTCCACTGTGGGTAAAACACTATTAAACAGCTTTGCATGTTATGAAGAAATCTTTCATGAAAGAGACAATGTGGCAAACTTCATTGTATCTTATTTTATGAAATTGTTGCAGCCACTCAATCTTCAGAAACCACTTCATTGATCAGTTAGTAGCTGTCAACACTGAGGTAAGACCAGTAGAAAAGATTACAACTAGCTGAAGGCTTAGGTATTAGCATTTTTAGCAATAAAATATTTTTAAATGAAGGTACATACATTTTTTAGACACAGTACTATTGCATACTTAATAGACTGCAGCATTTTGTAAACATAACTTTTATATGCACTGGGAAACCAAAATATTTGTGTGACCCACATTATTGTGATATTCACTATATTGCAATGGTCTAGAAGGCCTCAGGAGATACTGTGGGTCTGGTTCCAGACCACCACAATAAAGCAAAACACAATAAAATGAAGTTTGCCTGTATCTTCTGGGACTTAGTTCCCATGGATTCAAGGCAGATAGGAGAGCATAACCAAAGGTCCTGAGCCAGGGAGGAGGAACTGAAATGAGGTTGTTGAGTTTGAAACAGATGAGTGTAGATGAGAGTGCAGGAGCTGAGATGGTAAAGGTTGGCAGCGGTCGGGTGTAAAGCTACAGAAAGACTTTAGAGGCTGTTTTAAGTACAATGGAAAGTGCTATGGAAGGATTTTCAACAGATCACTGTGGTTGTTCTGTGGAATAGAAGGAAGCAATGGGATTGAGGGGAAACATCTAAAGAAGATTTTTTTAGTCATCCTGGGAAGGAATAAGGGAGGCTTAGTCTAGGGTGGCCAGTGTTAACAGAGATGTCAAAATGAATTCAACTATATTTTAAAGTTTCTATATGATAGGTTTATACTAGAATGGAAAGATAAAATGATAAAGGACATTGTATGTGTGAATTTTCATTTTCAGGAATCTTGGTGTCTATTAGAAAAATTGATAAACAGAAACTTGTACTAGAGAATGATAAATGTTAACAAAAAATCAAACACAGGACACTTTGGAAGGCATGTAGGATAGTAAACCAAGCCATAGGAAAACCTCACGTAAAAATAAAGTGTTGGTAACTAATTATCAGCTATTTGTTGAGAAAGCAATTATGTGACTGAAGTTGTGGCACTGTATTAGAGAACTTCAGATTTATTTCTACAGTCCATATTTCTGAATTTATTGATGAAGAAACTAGAGTTTTGAAAGATTAAGGGTCTTGACTAACAACATACAGATGGGTGATCAGAGAATCAAACATGTAGTCATTAACGAGTTATGTTCCTGGTGATAAATAAGAAACATGGTTTTTCTGTTCGTCAAGCTTTCCTAATTAAGATAGAGGGATTGACAGTGACTATGAAGTTTCTTGATTGAGCACCTGAGTGGATGGAATTGTCATTGATTAAACTAATGAACAGTGTGGGAAGAACAAGTTTTGGGATGTAGGAAGGGCACAGGAAGAATGGAATGGATTCAACTTGGAAGTGCCAGTAACATTTTCAAATGATGATATTAGCAAGGAGAATCATTATAATAAAAGGCCAGTCTCCATCTAATAAAACCAGTTTAGTGACATCATCTCACTTTAATTCCTGGTACAAATTAGAGCTAGAGACAATTTGCTTCCAGATAAAATAGTTTTTTTAAATAGGGATATTATCATAGAAAGATATATTTACATTCTTACATGTGCTAACTGCTCCCAAATGAAACAGGCATGGTGTACTATCTCCTGGGAGCATAAAGAAAAAATTATTCATTTGTTTCTTTTCTTGTCTTGATTAATCTTATAAATCTGAGCAGCAGACATTGTATAGTGTTTTAATCACCTATGAAGAGAGAAACATGCATAGCAGAATTTATTCAGAAAAAAAATTATACTTTCTTCTGGGATTGTTCTAGGTACTAGAATTGTTTAAAAATACATATCTTGAGTCTGCTCAGTTCTATTCTCAGTCCAGCTCATTCAATATTCATGGAATGTTTTCCTGGGGGAGGATGTGACAGTGACAGATTAGAGAGAAGAGGGACACCAATCCACAACAGGATAGATACATCCGTCCCAGGAAATACATTTCTCAATGTATAATTAATTGGTTCAGTATAAGTTTGATTAAGTAAAAGAGTCTGGCAATCTGAAACATACAAGCAGAATCTCTGCATTTAAATTTTAACTTCCCTCAAAGTGAGGCAAGTCGCAAGAAAACAAATTCACAGCAGAGATTTGTCAAGTGAACACATACATAAACCAATACAGCTACCACCAACATGACAACAATTTTTTTGATATGTTTTGGAGCTAGCATAATTTAAGTTTCCCTTGATTAAAAGCATCAGGTTAAATACTCCTCATATGCAAATAAGGGGGAGTGGCCCTCTGGAGAGGACGGAACTTTCACTGTGTCACCCTGCTTTATTCCAATTGGAAGAAATGGCTAAGCGGCAGGAAGAGGAGGGGCTCTACTTACTAGAAGGAAAAACAGGGGTCATGCATGAGCACACCTTCCAGGTGCATTTGACCATATGAAGAGAGTTTGATTAAAAATTAGACCTTGGAGAGAAGGGGCTACTTTTGAAGGTGTTTCTTTATCTTTGTGACCTTTCTGTGGAAAAAAACGGATGACTCAAATTGAAGAGAACTGTGATTGGGCAAACTGGGCAGGAGGTGGGCAAGGGGCCGTGGGGAGGGCTGGAAGTTACCGCACTTGATTATCTTCTTTGATGTTTGCAGTAAACGTATCAATCTTATCTCAGAAAGGGTTTGGGTCCAACACTCTGAAACGCATCTGGTTATCATTCCCAAGGGAAATTAGCCCATGCCATGCCATTATCCTGTCAAGAAATCAAAGGCCCTCTTCCTGCATCAGGGGCTGTGGTTTGTCTTTGTTTGTGCATTTCTTTGTGACCCTCACCTGTGACTGGCTCACAGTTGCCTGAATGTACAGCTATCACCACACAGTCATGTTCTAGAGGCTGGTTGGCTATATCCACTTCTCATTTTGCAGGGCTAGCCTCTCTACATACATTTTGTGTTAACTTTGGAATTTAATAATAATTTATAACATTGTTTATGGGGAGATATATGCTCTAGTTTCTAAGTCATCAACTTGAAATTATATTTCTACCACCCAGCTTACATGTGAATCAGCCACCTTTCTACCTACTTAGCCTAGCTTCCTATCTCTTCTTCATCAACAGTACAGCACTCCAGTGAGAGAAGGAATGTGGATATTAAACAAGATGACATGAAGTAGCATAAAGATATCTTTCAATTACTCTTAGGGCTGGAAGTTATAATAAAGTCATATAGTAAAATTCTTTCATGTTATATTTGGTCAAATTGTGTCCCAGGAACTCATAATTGGAATGATCATGTAATTTATTGTCCAATATGAATATTTTTAGAGTGCTGGAGCTACAGATATAAAATGGGACAACATTGGGTGCACTGAAACACATATCCCATTCATAATCCGATTTGTTCAATGTGGTGAGTTAATGACAGAGGTAATAATGTAAACCTGAGAATACTGAAAGAGTTTGTCCTTATAGTACACTGAATAAAAAGAAATATGATTCATGCAACTTAGAGAGATTTTTCATTAATAAGTTTTTCTATAATCCTGCATTAACACTACATAAAACATATTTTCCATGGAAATTTGGTTTATACTAAAGTTAATTTTCAAAACGTCTTTGTTGCTATTTAATGATAAAATTCATGTTGATAATTATAACATTTATAAAGTTTTGTTTAAATTAAAATATAGAAAATATACTCTTCCATATTTTGAGTAGCTATGAGAACCAAATGAACCTGAAAATTCTTGACAAAGTATATACCTATACCAAAACCAAATATCAATAACTCCTTATAAGATATAAAATAAAAATCAGTAAAATCAAAGAAAATATCATAAAAGAACATCTAGTAAGTCACAACCATAGAGCTTTCAAAATTATTCATTTCATGAGAAAATACGTTAAAACATGATAAAGCAAAAATAAAGTGGTGAAGCAAATTTATTTTAGAGAATGCCTTTGTTGACAGATCCGAGCATAGACATTGACTGATTCTAAATTATCATGATTGCAGTCATGTAAATTTTAAGCTATCTCATAGTTGCAATAAGTCACCTTGAAAGTAAGTTTGAAGTGACCTAAGTAGTGAAAACTGGAAGAATAAAGATACCAGGATCATAGTCCAACTTCTTGGGATTCCCTTTCTTAGACACAAACCATCATCTCTTAGTAATTAGAGCTAAGCATTATTTTCCCTTCTTTTAAAGTATCTGGCAGCTGACCTGGTGGCCAACTGAAAATAAATATTTCCATTGCCTTATTCAAAAGACAATGCCTTACATTAGAGCTCATTACAAAGAAGAAATCACGTACTGCAACATGAGATGCAAACTTGGTACTTGGCCAGGTAAGTGAATTATAAAAAAGATTGTGGGTTTACCTGCTATGATTTTAATACATGTCCCCTCCCAAACTCGTGTTGAAGTTTAGTTGCCATTGTAACTGTATTAGGAGGTGGGACGTTTAGGAAGTGGTTAGGTCATGAGTTCTCCACCCTCATGGGTGGGATTGGTGACATTATAAAAGGGTGAGCTTGGCCCCCTCTTGTTTTCCCTCTCTCTCTCTTGGCCTTTTCCTCTGCCTCTCTTTTTCTGTCTCTCCACTTCTAACTTTCTGCCACATGATGACACAGCAAGAAGGCCCTCTTCAGATGCCAGTACCTTGATGTTGGACTTCCCAGCCTCCACAGCTTTGAGCCAATAAATTCTGTTCATTATAAATGATCCAGTCCCAGGAATACTGTTATAGGAGCACAAAACAAACTAAGACATTATCTTAAATCAACATGCAAAAACAGTCTCTTGAAGATCAAAGCACCTTACAGATTCCTAGCAACACAATTATTTCTCCATAATAATTAGGTTGCTACACAGATCCAGGATGTTTGATATTTGGATAGGAACTATAGCTCTCACATTTTTACTATCACCGTTTAAATACCAACTTACAAAAAAAGTTATGGACTTGCTAAGGGGGAAAAAGAGAACTGCTCCACCAAGTTAAAAGGTCAAAGTTTTATATGAGTATCCCTTGAAAGTGAAATATTCATAAGAATTATTTGGGGACTGTGCCAGTTTTCTGGACCTCACCCACAGATATTCTATTCTAGGAATCAGCACTTTTGAGAAGTACTGCTGAATATAGAAATAGGAAAATGCTTAGCCTGGAAAGTTTACCTGTCTGCTCCAAACAATATTTGCCAACAGGTTTTCTTCTGAGATTGTATACATTATAACAGATTTTAAAACATATTTTGTTACTTCAGGGTAAAATATTTTAAAAGGTTATTTTGTTAGGTATTAATATACCATGACTATTTTGTCATACAATTGGAAATGTGTGTGTATATATGTGTGTGTCAGCAAGCAGAAAAGTTTGGATACACTTGTTAATCTTTTTAAAAAAGCAAACTCTGGTAAAAGTTGAGTTGTATGTAGAAGAGTAGTTGTTTAGGTATTCTATCCTTAAACATATTCCTGTTCCATGGACTTCAAAAATATGCTTTCTCCTTTAAAAATGAAAAGAAATCATTTGGTTTTCTTTTAACCATATAAATCTCTCCTTGTTAAAACAAACAAACAAAAACCTTGAAAAGGATCATGAAAAACAATTGAATATAATCTCAAATAATTTTGACTTTTAAAAAAGAAATCAAAATTGGTATAAGAATGAAAAATAATTTTGAAAGTTCTGGGGGAAAGTCCTAGGAACTGGAATTGTTTAGTCTAGAGAAGGGATTGTTAGGGAATATTTTAATAAAATTTTTATAATAAGACTAAAGCAGGTTATGCTGAGAAGAAAGCTGACGATTCTTCATCTTAACTGAATAAAGTATCTTCTTGGTGATTTTACAAGAGACTTTTTATCTTATAAAAAGTCTTATTTTTGTCTTCTTAATAGAGACTTCCTCTCTCATTTCTCTCCTCCTTCCTTTTCTTTCTTCTCTCCTTTCTTTCTTCCTCCCTTACATAACTATTGAGCATCTATTACGTGCCAGGCACAAAGGTAATGCAGTTGGTTTAAGTTAAATATACTCGGTTAGGGAAGAGTTCATGGAGAATACTGCTTGACTATTTCAACATTTTATAAGAATCTTCATATAAAAGGACTCATGGTATACATTGTAGGGCAGTGTCTCACAAAGACCACTTACTTTGGGAAATTTCAGTGTGATCTTCATTTTGCTAATCTCTAACAAGAGATTCCAGTAACATAATTCAATTTCAGAGTGCAAAATATTATAGAAATTTTCAATTCCAGAACAGTGGAGAGGCTAGCAGATTTTTTTTTTTCTGTTACTGGTTTCACTGATAGCATTTGAGAAAGATTATGAAGTTCATTTGGCAGGGTTTTCTCTGTAAACTGCTACTCTGTTCTTTCATTTAATGATCAAGGAAAGCTATTATTGACTAAGTAGAGTGCCAAATCAGGTGTTAGGAGTGTCTGGTTCTACTTTTAGCAGTTATTGATGAGAAATTAGTCTGAGTTATATCTCTTTCTTCTCCTTCATTGGCCTTCTTATAACATATATGTGGCCTGCTGTAGTAGTCAGGGTTCTCCAGAGAAATAGAACAATAGGATATATACAGATATGTAAGAAGAGTCATTATGGAAATTGGCTCACAGGATTGTAGAGGCCAATATATTCTATTATATGCTGTCTGTAAGCTGGAGAACTGCAAAGCCTGGTTGCGTAATTATTCAAAGACTTGAGAACAAAATGAGCCCATGGTTTCAGTTCATAGCTGAAGACCCGAGAACCAGGAGCTGCTAGCATAAGCCCTGGAGTCTGAAGGCCCAAGAACCAGGAGGTCTGATATATGAAGGCAGAAGAAGATGACTGCCCAAGTTCAAGAAGAGGGGGAAAATTCGCACCTCCTCTGCGTTTTTGTTCTATTTGGGTCCTCAATGGATTGGATGGTGTCTGTCCACATTGGTGAGGGTGGATCTTCTTCACTCATTTTACCAATTCAAATGCCAATCTCTTCTGGAAATACCCTCATAGATATGCTCAGAAATAATGCATACCAGCTTTCTGGGTATCACAGTCAAGCTGACACATAAAATTAACCATCACAACCATTTTTAAAGAAACATTCCTCTCATATCTTGGGGCTCATTTTGGCTCAAGCTAGAACTTAGATAGAGCATCCTACTAGGTGCTCTGCTGAGAAATGAATTCATTAGGTCAGTGTATTTAGTTCAGTTTCACACTGCTATAAAGAACTGCCTGAGACTGGGTAATTTATAAAGAAAAGAGTTTTAATCAACACACAGTTCTGCATGCCTGGGGAGGTCTCAGGAAAATCACAGTCATAGCAGAAGGGAAGCAGGCACCTTCTTCACAAGGCAGCAGGAAAAAGAAGAGCAAAGGAGGAAATTCCAAACATTTCTGAAACCATCAGATTTTGTGAGAACTCACTCATGATCATGAGAACAGCATGGAGGTAACCACCTACATGATTCAGTTACCTCTCTCCCTTACATGTGGGGATTGCAGGTCCCTCCCTTACGCAGGGGGATTACAGGTCCCTCCCTTACACATGGGGATTACAATTCAAGATGAGATTTGGGTGGGGACACAAGGCCTTATCATATCAGCTAGCAAATTCCTCTGCTCCAAAAGAGCAACAACCACAACAAGGTTCAGTTCAGGCAAATATGCATCAGTGGCTACACAAGGATATAGTAGTGAAGGATCCTGAAAGGAAGCGAAGAATGATGGAGAAGGTGACAAGAGATAATAATAATTAGAATCCAAGAACACCGGTGGTTGACATTGAGAAATATTGTGAAGCAGTAGGGCTAGAACTGGGTTCTTGGAAGGAAGACAGGCAGGGATAGGAAGTGACAGGCAGTAAGAAGTGGGCTAAGAAACAAAGCCTTGTAGACAACTGAGGACTTAGGACTTCTAGACATGAATTTGAATGAATCAGTAAATGTTTCTTAAAAGTAATGCATGCAACTTAAGAATGACTATACTACACTACATCCCTTTACTCATGTAGTGCAACTAAAGGTTTTCACTAACTCAAGCTTCCTCTGCTTCCACTCCAAGTCAGACTTTTAACTTGGTCTGCAGCCTCCATTTCATGTCATACTTCGCCATCTAGTGGCTGGTCATAGTATAAGACAAAAACAAACCCAAACAGATTTCTATATGCTTTGTTGAAAACATTTAACTTTGTAAAATGTAAGAGATTCTATTTGTTTTCTTTATATGCTGTCTTGCTCCAAATAGAATACATGGTGACTTAGCTTTGGGGTTGAAATTTCAGATTATGAAAGAGCTAGGCAAGTTTAAGAGATTAAAATAAAAAAAAATTATAAATAAATTTTCACTCATTATTTTTCTCAACATTAAAACATCACTTTCCTTGGTATTTCTCTCCCATGTAGAGTTTATATAAACTGAAATCCAATAGGTTTTTCCAATCTAGATATTCTGGTAGGTTTATTTTATTATTATATGCTAAAACCAACCTAACTCTCATTTAATTATGTCAAATGGTGTAGATCATTTTCCCCACACTTTATCTAGCTTTTCTTTCTTCTTTTGTATTCCTCAGTGAAGGAGATAGCACTTGGCATTTTTGCATCATTAAAAACAATCTATGGTTCAACTTCCTGATGTGAGACATGACTGTGGTCATTATAGAGTTAGCTTACAATTTAAACAAAATATTCAGGAAACTTGTATTCTTTGTTCTACTCAGCATCAAGTCTCTTTAGGACTGCTTAGTGCAATATTTGTACTGCCAGGAACACGTGAATGATAATTCACATTTAGCAGTGAGTATATGCTGATGGTCAAACAAATGAGGGGGAAACCCTTGTGTTGAACTGTTTAAGCGATAATCTGAGAAAAACACAGTCTACTTCCAGACTACATTTGGAGAAAATGTTGAACGCATAGGATTTAGTTTAGTAGTTAAGAGCATGCTTTGACGGGAATAGACAGATTTTTTTAAAGTTTTACTTTAAAAAACATGAGGTCTTGCTTTGTTGCCCAGGCTGGTCTTGAGCTCCTGGGCTCAAGAGATCCTCCTACCTTGGCCAACCAAAGTGGTGGAATTACAGGCATGAGCCACCACACCTGGCCTATATTCTAGTTCTGATACTTACTAGTTGTGTTGCCTTTTTAAAGTGATTTAATCCCTTTACGCTTCATTTCCTTTATCTGTCAAATAACAAAAAAATTGTACTTGCCTCATAAAAACTTAGGAGGATTAAATAAAGTAATTTACACATAGCTTAATCTTAGCACAGTGTCTTGCACACAGTAAACAATAAATAGAAGTTGTTACGATGGTAGTGCTGATAATGTTTGGCCAACAATCTATGTTTTGCCATTAATTTCTAATCCTGCCTAATTAACCTTTGCAATGTAAATTCTTGGCTTACTATCATGTATCTATGAGAGTCTCCTTGGGAAGCCTCTATAATAAGCACTGTAGCCTGAAGAGTGATTAGTGTTTGATGATCAAAGACATTTCATTCCAAACAACAGAGGAAAAAGTTTCAAGAAAGAGTCGAGTCCGCAGTCATGCACCCCGTTTATTCCAATGGGAATTGCCCATGGCAGCGTAGTGTATGAGGGAGGGAGGAAATCCATGTTCAAATCCTCAAAATATGTGTTCTCAGTACCAGTGAATCTTTGATTTGGATCAAGAACTCAAACAGGAACAAGAGCCACCTGGTTTATAACAATAAAGACGCTCCATTACAGACTTTGCAGGAGATGGGAGCAGGACAAGGGCAGGAGATGAGAGTTTGAGACTAAATGAGCAACTGAAAGGCAGATTAGAACTTTTGTTCCACCATTTCCCAGCTAACTTAATTTGTGGCAAGTCACTGAGCACTGTGGAATCTGTTTCCTTCCTTTTATTTTCTTTCTTTCTTTTTTCTTTTTTTTTGAGACAGGGTCTCGCTCTGTTGCCCAGGCTGGAGTGCGGTGGCACCATCTCGGCTCTTCCTGAACCCAAGGCATGTGTCTACAACTGCCTAAAGGACATTTCCAACTGAATGTGTGGAATGTTGCACAAAATCAGTGGGCAAAACTGATCTCTTGCTTTTCACCACTCTAATCTAGTTCTTCCGTGAATGGCATTGCTAACCACCTTGTTGTTCATGTCAGAAACTCAATGTTCATTCTTGTTTTTTCTCTTTTTCTTGAACTCCTAGCCATATGTGGAATGTGGGCAGCTTTATCTACCTCCTCTACCCTTCCCCTGTTTCAGAACTCTGGACTTCTCTGAATCACTACAACAATCTTTTCTTTTTTGAGACAGAGTCTTGCTCTGTCGCCCAGGCTGGAGGGCAGTGGCCGGATCTCAGCTCACTGCAAGCTCTGCCTCCCGGGTTCACACTATTCTCCTGCCTCAGCCTCCCAAGTAGCTGGGACTACAGGCGCCTGCCACCACGAATGCTGGTTTTTTGTATTTTTAGTAGAGACGGGGTTTCACTGTGTTAGCCAGGATGGTCTCGATCTCCTGACCTCGTGATCCGCCCGTCTCGGCCTCCCCGAGTGCTGGGATTACAGGCTTGAGCCACCGCGCCCGGCCCCACAACAATCTTTAAGATTGCTTTTCCCATATTCACTCTTGTTCTCCAACAATTCATTCATGAATGACAGATCCCTGAAATGAACACATTCAAGTGTACAGTCAAAGCTGAAGAAAGGAGGCTTGTGTTATGGCAGGCAGAGTGCTGGGATGGAAGAGAAGGGATCTAAGTTCTGGTTTTGGTTCTATTACTGCCTGGATAAGTCAGTTTGGACATCTCTCTGCCTCTATGGCTATTGGCTTTTTTACCTATAAAATAAAAACTTTGGATTAGTTGATTTCCAAAGTTTCTTGAAACATGAAAATTCAATGCTTTTGTTAAAACTGTTTCTAATTCTGGAGCAAAAGCCTTTTATGATACTTTAAAATTGATTTTAATAATAGAGCTGGTTGTAAATGGCTTTAAATATGTATTCCTTAAAGACTTTTCTCTGTGGTGGCTACAAACTGACCAATCCCCTAATGGGATTATAGTTCCAGAATCAATCTGGTCATTTTTTCAAGTTAAACTCCAGTTTTTCTTATCTCATTTTGCACATACAAAAGTTGAATGAGATCAATCTTTATGTGCCTAGTCGCCTGAAATATAAAGACCTTCAAGGAGTCTTTAATCCGTTCAGAAAAGAAGTTTCTGTGTATTTCTCTCACAAAATAACAATTGATTAGAACTTGACTTAATTGAAAGTAATATGCCCTCAGCTAGCATTGATTGATTTAATTAAGAGTTAACAGGATGACATGGTTGCCTTAAATGTGACTGTACCAATAGGGGTAGAGGGATAGAATAAAGAAAATAATGATATCATATTATTCATTGCTTGGGCAATATCTAGAGTTACTGTGTTCAGTCTGAGCATTGTATTTTAGAGGGCACATTGACAAATTACAATGAATCCAGAGGAGGACACTGTGTTGTTGTATAATCTACAAAACCTATATGAAACATGGTTGAAGAAGCCAAAGATATTTAAGCTAGAAAAGAAAATTATGGGGACACCAGAGACCTCAACTTTCTGAAGGACTGTCAGTAGCAGAGAGATTTGGCTTCCTCTAGTGCTTCAATGGATATAGTATGGGATCTTTGAAACATTGTAGCTCAAATCACACTACTCTTGTGTGTTAACAACACTCCCATGACTTTTCATTATTCTTACAATGAACTCCAATCTTCCTATTACAGACCTTCACCCACTTATGTCTCTATGCCCCTTACTCACTAGGGTCAAGACCTATTTTTGGCTTTTTGCTTTGTGTTTCTTCAACACACAAAAATTCGAATCCACCTCAAATCTTTTATACTTGCTGTTCCCTAACTAAACAAGGAACTGCATTAACAAATAAATAAAGCATTAGTAGTGGGTACAGGTTAAAGATAGCAGATTTTGCTCAATACAAGGTAGAACTGAGCCTCAGAACCCTAAACCCAGAGTCCTAGTAGAAAATGGAGATCTGTCCATCTGGAATGATTAAAGAGAGGGCTAATCACTTCCTGCCAGGGAAGTTGTAGAAGGTGAATTGGTTGCTTTGCGCTTTACTGGACAGAAACTCATCAAAAGTTGCCTTCGGCCCAAAGAGGAATATCCTGGTTTATTTAACTAAAACATCCCAGCATGGCTAAATCCAGGTAATCAAATAATGTCTGCAGGAACATTATTTGTTCCAGCCACAACCTCTGCTTCTCTCTGTTGGCCTCATTCTCAGGCAGGCTGTCTCCAAGAGGAAGCACTGTGGCCTCCAGAAGTTTCAGGACTATATCCTGCCTGATTAGCAATCCCAGAAAAAAAGAGAGTTGCTGTCTCTTGAGAAATTCCAGCAATAGTCCCAGGATTAGCTATATTTGGTTTGGCTTGGACCACATGTCCACCCTGAGCCAATCACTGCAGCCTGGAGATGAGATACTTTGAACCGCCACTTCTGAGACTGGTGAAAAAGCACACCTCTCACAAAAGTCAGAAGTAGAATCAGCTTCACCAGAACAACATGAAATAAAATTGTGGGAGGGATAGTTCTTCAAAATAAAATAAAGGAGTAGCTAACAAAATACCAAAGAAACGGATGCTGGAAAGACAAAAACATGAGATCTCTGTTATAAATGATGCCTTATTAAGGATGTTCAAAATTTATATAACTGCAAAAAGGTTGTATTATCTGACTTCTAAGAATATGTTTGATTCTCAGTGTTCTATGATAGAGAGTTGTGATTTTATTTATTTATTTTTGTCTTTATCTGCTGTGGTCAATGTCTTAGAAAGATCCTGTCCTATCTGATGGCTTGAGATAAAGTCAAAATCATCTGCTCATGGCAAATGCAGAACAGGAATTAGGGAAGGGGAGAGGTCACTGGAACCTGACTGAGATCAGAATGGGTATGAGTTGTGGCACTTGGCCCAGCTGCAGAGACTGATCTGGAGGTTCCCTTCTGTGAGCCAATGAGAAAACACTGTCCTCTTCATCCAGACATAGTTGGAATCAAACAGCCAGCATTCTCATGTTACTCCTTGGCTACTTAGAATTTCTTCCTCTGAAGCTAAATCTGTCAATGATTTCTTTGAACACTGCTACCTGATTAGGAGTTTACTTCTATAAACTTCTGTAAAATGTATCCAAGTCCCAGGCTGTGAGGGCCTTGCTGTTTCCCAGATACTCTCAGTGTTAAATGGATAAGAGCATTTTGATATACTACCCTTCTCAGGTTAATACTTTTATATTTCAAGATATCTCTTTGCCAGAAGATGTTCCAGCTGAACTGGAACTGGAATTCATAGTTTAGCTGCAAATGGTAAAATTGTAAATAGATGACCCTTTCTTCATCCCACCACCAGGAACCTCTTCGCACAAAGCAATGAGAAAGTCCCCTTCAAGAAGGAAGTTTTGGGCTAGTCGAGAGAGAGAGAGAAAGAGAGAGAGAGAGAGAGAAAGAAGAGAAGAGAAGAGAAGAGAAGAGAAGAGAAGAGAAGAGAAGAGAAAAGAGAAGAGAAGAGAGAAGATGGAAAGGGCTTCATGATCTCTGGCCCAGCCTGGCTCCAGGGACTACATCTGACCTCGTAGAGATGAGAGTTGCAGGTGATTTTCATGAAGACCTTTGTGATTGATGGGAATATTTACCCATGGTGTTGCTGAGCCCAGGTGACAAAGCGAGATGAGTCGCTGGAGTGAAGTGAGAAGCATTCCTCTGTTCCGAAAGGGATTCACTTTGGCCTTGGGGCATTGTAAGAATTGTGATGTGTTTTCTTTTTCTGCTAGCATGCGAGGGCCTTGTTTCAGCTTTTATGAAAGGTTCATTTTCGGAGCAAGGGTATACATGAGTTGATTTGCTATTTATATTTGTTTCTGATAAGTAATTGAGAGTTGAGAGAGTAAAGGGACAAAGTGCACTTTTGCACTCCTCTTGCTATGGGGAATCACTGTGTGCAGTCTCCTTCCTGATGGAAACATTGCCCCAGTTCCTTTGTTTAGCCTAATTTCAAACCTAGGCTCATTCCTAAAGGCCAAAGTTAGTTTAAATGCCTCACTCTAATGATGAACATTGATGGGAGCTTAAATTAAGGCAGCTACACTTGGGGTAGAATGAAGTACCCAAGGGACTGCATAGAAAAAAGAGAGGAACCAGATGGGAAAAGTGAGGAGGAGGGAAGACTGGGTGGCTTCACCAGTTTTGGTTTGAGTGTCTGGGCAGATGGAAATGATAAATGCCATTTACCAAGTTGAGAACTATAGGAGGAGTTTCAGGTAAAAATCTCATTATTTGAACATGTTTATTGGTAAGCATTTCTATGAAATTCCAGTTAGTTTTCAAGTGTAATTAAGATTTATATCCAGGAAGTGTGTCTGAGTCTCTATCTCTGTGTGTCTGTGGGTGGGTCTGTGTATAGAGCTGGTGGGGTCTACAATGAGGGAAGGCTGAGGATAGCTTGACACCAGAGAGTCAATTGGCAGAGTAACATTAGCCAAATAAGCCAATAATTAATTCCTCAGTGGGCAGCGAATATTCTCATTTGGGCAGGAGGATATTGATGAAATTGGGAAATGAAATAGATATGAAAGTGATAATGTAATGAAGTACTTCACTTCCTTATACCTTAGTTTTCTACAATGCTACTATGTCCAGAAAAATGCTCAGTGCCAATATAAGAAAAGTTTTCCAGTGTTTCCAAGAATGATTGTAGCTTTGGCTGCCTTTGTGACCACTTCATTTATGCCATATTATTTTCATAAGCTAAATATAAAAGCCTTCTCTTTTGAATGTACACTATAAGGTAGACAAGATATTTCATATCTGATAGAATTATTACTACAATGCTAGCTAATATTCATTGAATACCTACCACATGCCCGGCACTATTCTAGTTGTTTAAATCATTTATTAGTAATTTAATACACATTAAATCCTTGAGAACAAGTAATTTAATATTAATAGTTTCATTTTACAGATGAGGGAACTAAGGACCAAAGTATAGTAACTTGCTGAAGATTCCATAACTAGCAAATAATAAAGCTAAGATGTTAACTCAAGTAGTCTGACTACTCATCCCAGTAATCAATCTCAACAACATAAATGCACATAGTAGGCAACCTCTAAGATGCCACCATTGATTCCTTCCTCCTGGTATTCTAAACCTTGTGTAATCCCCTCTCCTTGCATATGGGTTGTGTCTAGAAAATTGCTTCTAAAGAATAACACACAGCAAAAATCATGTGATATTTCCAAGAGTAAGTCATAAGAAGACTGTGGCTTCCATCTTGTTTTCTCCTTCCCTTTCTCTTCCTCTTTTACTCATTTGAAAAAACAAAAGCAACAAAAAACAGACACCTTATTGTGAGCTGCACAATAGAGATACCTATAAGGCAACAGAGGCTCTCAGTCTAACACCCATGAGGAGCTGAGTCTGCAGCCACCATGGGGGTGAACCAGGAAACTGCAGTCTCAGTTGAGTCCTGAGATGATGGCAGCCCAGCTGATAGCCTGACCAAAACTTCATGAGAGATGTTGAAGCAAGAGGTACCTCACCAAATCACACTCAGATTCTTGACCCACAGAAACTTTGGGACCATCATATTTGTTGTTTTAAGCCACTAAGTTTTGGAGTAATTTATTACCCAGGAATAGATAATTAATCAAACACATAATAAATGGAAATTCTGGTCCCTAAGTTTCTCCCTGGGCCTATATTGCTTTGGAGAAAGAGGAAATTCTGGTTCCCAGCTTTGTCCCTGGGCTTCAAGTGCTCTGTATCTTACTTTGGAAAAAGAAGGATGACAAAGAACAACAGCTCTGTAGCCAGTTTATCTTCCTGCCATCGTCAGCATCTGCCTGTTAATATGTTACCCTGCTAAGCACCTAATTCCTTCTTTATTAAATAATGATTTCCTTCCTACGAGTCATCCTCTGGAATAATTACCATTTTTAGCTTCTGAGAGAAGCAGTTTTAGAAACATGGACTTTAGATTTAGACTGACCTGGGCTCCATGGCTCCTTCACCTGCCACACACCATTGTCACTGGGAAATGGTGTCACCATGACACCACTGTCATTTTTGAACCTCAGCTTTTTCATTTGTTAAATGGAATAATAATACTAATGTTAACATATTTTAAAAACTGAAATGTGTATATGAGAGAGAGAGAGGGAGAGACAGAAAAAGAGACAGAGAGAGAGAGAGAGAGATATTTGTGTTTTGTTCTTGCTGCATTTGCTTTCTTCCCCTTCAGCTCTGCTGGGGAAAGGTAATGAGGGCCATTGTATTCCCTTAGGGAGCCCAACCCTGAACTTCTGGAACACAATCTCTTTCAATCTTTTCTGGAAGCCTCAGCTTATAAAGAGATGACTAAATGTCTCTGGAGAGAGAGAGGAGAGCAGAGAGCAGAGGAAGCCCCAGACAGGGACCGGTATGGGAGCTGGTGTGCACACCTTGGAAGAAGCCATTGGAAGAGTATGTGCACCTGAGAACCCTGTGCAGAGAAGCCTCCCAGCTCTGCAGGGAGTTGTGTAGCCTGCTCATTTGGGGTGGCCCAGATGAGCAGAATCAACTGATTTTCAGGATACCACTGGGCATCTCAGCTGTAACAAGTGTGGCCCTCCTGTATCCTTTACTCTGCTGAGGAGACTTAGTACTTTTGTACCACTTAGAGCAGGCGTCCCCGACCTCCAGGCCACAGACTAGTACTGGTCCATGGCCTGTTAGGAACTGGGTCACACAGCAGGAGGTGAGTGGCAGGTGAGCGAGCATTACGCCTGAGCTCAGCCTCCTCTCAGATCAGCAGTGGCATTAGATTCTCATGGGAGCACAAACCTCATAGTGAACTGCACATGCGAGGGATCTAGGTTGCACACTCCTTATCAGAATCTAACTAATGCCTGATGATATGAGGAGGAACAGTTTCATCCTAAACCCCTACCCCACCACGTCTGTGGAAAAATTGTATTCTAAGAAACTGGTCCCTGATGCCAAAAGGGAACCACTGACTTAGAGGCAAGTAAAACTGCGAGAGAGTAAATATGGATGGAGAATTAACTCCCTGCCATTTGGGCTGCATGGATTCTTGGAGCTAGAAGTCTGAATATGACTTAAAGATAGTAAAACAATAAGATATTCCTTATATTAATAAATGGCTGCAAATCCACACCTTGCAGAGAGACGTTGAATATTGTTCTGGTTGGTACTGAGAGTCTTGGAAGAACATTCAGAGAAGCCTTGATTGACGGGGCATCATTATTGCCCAGGATGCACGTTTTCATGTATGAACAACTGAACTGCTCTTATTCACTGTGCAAAAAGCTGATTATGTTCTCCCTAGGGCTTGAGCATTTTTTTATGCTTTATTTATCCCGAGTCTGATAGTTGAACAAGATATACTTGCTCAGATAAGACAAATGTGACCTTGTCCTGGGACTCAAATATAGCACTTGTGATTTTCATCACTCTTTGGGTTACCATCTTTTAGGGTGAAGATTTTCCGAAAGGCCAAGTTATCATTCTGTTCAGTCTTTGGCTTAGGATGACTCCCCAGAGATCCATCGTGGATTCCAAATAGAGACATTGATTCTGCTTTGGGAGCTGTTTGCAAAGCGGCTTTAATTAGGTGCTGAGCTCTTTATCAGTTCCTGGCAACCCAAATTCGACATTCTGTTCCCCTGAGAGCGCTTTCATGCTGAGTTCTCAGCTTCTTCCCTGTTTCTCACTCTCAAAGGCAGTAGGAGGTTATCCTCTTTCAGGACCAATAGCTCTGCTGTAAAACTTGTCTTTGAGTTCTCGGCGGTTGTAAGTCATGTTGCAATCTGCAAGCTGAAGTACAGTTAATGACCTGATTTTTATAATATTTAACAGGCTTTAGGAGAGTTTAGTTATTCGGAGTTGAATCTGGAAGAACTTCAACTCAGCTATTTTTCAAAGATGTTTATTTTCTGTATTTCTGGCAGTGTTTTGCTTAGAAAAGCTGCTGACACGCTCTCTCAGTGGTGGCATTCCAGACCCCTGCAGAAACCCCTTACATGAGAAAAATAAAGGCTGCTTCGGACAGAGGTCAGACTTAAATAGAATGCTGGGAATTTAAATCAATGTAAGCACATTGGAGTGTAACAAAATGAGTCTTTCTTCTTTGCAGTGCTGGAAAATGCTGTTACTTCTAGGAATAAATTATCAATGTTTCTTTATGAAAAGCAGCCATTACTTAAAGGAAAGATAAATGGGGATTTTGTAAAAAAACTGGTGCAAGTTGGACCACAGGACTCTTATCTTGAGAAAAGCTTTGAGGTCTGATACCTAAAAGGATTATCAAAAGGAGATGGAATGATTTTAAGGTCTAAGCCTGAAGTAGAAGTTAAAAAAAATGTAGGTGTTAAAACTGTTTTTCAATACTATGTAATAAATATTTCACGGCTTGAAAATTATTTTCTTAGTTTCTACCTTTTCCTTTTAAAGGAGATGGGCAAGTACTATATTCCATTTGCTGGTATCTGCCTGAATACTGTATATATTGAGTGAAGGCTTTTTAGTGTCTATGTTATTAGGCTGAAATGAGTGGCCCTGTGTCTATTCACATTTCAAGACTCATCTTGTTTCTTCCTAGCTGTTTGAACTTCTCACATTACTAAAATGAATTTATACACTTTCTGTGATAATCTATGTCAATGAGTTTCTAGTGATTACATTTTGAATTATTTTCTCTGAAAATGTTCATTTTCAAGTGCATTATTATGATTTTTATCTGTACATATTTTATTTCTCTTGAATTTGCTGATGTAAAGGAAAATCAGTACTTACCATATTTTTCTCTTAAATATTTGTCCTTCTAAACTGATTTGAGAAAATTTAAATAACAGGGGTCAGAAGCCAAGACTGTTTAATATTCTTTGTTTCACTATGGGTTATTTACTGCGGTCATATTACATATTATATACTTTTTGAAAGCAACAATGTTTAATAATGCTTTATAGTTTAAGATATTTCACATTATTCTCACAACATGTACAAAAACTAGACCCAGAATTAGCTGACTCTCCAAAGGCCTCTCAAAAGTTTCATAGCAAAGTCAAGGCTTGAACCAAATATCTCGCTCCCTAATTCTGATTCTACTACTGACCTCTACCTATTGATAAACAGCCCTGCCAATTCTCCTAGTCACCCAATCAGGAACCTGGAAGGAACACCGAATATATTTCCCTATTCAAGGGACATTGTCTTCACTGGTCCCCTTCCCTCTATCACTACTGCCTCTTGACCTAACTTATCTGGGCCAATGCACTGGTGTCCTCTCTATCATACAATAGCCAGAGTACTCTTTCAAAATTACACATCTGGTCAAGTTATTTTGTAACTTAATTTCCTTTAATAATTCTCTATTACCTAACTCCTGAACATCATGGCCTAATTGGGTAATGTTTTGATATTAACTGATTTTTCCTTTAAGAAAAACTTTGCCATGTGAATGTGTTCAAACAATGAAAAGATAGAGAAAACAGTAAAATAGTGGAGTGAATCGTGTAATGAATTCCTGGGCTATCTCGGAGATTCAACAGTTATCAGCAAACAGCTAATCTCTTTTCATTTGTTTCTCCATGCCCCACTCATAGCTCCCCACATCCTTTGCTGGATGAATTTAAGGCAAATCTCAGGTTTTGTGTTTCTTTACCAGCAATTTTCTTCTTGTCCTTGATTTTAGACATGAGTTGAAGGAGCCCAGATTAATTGTCTTAGGAGCATTTGGGGACTAATCGACATTATTCGATCTCAAACAGCAAACTAAGCTTTCAAAACTCTCAACGGAGACAAGATTTTTTAGTTTCAAAAGACAATATTTGTTAAGAAAGATATCTGGGAAGAGGAGATCACAATATAAAAATAACTTATCCTGTCTCAGGCTTCAGAAGAAAGAGGCAGTTAGAGAGCGGACAAGAGAATCTACATGCATGTAAAATCCTCCAAATAGTGGCTGCATCCTGGCCCTGGGCAAGTCCTGCAGTGAATGCATATTAGAAAACTCATATTTATGGGTGTGGAGGCTTTAGCAGAAAGGATACCCATGACATGTTCATCTAAACCCTGAGAGGCACTCTGTGACACCATGGTGTGCAAACAGTAGTGTGGGAATGGTTGTTTGGCATGCTGGGTAAGAAATACAGAGGTTTCTGGAGGATTTAGGGGTTGTCAAGAGAAAACTAGAGAATCTGGAGGGACTACATGGCAGAGATGAAGAGGACAGAGAGAGACCTGTGTAGACAGAGAACAGGGACCCCGTGGAGAAGTGGATTTTTCAGAAGGCACAAGCAGAGGGAGGTCAAGCAGCAAATGTCCCCTTTGAATCTACCCCCCAAAGAAGGGGTTAAGAACAGGCCTTGAGTTGACTAATACACTGAATTGTCTTTTATGAATTGTTTTGTCACCAAGAAAAGCAATAGTAATGTAGACATTGCATTTACTTATGTGAACTAGATTGCATTTTTACCCTACCAAGTTTGTACCCACTCCATAAAATCATCAGCACTCAGACATTCTTTCCCCCTCTCCTTTTCTTTGTAGCCAGGCTCCACTTCTGGCTTTGCTATCAGGCAGGATCCAGGTTAGTGGTGGCTGCTGGAAGCCTCAGGCACACATGCGACCACTGGCAGCTCAAGGGAAAAGAAAGCACTTGTATGCCAATAGCTCCCCTAAAAGTGCCAGGGCTGGCTCTCATGGAATTATTTTGCCTTATGTCCCTGAACCAATTACTGTTGCCATTAAGATGTGATAGGTGGCCGGGCACGGTGACTTATGCCTGTAATCCCATACCTTCTGGAGGCCAAGGCAGGTGGATCACGAGGTCAGGAGTTTGAGACCAGCCTGGCCAACGTGGCAAAACCCCGTGTCTACTAAAAAGATACAAATTAGCCGGGCTTAGTGGTGGATGTTTTTAATCCCAGCTACTCAGGAGGCTAAGGCAGGAGAATTGCTTGAACCCAGGAGGCAGGTGTTGCAGTGAGCCAAGATTGTGCCACTGTACTCCAGCCTGGGTGACAAGAGCAAGACTCCATCTCAAAAAAAAAAAAAAAAAAAAAAAAGGGATAGGCTTATTTGACTAGCACGGCTTGCATGACTACATTGAAATTGCAGGGTGGGGTCAGCCAATCTCCATTTCCTAAGAGAAAATGAGGATGATGTTCCTAAGTAGGCAAAAAGATACTGGGCAGGCTGAAATAACAGAAATCCATCATGTGGGTATTTAATAAATATTAGCTTGAGTGAAAGAAACAGTCTTCAGTATCAAAGACCAGCCAGGACTGTTGTAATCATGTTACATTGCCTGTATCTTTTTTCCATAGTTTAAATTCTAACATTTTTCACTAAACAGGCCCTAAGTTGACTGATACACTGAATTGTCTTTTATTGATTGTTTTGTCACCAGGTGAGAAGAAAGAATAGAAATTGTATTTGCTTATGAAAAATAGAGAACATTTTTGCCCCACTGAGTTTGTACCCACTCCATAGAGAATTATCTGCATTTGACCACCCTAAAATGACGTTAGCGCTGTAAGATAGTAAGCAAGCCACATAATTATGACACATTATGAATTTTTAATGGTGCTTCTATAATGCCTAGCTTTCAAGATTTAGAATCTATAGAAATTTAATAGTGAGTTCATAAGTAGTAAGCGAGTGGGAGAAGTAAGGTAAAAGGTTACATTTCAAGGTAAGCAAGTAAGCAATCTGGCCAGTGCTAAGTGGCATGTCAATTTTAGGATATATAATCCTGAAAAACAGAAGTTTATATTCTCACAAAATTTCTGAGTTTTGCTTGGATTTACCACTTATAGTCAAGTGCCTGATGGGGTCTATGAGTCAGTGACTCACTTTTGATTAATCCCTAAGATAGACTATAAGCCCCATGAGGGCAGGGGCTGTTCTTATGTTGCACAATCCCCTTACCCAGCACAGGCTGGTCACATGGCAAAATCTCAATACTTGCTGAATGAATGATATATGAGCAGTGATTTCAGTGAACAAAAGTAGTACAGACACATCTAATTTTGACTACAGAATGTTTTCAAAAAATTAGATTTGATTTTCTATTTTTTATATGAATTGATATTCAAATTACACTGTGCCCTTTATTTCTCCTCTCATGATATTTATCATGCTTGTTAATATAATAGTGAATGTATACTGAATCTTACCATGTACCAACTCACTTAATCCCTGCAACAACTCTAGGATGCACCGTTATTACACATATTTTTTGTGACAGAGCTCATTGCTTAAAGAGTGCTAGAATTTGACCATGGCAGTGGGATTTCTAAGTGTGTATTCTAACTTCCAGGATTTGTAAATACTTGTTTGACATCTGTTTTCTTTTGCAGGATGTAAGCTCTATGATACAGTCTTATCCACCACACCTAACTCAGGGCTTTGCCTTTGTTCATGTTGGTGTGTGCTGAGTGAAAGAAATTAATTAGATAGTTTCCTTAGCACATACTGATTGATAGAAAAAGAGAATTAAAAAGTGCATTATGTATCAAATAGTTAAAAAATATCTTAGACAATGTATAGAGCATATAATACATTATAGTAAATAAGAGGAGCTGACTATTTAATGGAGACATGTAGACAGGTAGTTAAGTATAGATATTTGGCATTCATAGTTTGCTTTTACTTAGACTCATTTTTTCCTTGGTCCTAGATTTGAAGAATAAAATCATCGTATTTTAGGATGGGGTTGTTTTTACATATAAATTAATCAAAATTTTGACACTTTCCTACAGAAGAAAACTATTTATACTTTAGAGGCTTCTGTGAATTATTTCTTGTAAGTGCTCCTGTAGACCCAATGGAAGAAATATTTGTGAAAGTATTTTCTAGACCTGAAATACATAAGCCTATTATAATTGACATTTTATTGAGTCATCAGCACTCTACACATTAAAAGAGTGATATAATAAGTTATGAGGAATATTGGTATCAAACATTTTTAAATATTCATGTTTATAAGCCATTGAGCACAACAGTCTTCTGCATTTCCTTAGCTATGCTAAGTATAAGTGAGAACTACAAAGATAAATTAGGGCAAGGATTACACTAATGGCATATTTCATAATTGCCTTTAGTTGTTCTTTACAGCTTAATTCTGTCAGACAGGTGTTTTTAGCTATCATGTGTCTCTAGCTACACATCTGTTTTATTAATTTTTTTATGAGGACTAAAAGTGAATTATCTTAACAGGTTCAGAATAAATTCTACATTTAATTTGGATCAATCATCGAAAATGATATTGGCTGTTCATAAAATTAGGAACTTAGTTTGTAGAATAGAAAAGGAATCTGCAATTTCAAGGAACCTCCTCTGAGACTGCAGATGCTAGAATTGAAGTATAATTATGTGATTTAACTTTCCAGCAATTACCAGCATTTTGAAGAGCCTTTTTTTCTGCTAAGGTAACAATCTCATCCTAAGCAGATTCCACAACTTCTCAGCCACTTTCTTTCAAGATGTTTCTGTAGACCAAGGCTTACAGGGTATATATGGGGTCCAATCTGTCATCCATCCTGCACTCTCCTTTTCTTTCTGTGTGCCTACTCTGCTGTTGCACTGGGGAAGAGGTTAAAGATGAATGATGTTTTATTATGTGACTATTGGGGGTAAGGTGGAGACCCTTTTCATTAATTGGTCAACAAATCACATTAAGGGCTTGATCTCAGGGTGTGCAGGATCCTAGGCAAATATTTATTTTTGGGACCCCCCACTAGCAATTTGATTAAAAATTGGCTCTATGTCCCCACCCCACAATCTCATCTTGAATTGTACTCCCATAATTCCCACATGTTGTGGGAGGGACCCAGTGACTGATACACTGAATTGTCTTTTATTGATAGTTTTGTCACTAGGTGAGAAGAAAGAATAGAAATTGCATTTGCTTATGAAAAATAGAGAACAATTTTGACCCACTGAGTTTGTACCCACTCCATAGAGAATAAATTATCTGCATTTGACCACCCTAAAATGACGTTAGCTCTGTAAGATAGTAAGTAAGCCACATACTTATGACACATTATGAATTTTTAATGGTGCTTCTATAATGCCTTGAATCATGTGGGCAGTTTCCCCCATACTGTTCTCATGGTAATGAATGAGTCTCATAAGATCTGATGGTTTTGTAAGGGCTTTCTGCTTTTGCTTTCTCCTCATTATCTCTTGCCACTGCCATGTAAGATGTGCCTTTCACCTTCCATCATGATTGTGAGGCTTCCCCAACCACATGGAACTGTGAGTCCATTAAACCTATTTTTCTTCACAGTCTTGGGTATGTCTTTATCAGCAGCATGAAAACAAACTAATACAGCCCCTTTCACGTGCCAGAACTGTTGCAAGCTTTGGGATTTTCTCTTTGCTCTTCTTCTCAGAAGACTCTTTCCACAGGTGCACAGTTTGTGTCACTCTTATTATGCTGGTCTCAATACAAATGTCACCTCCTCAGAAAGGCATCCACTGCCCAATCCTAAGGCAGCCATGAGGACCCCCTCACTTATGTTACTCTATTTTGTCATCTGCATGGGCAAACCACTAGCTAAAATTAATTAATGATTATCTTTGGGTTTATCTCACTCCCCTTTCTTCAACCTATCATCCATGAGTGCAAAGGTTCTGTCATATTTCCAACTCCATCCCCAGTGTATGCTGTAGGTCTCAGCATAAAGAAGCTGCTTAAGAGCATTTGTTTTGTATAAGGTGTAAGGAAGGGGTCCAGTTTGTTTTCTGCATACAGCTAGCCGGTTTTCCCAGCACCATTTATTAAATAGGGAATCCTTTCCCCATTGCTTTTGTGACCTTTGTCAAAGATCAGATGGTTGTAGATGTGGGGCATTACTTCTGAGGCCTCTGTTCTGTTCCATCGGTCTATATCTCTGTTTTAGTACCAGCACCATGCTGCTTTGGTTACTGTAGCCTTGTAGTATAGCTTGAAGTCAGGTAGTGTGATGCCTCCAGCTTTGTTCTTTCAGCTTAGGATTGTCTTGGCTATTTGGGCTCCTGTTTGGTTCCATGTGAAATTTAAAGTAGTTTTGTCTAATTCTGTGAAGAACGTCAATGGTAGCTTGATGGGAATAACATTGAATCCATAAATGACTTTGGGCAGTATGACCATTTTCACGATATTGATTCTTCCTATCCATGAGCATGGCATTTGTTTTTTCCATTTGTTGGAGTCCTCTCTTCTTTCCTTGAGCCATGGTTTGCAGTTCTCCTTGAAGAGGTCCTTCACATCCCTTGTAAGTTGTATTCCTAGGTATTTTATTCTCTTTGCAGCAATTGTAAATGGGAGTAAAATGTCTCATTTGTGTTTATAATTATGCCTTTCTCATTCCCAGTGTTCTTTTGTGTTTTTTCTCTCTCTCTCTCTGTCATTGACCATAATTGCCAATTCATTATTTACTTGTTATTTCCTTCAAGAGATTAATTTTTGGTTTTACTACTCAGGAGTCAGGTCTCCTGTTTTCTTTCTTTAAAAATTTTAATATTCAATTTCTTGGTTGTACTTTTATTTTGCCAGCATTCACCCCATTCCTACATTTTACCCAGGATGGCACAGAATTCTAGATCTGCTGTCTTCTCTCCTTTAAACACTTAAGATAGAAAAAGCACACCTGAATGCAGAGAATAAATGTCATCAGAAAGTAGCTAGTGAGATACTTATTAGGATGTATCTCCTTCTCTGTCCTCTCAGTGAACTCTCTTGCCATTGAAGTTAGGCATTCAAATTTACTGCTTTTAGACCACTCCACTGGGCAATGAGCCCAACTACTGAACCAAAGTACTTGACTATTGGCCTAATGAGAATTCAGGAATACATTTATTTCTCAAACACTTGTGAGGCATCCCAAGCTAAATCATGAATGAGAGCAGAGATGCATCTCAGCCTCTTCCACATCCCTCAACCTCTGTCTTGGCGTCTCTTATGTTTGGTCCTGTTGAGAGAGAGAGAGAGAAAGAGAGAGAGAGAGAGAGAGATCCTTTTTATGAGCTCTTGATCTTATGCTATGTTTGAACAGGAAAGGGGACTTAGATATTGTGAGAGCATGTTGATAGACACTCTCTGATGATATGATTCCCTATATTGTTCTCCAATGATAGAAACTAAATTAAGAAGAATATAAAGATAGACCATGAAATATGTATCTGGGGACAGTCAAGGACCTTTAGACTATAAGGAGCCTGCTATGTCATCTCAGAGTATGACTGACTGATGTGTTTTTAATTATTTGTGCAAATTATTTGTTGTACAAATTTATGAAGTTTACATGTGTATATTGTTAGGTGATCAAGTCAGGGTCTTTAGGGTGTTCACCACCCTAGCACAATACATTTTTGTAAGTATAGTTACCCTATTCTGCTATCAGACATTGAATCTCTTCATTCTATCTTACTATGTTTGTATCCTTTAACCCAGTTCTATTCCTCTCCCCGCTCCCATTCAGACCCTCAGACCCTTCTCAGTCTCGTTATGTATCTTTCCACACTCTACCTCTATGTGAGCAAATATTTTAGCTCCCACATATAAGTGAGAACATGTGATATCTGCATTTTTGTGCCTGGCTTACTTCACTTAAGATAAAGACTTTCAGTTTTATCTATGTTGCTGCAAAAGACATGATTTCATTCTTTTCTATGGTTAAATGGTATATATATTTACAAATATATATATATCACATTTTCTTTAGCCATTCATCTCCTTAGAGTGATTTTATATTTAATCTTTTTTATATTTAATATATTTATATTTAATATTTTAATATTTTATGTTTTTACTATTGTGAATAGTACTGTAACAAATACGTAAATGCAAATACCTCTTTGATATAATGATTTCTTTTATTTTGAGTATATACCCAGTAGTATCCAGTAGTGGAATGCTAGATTGATTGGTAATTTTATTTTTAGTTTTTTTGAGAAATCTCCATACTGCTTTCCATAGACGGCATACATAGTTTACATTCCCACTGCAATGTATAACAGTTACCTTTTCTCTGTATCCTTGCCATCTATTATTGATTGTCTGTTTAATAATAGCCAATTTGACTGGGGTAAGATGATACCTCACTGTAGTTTTTGATTTGCATTTTGCCAATGATTGGCTATGTGGAGTATTTTTTCATATACTTGTTAGGTATTTGAATGTCTTCTTTTGAGAAATATGTATTGATGTCCTTTACCCATTTTCAAAAAAATAATGCTGGAATATTCTTTCTTAACTTTTAGGTTCAGGTGTACATACACTGGTTTGTTATTTAGGTAAATTTTGTGTCACAGGGGTTTGGCATACAGATTATTTCATCACCCAAGTAATAAACATAGTACCTGACAGGTAGTTTTTTGATCCTCTCCCTCCTCCCATCTTCCACCCTCAAGTAAGCCGTGGTGTCTGTTATTCCCTTCTTTGTGTCAATGTGTACTTTATGTTTAGCTCCCACGTATAAATGAGAACATGTGGTATTTGGTTTTCCATGCCAGTATTACTTTGCTTAGGATAATGGCCTCCAGCTCTAACCATGTTGCTGCAAAGGACATTATCTCGTTCCTTTTTATGACTGCATAGTATTGTATGGTGTATATGTGCCACATTTTCCTTATCCAGTCTATCACTGATGGGCACTTAGGTTGATTCCATGTCTTTGCTATTGTAAATAGTGCTACGATGAACATATACATGCACATGTCCTTATGATAGAACAATTTATATTCCTTTGGGTATGTACCCAATAATGAGATTGTTGGGTCAAATGGTAATTGTTTTGTGAGTTATTTGAGAAATCAACACACTGCTTTTCATAATGAGTGAACTAATTTGCATTTACACCTGCAGTGTCTAAACATTCCCATTTCTCTACAACCTTGCTAGCATCTATTATTTTTTTACTTTAGTAATAGCCATGATGACTGGTGTGACATGTCTGTTCAGATCATTTGCCTAATTTTTAATGGGATTTCTTTTTACTTGTTGAATTGTTTGAGTTCCTTGTATATTCTGGATATGAGTCCCCTGTCAGATGAATAGTTTGCAAATATTTTCTCCCATTCAATAGGTTGTCTCTTCACTCTGTTGGCTGTTTCATTTCCGGTGCAGAAGCTTTTTAGCTTAATACAGTCCCATCTATTTTTGTTTTTGTTGCCTGTGCGTTTGAGATCTTAGCCATAAATTCGTTACATAGATCAATGTCCAGGAAGGTTTTCCTTCGGTATTTTTCTAGTATTTGTATAGTTTTGGGTCTTAGTTTGAAGTCTTTAATTCATTTTGAGTTGACTTTTGCATATGGTGCAACGTGGGGGTCCAGTTTCATTCTTCTGCATATGGCTATACAATCTTTCCTAGACGATTTATTGACAGGTCTTACATTGTCCTTTCCCCAGTGTGAGTTTTGTCAGCTTTGTCAGAATCAGTTGGCTGTAAATACCTAGCTTTATTTCTAGGTTCTATATTCTCTTCCAGTAGTCTATGTGTCTATTGCTATACCAATACCATGAAGTTTTGTTTCCTATAGCCTTGTAATACATTTAGAAATCAGGTAATATGATGCCTCCAGCTTTGTTCTTTTTGTTCAGATTGCTTTGCCTATTCAGACTCTTCTTTGGTTCCATATGAGTTTTAGGATTGTGTTTTCTAATTCTGTGTAACCTTGAAATTTTGATAAGGATTGCATTGAATCTGTACATTGCTTTGGGTGATATAGTCATTTTAATGATATTAATTCTTCCAATCCATGAGCATGGGATGTTTTTTCATTTGCTTGTGTCATCTTCAATTTCTTTTATCAGTGTTTTGTAGTTTTCCTTGTATAGATCTTTCACCTCATTGGTTAGATTGATTTTTTTTTTGGTAGCTATTGTAAATGAGATTGCCTTCTTGATTCCTTTCTCGGCTAGATCATTATTGGTATATGGAAACACTACTGATATTTTGTACACTGATTTTCTTATCCTGCAACATCACTGAATTCATTTATCAAATCTAAGAATTTTTGGTACAGTCTTTAGGTTTCTCTGAATATAAACTTACATCATCATCAAAGAGCGACAGCTTGACTTCCTCTTTTCCAATTTTGATGCCTTTTATTCCTTTCTCTTCTCTGATTGCTCTGTGTAGGACTTCTAGTACTATATTGAATAGGAGTGGTGAAAGTGGGCATTCTCTAGTTCCAGTTCTTAGAGATAAGGCTTCAGATTTTCTCCATTCAGTATGACGTCAGCTCTGGGTTTGTTGTATATGGCCTTTATTATTTTGAGGTATGGTCCTTCTATGTGTAGTTTTTTCAGAGTGTTTATCATGAAAGAAGGATGCTGAATTTTATTAAATGCTTTTTTTCTGCATCTATTGAGATGATTATATAATTTTTGTCCTATATTCTGTTGATGTGATGCATTATGTTTATTGATTTGTATATGTTGAACCATCTTTGCATCCCACTTGATTGTAATGCATTATCTGTTTGATGTGCTTTTCGATTCAGTTTGCTAGTATTTTGCTGAGGATTTTTGCATTGGTGTTCATCAGGGATATTGGCCTGTAGTTTTTTTTTTTGTTGTGCCCTTATCTGATTTTGGTATCAGGGTGATGCTGACCTTGCAGAATGAGTTAGGGAGAATTCTTTCCTTTTGGGTTTTTTGGAATAGTTTCAGAAGGAGTACTATTAGTTCTCTGTATTTTTGGTACAATTCATCTGTGAATCCATTCAGACCTTTATTACTGATTCAATCTTGCTACTTGTCATTGGTCTGTTCAGGCTTTCTATTTCTTCCTGATTCAATCTTGGTAGGTTGTGTGTTTCCAGAAATGTATCCATTTCCTCTAGGTTTTCCAGTCTGTCAGCATATAGTTGTTCATAGAATTCTCTAATAATGTTTTGTATTTCTGTGGTATCCGTTGTAATGTTTTCTTTTTCATTTGTTTGTTTAATGGGTCTTCTTTCTTCTTGGTTAATCTAGCTAGAGGTTTATCTATTCTGTTTATCTTTTGAAAGAAACAACTTTTCATTTCATTGAAATTTTTTGTCTTTATTTCATTTATTTCTGTTCTGAACTTTATTTTTCTATGCTAATTTGGGGTTTGCTTTGTTCTTTTTTTCTAGCTCCTTGAGGTTCATTACTAGATTTTTAATTTGTAATATTTCTACTTTCTTGTTGTAGGCATTTATTGCTATAAACTTCCTTAGCACTGCTTTTGTTATATACCACAGGTTTTGGTATGTTGTATTTTCATTTTTATTTGTCTCAAGACATTTTTAAATTTTAATTTTTTTTTGTTGATCCAATAGTTATTCAGGAACGTGTTTTAGTTCCATGTATATGCATAGTTTCCAATGTTCCTCTTGGTATTGATTTCTAGTTGTATTTCTATTGGGGCCTGAGAAGATGTTTGATATAATCTTGATTTTTTTTTCTAACAAATTTTTTATTACAAAAAATTTTAAGCATACAAAAGAATAAAAATAATTGTACAGTCGGCCGGGCGCGGTGGCTCAAGCCTGTAATCCCAGCACTTTGGGAGGCCGAGACGGGCGGATCACAAGGTCAGGAGATCGAGACCATCCTGGCTAACAGGGTGAAACCCCGTCTCTACTAAAATACAAAAAACTAGCCGGGCGAGATGGCGGGCACCCGCAGTCCCAGCTACTCGGGAGGCTGAGGCAGGAGAATGGCGTGAACCCGGGAGACGGAGCTTGCAGTGAGCTGAGATCCGGCCACTGCACTCCAGCCTGGGTGACAGAGCGAGACTCCGTCTCAAAAAAAAAAAAAAAAAAAAAAAATTGTACAGTGAACACCTGTGTATACCTACCACCTGGATTCTGTAGTTCACATTTACTGTATTTTCTTTATCATCTGTCCATCAACCCAATTTATTTTTATGCATTTCAAAGTAAGTTATAGTATGTTTTAACTTATATTTTTATCATAGTTGCATTGATTTCTCCTTTATTAAATTCCAAAGCTACTCTCTTGGAAGTTAGTAATGCTGTTATATTTAACACTTTTTTAAATACAGAGATTAGTTCTGTAAAACTCTGACAAATGTGATTTCAAATGTCAAATTTTATGTGCAATCCAGTAGTTTATTTTAGGAACTTGATAACTTTAATTTTTTTCTATTATCTATGTGTATGTTTGCTTAGATTTTCAACTAGCCTTATTCATATAATGTTCTATAGGTGATTTTTAAATCTTTTTCAAGGTGTGTAACTTTGTGTCCAAACTAGAAAAACTTCTTTATATTATTTTAAATCATATAAGTATTTAAATGTGTGTGTTAATAATATAACCTCTTTATAAAATATCTATACAGCAGATTTGATTTTTGTTTTGAAGTTACCATGCACTCATGTTTATATTTTTACAAAGCTATAGTTAACACTCTCTGAGTTTGTGCAAGGGGAAAATAAGTAGGCAAGAAGCAAGCACGCAGTGAAATATCCTCCCAGCAGATATAACCTTGATTTTTAAAAATTTTTTGAGACTTTAAAAATTTGTGACCTAACATATGGTCTACCCTGGAGAATGTTGCATGTGCTGTTGAAAAGTATATTCTCCAGTTGTTGGATAGAATGTGTTGTAAATGACTGTTAGGTCCATTTGGCCTAAAGGTCAGTTTAAATCCAAATTTTCTTTGTTGATTTTCTTTCTGTATGATCTGTTTAATGCTGAGAATGAGGTATTAAAATGTCCTAATATTATTGTATTGAAGTCTATTTATCTCTTTAGAGCTGTTAATATTTGCTTTATAAGTCTGAGTGCTTCAGTGTTGGGTGCATGTACATGTAGAATTGTTATAATCTTTTGCTATATTGGTCCCTTTATCATTATATAGTGACTCTCTTCGTCCTTTTTTTGGCTACTGTTCTTAACTTAAAGTTTGTTTTATATGATATAAGTATAGCTATTCCTGCTTGCTGTTTCCATATGCATGGAATATCTTTTTTTATCATTTTACTTTCAATCTGTGTGTCTTTACTGGCAGGGTGGGTTTCTTATAATCAGCATATAATTGAATCATGTTTTTTTTAATCCATTTACTCATTCTGTATCTTTTGAGTGGAAAATTAAACTTCTAATATTCAGGTTATTATTAATATATGAGGCTTTGTTACAGTTATATTGTTGTTTTCTGTTTGTTTTATGTATTCTTCATTCCTTTTTCTTATTGGTTGTCACTGTGGTTTGGTGGGTTTCTGTAATAGCACAATTTGAGTCCTTTCTCTTTCTCTTTAGTGCAATTGCTTTACCAGTGAGTTTTATACTTTCATGTGTGTGTGTGTGTGTGTGTGCATGTATGTATTTTGTAGAGACAAGGTCTCACTATGTTGTCCAGGCTAGTCTTGAATTCCTTGCCTCAAGCAATCTTCCTGCCTTGGCTTCCCAAAGTGCTGGTGTTAAAGGCATGAGCCACTATAACCAGCCTACTTTCATATGTTTTCATGAGGGTAAATGCTATTCTTTCATTTCTAGGTTTAATACTCCCTTGAGCATTTTTCTGTAGGACTGGTCTAGTGGCAACAAATTCTCCTGGCATTTGCTTGTCTGAGAAAGATTATTTCTCCTTCATTTATGAAGGATAATTTTGCTATCTGTAGTATTCTTGGCTGGCAGTTTTTTTCTTTCAGAACTTTGAATATATTGTCTCATTCTTTTCTGGCCTGTAGGTTTCTGCTGAAAAATTTGCTGTAGTCTTGTGGTGTTTCCTTAATTGGTGACTAGATGCTTTCCTCTTATGTTTTCGGATTCACTCTTAATCTTTGACTTTACACAATATGACTCTAACATGCTGCAGAAAAGACCTTTTTGCATTGTATCTACTTGGGGAATCACTGAGGCTCCTGTAACTGTATGCCTAAATCTTATGTTAGATCTGGAAATTTTTCATCTTTTATTTTGTTAAATAGGATTTTCTAGTCATTTCTTTGTCTCTTTACCCTTGGAGATACTGATAATTCAAATATTTGATTGTTTTATGTAGTTCCAAATGTCATGAAAGCTTTGTTCATCCTTTATTCTTTTATTTTTGTTTGACTGGATTATTTCAAGAAATATTTTTAAGTTCTGAGGTTCTTTATTTTGCCTGATCTAGTCTACTGTTGATGTCTTCAAATATAATGTATTTAATAAATTCTTCAATTCCAGAATTTCTATTTGGTTCTTCTAAAAAGAAAAGCTCTTTGATAAATTTCTCATTCATATCCTAAATTTTTATTTATTTGTATTGTTTTCAGAATTATGTTCTATCTCACTGAGCTTCTTTAAAATCAACATTTTGAATTTGTAGGATTTCAACAATTCCTTTTTAACATCTATTGCTGGAGAATTACTGTATTCCTTTGGAGGTGTCATATTTCCTTGCTTTTTTATGTTTCCCATGTCCTAAATTGATATCTGTGCATCTGATGTAATGATTGCTTTTCTATTTTTGAATTTCCTTTTGTAGGGGAGAAACTTTTTCTGGTGATGTATCTATGATGTTGATTGGGTATGGTACTTTGGCTTTGATTCTGGGTACACGCAATAGTGTAGTATCTGTATGATTTTTTGGGGTGCAAATAGCATTAGTGGTATCTGTGATTTTCTCATTGGATTAGGGTCTGTTGTTAGTGGAGGCTGTGGTGAAGTTGTTCTGGGGACTGGGATGCCCCATTGCCAGTCTTCAAGCCCCAGTAGTGGCAGCAGTGGGCTGAATTTGCCTGTCTTTTTTGTCCCCGAGTGGTGTATGCTGGCATCTGTGTTGGTTACTGGTGGACCTTTTCTTGGGCCTCCAGGTGGCATGCTTGGATGCTGGTAGTGGCATCAGTGGACTGGGCATGTGGGAAGGTTCTTGGGCTTCCGGGAAGCTGGTGTGGCATAGGCAAAGACTGTAGTAGTAGTGGAACAATTTTCTGGGTCTTGAGTGGTATGCATTAATGTTGGGAGTGGCTGCAGCGGGCTAAGTGGGCCAGTTTCCAGGCCTTCAGATGATGCTTTCAGGTAGATGCCAGCTGAAGTGATAGTGATTGGCAGTTGAAGCCAAATCTCAGGCCCCCAGGAGAAGTGTTCTGGTGCCCAAAGTAGTGGATTGGTTGGAAATCCCCAGGATCCCAGGCTATGTGCTCTATCTTAGAGGAGGAGGTGAAACTGGGCTGGGTAGATTTGTGCTCACTCCCTCCCCACCACAATGATTAGAGCAGGCATCAGCCATGGCAGGACAGGGGTGAGGTGATCCTCAGGCCCTAGGCAGAGTACTCAGGTGAAGTGTGGTAGCAGCCATACTAAGGTCCTGACACTGGAGAGGGTGGGCTGTTCTTGGTGGCCACAGCCTGGACTGGTGGTTGGGAAATGCATGTCCCTCTCTTGCCCCAGTCCTGGCAGGGCTTACCCTACCCTTAGCCTTGGTAGTGGTAGCCAGCACGTAGCTTGTATCCCTGCCCTGGCCACAAGAGTGCCCATACAGCTGGCAACCAAGTTCTGTTGGCAGCTCACACCCTGCCCGGATCCCAGACTTTGTCCTGGTGGTGCTTGTTTCCTGGCACTGGCAGCCGCAGCCCATGCCTCCTTTCCTTCTTAGCCCTGGCTGTGCGACTGCTTGCCAGTCCCAGCAGTCACAGTCTTTCTGTAATGCCTCAATCTCGGTTCCACTGGACCACAGGACAGCGAGTACTGTCAAAGGCTAGACTTGAAAATGGCATGTTGCTTTAGATACTTAGGTGTCAGAAAGTGTGTGAGACCTGGTGAGAGCTTTCTCCTTGGAGTAGTCCCATCCCGTAGTCTCCTGGCAGCTCCCTATGTTAGTTCCAGGGATTGGGAGGGCTGAAAAGCTCTCTTGTAGCCAGGATTACATGATTCCTTGGTAGGGATGTGGGCTGCTGGAAGTCTCTTACTTACCATTTAGCCACACTGAGAAGTCTTCCTGGCTTTCATTTGAACCTGGCCAGAAAGGCTGCCTCCCTCTCTTTTCCTTCCTTGATTTTGGTGTTTCCGATCACTTCTCTATTGAATTCCAGTATTCTCTCTGAGATAATGTATTCAAAATGCAACTGTATATACATTATTTTGGTTTTTCTAAGTGGAGAAGGTGAGCATGAAATGCTTCTAGTCAGCCAGCCATCTTGAAGCCTCTCCCATAATTCTGTATTTTCCTCACCACTCAAAATGTGAAATGCACATTTATTGAAGACAAATTTGAATTATTTCATTTGAATATAAACTGAGTAAAATGCTTGGAAATATCTTTCTATATACGCTCTTGTGCTGAAATTAATTTGTAGCTTAACATCTGGTTCTAAACTTTCTTTATGGGTCACAAAGGTAATTAGAAACCCACTTCCTGGCAGCAGATACCAAAATAGAAGCTAAGGATAATAACGACTCAATGAGGAAAGCACGCGTTTCTGTATTCCAAATAGCTTGCTGAAGCAAAAAATAAAAAAAGCCAGATTCATTGTTTGCGTTTCTTTTAAAAACTGTAAAGACACACACATATGGACTACAGGTCCTTAGTTTTTCCAGTTTTGGTTTTCTTCAGCTTGTAAAAATGGAGAATTATAACTAGCCTTAAAATATTATATATGTACATATATAATATATACACACACGTTTATATACATATCTCAAATATATAACATATATATACTTATATATATCATATATATGTGGATGTGTATATATATGTATATATATCAAATGTGTATGGGCGAAGTTATGTGAAGTATAACAAGTCATCAGATGGCAATAATGTCTTTTAAATCAGACTTTTTCAGAAAGTTGGAAATCAATCCTTGAAAGTAAATTTTATCATGCAACTTCTATGTAACTTTAGCTCATAGTTTATTTCATAGAGAAAATGAACAATTTAAAATTGTTATTCTCAACTCTGAGCTTATCTCATGGGAAGAAGAGAAATATTTGACCATGAACTTTCGAAAAGCCATGGTCAATTTTTCACATCAAATTTGGCCTGGTCATGGCATTTGATGCTCTCTAGCCACTTTGTCATATAAAAACATTTACTCTACTGTCTCCACCCATGAATGCCTCTTTAGTTTTATTGGGTTGTCATTGAATTAATCAGAGTAGAGTGCTTGCATTTCAAGTAATTAATATGAATTAATATAAAAAGGTTTGGAATGTCATATCCCAATACATACAGATATTAAAACGAGCCTTTTTCTTTGTCCCATGCAGTTTCCAGGACTTGCATGTTTCTGGTAAATGTTGGTTGGTTTAAGTAACAGAATCAGGAGAGGAATGACTGTAGGGCTGTGCAAGAGAAAAGGCATTTCATCCAGGCAGGGGAGTGGAGAGTGAAGAGGGGAAAATTGGTGAGGATTGAGATTAAGACTGGAAAAACAAAATGCAGCCGAGAAATTTGAACTCCAGGGTAAGGATTTTGAGACTTTGTTATATTAAATACAGTTGATCTTCATTATTCATTAATCCTGTAGTTGCAAATTTGCCTACTAGCTAAAATTTATTTGTAGCCCCCAAATCAATACTCATGTTGTTTTCACTATCATATGGTGACATATCTTTGGGTCTCCTAATGTGCATGTTCCCAGCTAATGTCGAACAAGGCAATGCTTTTCCTTTTTGTTTCAGCTCCCATACTGTACACAAGGATCCCTTCTCAGGTATATTTAAAGCCATTTTTTTTTTTTTTTTTTTTTTTTTACATTTTTGTCCTTTTTCTTGGAGATTTCATGTTTAAAATGAGCCATAAGGGTAGTGGCCAAAGTCTTGCATAAGGTTCTTATGTGAAAGAAAGTTGTGATATGCCTTATGGAGAAAATACATGTGTTAGATAAGCTTTGTTCAGGCAGGAGGTATATTGCTATTGATTGTGATTTCAGTGTCAATCAACAATATGTATTAAGAAGATGTCTTAAAAAGAAAACACATACATAATGTTATATATTGATCAACTGAAGAAAATACTGTGACTAGAGGCTTGCAGGAATATAACCTTTTATTTTGCTTAGGAAGAATGGCTCAGTATTCACTCATTGTGTTCCTGGTGATTTTATGGAAAATAACTGCTGTGATGAATACACATTGCCTGTAACAACTTTTTTCTAAATGCAAAGGGGAATCACCAACAGGTTGAAGGAAGAAGACCATATAGCATACATGTGCATGTCTTTGCACATTTTGATATAAGAGATAGATGCCTGAATGGTTTGAACAAAACTTACATTAGGAGCTAATGTTACATACAGTATTACAGAGTTGTGTTACATACAGTATTACATTCTATAATGGGTCCAGTATTTTTCCTAATGGTGCAAGTGTGTGCACATGCACATATGTACACACACACATAAGCACACAACATACTGCCCACTTTAAACCTGTGGACCCTACCCTGAGCTCCATGCTTCAGAGGGCCCAATTTTGGCCCTCTTCAAGTCATGCCAATTCCATAATGCTTAGCAGTTTAGTGGGCCAAGAAGATGTATCCATCTGGAGCTCATACAATTGCCCCACCCAACTCTTCCTAGCACACTCATCAGGTTAGACGCATCTAGTTTTTCCTGTCCAAATGGACCCAACCCCCTCTCTCTTTGCCTTGTCTGCCAGTACTGCTGGTGTGTGCTGCTAGTGTGTGCATACCTGGCCTGATGGCTATGTGTGGGATGTGTGGAAAGAAGTTCGACGTGAGAACTGGGTATAGACATTTGTGTATCCCTGAAGTGAGAGACGAAGACGGGATTGGGAAGCAAAATAAACAGCCACAGGCAGGGCCAGGAGTCAGCAAATGGCTCTCCCCAGGCTACCATGTTCTAGAGAGGAATTTGAAGGGGTCCAAACATTTCAAATTTATATTTGAAACTCTAAGATTTATTTTTTATGGGAGGAGAATATTTTATTTAGTCATTTATTAATTTGATTTATGGTAAATATTTACAAATACCTATGTTATAGGGGGCTCCAGTTAGTCTTACAATGGCCCGATAAATGTTATCAGCCACTCTGTACACATGTACACACACACACACACACACAGCTGCCCCCATTTAACTAGATGTAGCCATTTCTATAGCTGTATCATTAGTTCATTCAACAAATATTTCTGAGCACCTTTTGTGTGCCAGGCATAGATTTAGGCATTGACAATTGAAGAGCAGACAAAAGAGAATCCCTGTATCCATAGAGCTTATGATTTAGTGTAGTAGTTCTCAATCCTGGAAGCATATTCAAATTTTCTGAAAAGCACATTGAAAAATCTGTTACTGGGTCTACATTTGGTCTCATCTCAAAACCAATTATCTGGGGATGAGACCAAGGCAACAAGTATTTTTTAAAGTTGACCAAATGATTCCAATATATGACCAAGATTGAGAACAGCCATTCTAGCACACTAACAACCACTTAAAAGGTGCTTATTCTGTGTCAGTCATAGTTTTTGTTAACAACTTTACTGAGGTATCAATAATACACAGAAAACATTGCACATGTTTAATGTATACAATTTGATGAATTTGGACATACGAATATACTTGTGATACTACCACCACAATAAAGGTAATAAATATATCTATCACCCCCAAGTGTCCTTGTGTCTCTTTGTGTTTCTTTTATCCTTTCCCTTCCCTTCTTTCCTTTCTTCCTTCCTCGCTTCCTTTTACTGTTTTCTTTTTTGTGCTAGGAACACTTAATATGGGATCTACCTTTTCCACAAATATTTAAGTGCACAGTACCATACTGTTAACTATAGGCACTATGTTGTACGACAGATCTCCAGAACGTATTTGTCTTGTGTAACTGAAACTTTATATGCATTGAGCAACAGTTCCCCATTTCCTCTTTCCCCCAGCCCCTGGCAACCATCATTCTATCTATTTGATGAGTTGACTATTTTAGATAGCTCACATAAGTGCAATCATGCAGTATTTGCCATTTGTAACTGGCTTATTTCAGTTTGTGTAATGTCCTCCAGCTTCATCTATGTTGTTACAAATGGTAGGATTTTTTTCTTTGTTAAGGCTGAAAAATATCCTGTTATATGTATATACTACATTTTAAAAATCCATTCACCTATCAATAGACATTTGACATAGTTTTAAGCACTGAACATGTAGTATCTTTAATTTCCACAATAAACTTCAGAGCTAGGCATTATTTTATCCCGCCTCCACTTATGAAGAAACTGACATACCTGGAGAAGTTAGGATTCAGTGTTCCTGCTCTAAACTGTTACTCCACGTTTCCTCTCACCACACCTGGTTGGTCCAGGTGTGGACCCTTGACTCAAGGTAATCAGTGCTTTTCCCTAGGAATTGTTTAAGTGGCAGGAGTGGTGTAAATGGGAAGCTAAGAAGCTGGTAGAGGGAATAATGTCTCCTTGTGAAGGAAAACTTTATAGACCATAGATAAAGCTGTTATGAGTTGAGAAGCACAGCTCATGAACACTGTAAACACCCAAGACCTTATTTTGCTATTTCAAAGGCCCACCCAGATCCCCAGTCTTCTTGTGGCTTGGCTTTATACACTGCAGTTGAATACTATTAACCATCAAATTCCCATTTTGTCTAAACTAGTCAAGTTGGGAGACATTTGTGAATAAAAGTTTGCTAATACACAGTTGTATTAGTCTGTTCTCACACTGCTACCCGAGACTGGGCAATTTATGAAGAAAAAAAGATTTAATTGACTCACGGTTCTGTGTGGCTGAGGAGGCCTCAGAAAATTCACAATCATGGCAGAAGGGAAAGCAGGTGCGACTTCCCGAGGTGGCAGGAGAGAGAAGCAAGCAAACAAGGAACTTGCCGCACACTTATAAAACCAACGTATCTCGTGAGAACTCACTCACTATCACGAGAACAGCATGGAGGAAACTGCCTCCATGATCCAATCACCTCCCACCAGGCTCTTCCCTCAACACCTGGGGATTACAATTCAAGATGAGATTTAGGTGAGGATACAAAGCCAAACAATATCAATAGTCTATTGGGTGTATTCTCTAAATGCCACATTTTGTTCACTCAATTAGCAATGTTGAATGACTTTATCATGAACTCTATATCCATGACTCCATCATGACCTGAGATATGTCTTAATTTGTGATGTTTAGACAGTTGCTTAAGCCTGGACTGTAAGCAGCAATGTCTTCAGTAGTGGCTGATTCTTTTTGTGAAATTGAAATCTCTCAAGAGTGACTGATGAGGCTCACAGGATGTTGGCTTATAATGCCGTCCTGTCAGTACATATTTTAGTCCGTGCTGAATCCAGGACCCTGAGAAACCTTATAGCCTAGGATTCGATTCTGCATATGGTCAAGAACATATACAACATACTTCTGCACTGGATCCTTTGGGGTTTTTTTTTTTTTGTTTTAATTGTGGATGAAAAGCTCTCAGCATATTAATTCCATAATATACACTGAATGACATCAAGCCAATCCTTGTACATTAAGGCTATTGTATGTAGCATGGAGTCTAATTAATTTAGAATTGTAGAATTTATTAATTTGTTTCCTGTTGGCACTTTGGAGTGATTTTAGACTACATATTATTGCTCATTATTTTTCAAAAAATAAGATTCTATCAACTCTAGACGATGCCATTTTAGATAAACAGTAAAATGGGCAAGAGATGAGCAAGCCTTCAGTGGAACATGTATTTAGTAGTTCAAATACACTCTGATTACTTTATCTTCTGTCACTGCATGAATAACTATAGGAGCCAAGAAGACCCTGTTACAAATACAGAAGCACTGCATCCCAAGGCATTTCCAAAACCTCCCAAACATTAGCTTCATTCTGGCTCCATCCTACTGACCTCTGGTATTGTAATCGTCATCATTTTCCTCTAAGATCTCTCCCCCACTATATTACAATTGTATTTGTATTTAAAGCATTATGGCCAGGCGCGGTGGCTCACTCCTGTAATCCCAGCACTTTGGAAGGCTGAGGCGGGCGGATCACGAGGTCAGGATCGAGACCATCCTGGCTAACACGGTGAAACCCCGTCTCTACTAAAAATACAAAAAGTTAGCCGGGCGTGGTGCCGGGCGCCTGCAGTACCTGCTACTCGGGAGGCTGAGGCAGGAGAATGGCGTAAACCCGGAAGGCGGAGCTTGCAGTGAGCCGAGATCACTCCGCTGCACTCCAGCCTGGGCAACTGAGCGAGACTCCATCTCAAACAAACAAACAAAAAAAGCATTATAAATATTTTACTGGTCACCTTTTAAGATTGATTTTCTGAAGGAGCTTATCTTTGAACCCTACAGATCTGTGCAGGCTGCAGCGAATTAAAGCATGAATTTTCTCTCTCACTGGTTCAGTGCACTAGGAATCGGTGCACACCAGCAGGTGGCAGCAAAAATAAATAAATAAGATAAACAATGAATTAAAAATACCCAGAGAAAGAGGGCCTCTTATTTAAATCTTCTTCCAGTTTCTCAACCTCCTTTCTCATTTGTGTTCATTTTCTCTGATTTTGAAAATATGGCAGAATGATTTGTTGATGTGACAATATGAATTTTAATTTAATTTATGTGGAAGAATCAGAAAAGATGGAAACCAAGTTTTATTTAATTTTTTTGCATTTTTCCTGCCTTGGTGCTTATCTGCCTCCAAGGAGGTCTTTGGCAAGCCTTCCAGCTGATGCTAAAGACAGTACCTCGTCTTTGGCTGCAGTGAAAGCTGGAACTCATTAAGGAGATTTTCGTGGGTGATCCAGAGAGGTAGGCGAAGAGGTGCTTGGGAGGTATAAAAGGGGAGATTTTCCAGGACTAGGCGGGAGAAAGGCTGCAGGTTCTGGGGACAGTGGGTACCTGTGGTTCCCCTTCCCATGGTATGACAGGGTTAAGGCAGAACCTGTGGGCTTGGATGTTGCTAAGTGTCAGGGGAATCAGGGAGGATGGATAATTGGAGGGGCCATTACAAATATTTTATTTCACACAAGATTACTGGGATCTTCATCTGAACCTAGGGTAGGAGAACCCCCAAAATCATAACGACTAAAACTTAATGTCGTGATAACTCAATGTGATGTGTGTTCAATCTCAGATTTATTTAGATTCGGAGAATATAAAGTTGTATAACATTTTAGACCCTCAAGTTTCTAGTGCAAGTTCTATCCTTTGCACAATCTTAGGGGTTTTATTCTGCAGGAACAATTTCTCTCATAATGGGTAGGACTGAAACTTTGTCCTAGAAACCTCCTCTCTTGATGAAAAGTGGAGATATTTTCAGCCTTCTATTGTGTGACAGGAGGTCACTTCCTCGGGTAGACGATGAAGGACTAGGTTGCCCTACCAGTGTCCCTGGAGCATCAGTCATTCTATTTCAGTAACAAGGGGACAGAGGAGACACAGGGGCCTGGCTTGTAAGATATTCTTTATATCTAAACTGTCCCCATCTGTACTATCAGTTCACAGGCTAAGAAACGGATGTAAAGATTATGATTTTCCACTTAAGACATTTAAAAACTAAAACCATATTGACTAAACTTCCACAAGTGCCCTCCAAGTTTTTAAGGAATTATCTCACTGATATTCCTTGAAACCTTACAAAACAACATTTCCAATTTAAAAGATGCCACACATCTGTGTTTGGGTGCTATCAATAAATAGAGACACACTGAGGTATAGAATGATAAAATGACGGGCAAATAAGGAATCATAAAGTCAACTTTACAGCCCTTGTGACAGCCCCTGCATTCAGAGAATCATGTCTTTTACTAAATTACAAGAAGAGAAGTCTTTTTTCACGGAAGATGCAATATATTGGGTTCCTCATTTGGGGTCATTCCTGAGTACAATGATTTTATTATTATTATTGAAAATCTCTTAGAGGGACAAGTACAAATTGAAAATCAAGATTTGTATCAGCAAAGCTTAAAGATAGATTAAAGGCATTGATTTTGGTTGTACAGAAATATAGGAAAAAATGAATCACACAAGCTTTCTGAAAACCCACTGCGAATGTTTCTCGTAAAATCTTAAGACCAAGTGCTGTACGGTCTGAATAGCACTCTGAAATCTAGCCAGTGGAGGGCAGTCAAAGAGTAGTTCATAGAATTCGAGGGTTCCAGACTCTTTCCATATTTCTTGCAAATTCCTGCCAGTAAGCTTTTCTGACTTCATAAAATCCAGTGCGTTAATTATATCATTTCTGGATTCTGGATTCATGTTACCATTATAACAATTGTTTCCTTACAGGTGTCGGTTTCCTTTAAATTTTTCAGGATCTGAAGTTGGTGAAGTCTTATTAGCTGGATCCTCCTTCATTTAATGTGCCCTAAATTGCTTTTTATAAGACTCACTGCAAAATAGAGAATAAAAATTTTCTCTGTATCTGTGAAAAGTCTGAATATAATTTAGAAATGTTGAATGAAGGATTTATCTGCAGTGGAAGGGAGCATAAATAGAAGGAGTTGCCAGATAAGGAAAGATAAGAAAACCTTCCAATGTTTAGAGTCATATCAGAAAAGCCAAACTCTTGGTCTTAATTTCCCAGTTACTCAAACTACTAAATCCCCCTGAGAAACAGTGGGATGGAAATGCCCTTTTGGGAAGAGTTTCTGGTACTTTCAGGGGAAAATGGTACAGAAATAGGCATGTTTGCTGTACTGTAGCCTCAAGTCATTCCTACTTCAGATCCAGCCTGCCCCCAGGAAGTGGTGAATCAGTGATACATCAGAATCAAGAACTTCACATGAACACATATGAAGTTTAGTTTTAAAAATAGGTGAAAGTTCAAGAGTGACGTTTTTAAAATTTTTTTCAAACGTTGTTTTCATGTTTTAGTTGGAACAAGTCAAGCAACATTCTTGTTCAGTTCAATCCAGCAAACAATTTATTGCCTCTGTGCACCAGGCCCTGTGCCCATCATGAATGGAGGAAGGGAAATGAATGCCACCAGGATAAGCAAGCGCCATTGTGGAAGTTGTTGTGGAGGATAGATCCTTCTCACGCTTAGTAAATGTGATACTCTTGACCATTTGCTATGCCTTGTTTCAAAATTCGTGCTCTTGCCACCACCCCACCATCCAGCCCAGTAACATCAAGATCACCTGGGCACTCGTCAGAAATGCAAACCTGTGGTTTAACAAGGCCCTCCAGGTGATTCTGTTGAGCACTCAAGTTTGACAACCAAGTTAATTGCCCCTGAGCAGGTAGATTAATTTTCTTGATACATTTGAAGAAAGAACTGGGCATGCTTAGCTCCACTGCCCTCTTCGTCCTGAGTGAAGTGTATGCAGAAGGCATGGCTTCTCAGCTGCTCCTCTAAGCAAAGGGTCTTTCCACCCATGGGTCTTTCCACCCATGTGGAGATTGATTCTAGAGTTCGGTATCACATTTGACTGCATATGTAAGACACTCCTTTCAGCCTAGTTCTGTCAGAAATAAAAGTAATATTTTGGCTTCTCCCAACCCTATTCCTTGTCTTATCTTTCAGTTGTTAAGAATGCAGGCAGGGAAGATAGATTCTGTTAAATGAACCCCCTTCAAGACTCCAGTGAAGTTCAGGATCTGGCAGAGGGGATGGATTTATATAGAAGTATGTTTAAAACAGTGTACATTTCATAGTCATAACATAATTCCCACTCTAAAAAGCTTATGTGTCTCTTTGCAGTATGTTATCTTTTTTGTTTTTTCTGTATTTTTATATTTATTATTTTGATTTCGGAAATAACAACTTTATCCATACAGGAAAATTTGACATTTTATGATGAACAAAAAACCCTAGCTGATCAGATATCATTTAATTTAAAAATGTATTTCCAAAATGTTTTAAGAAAAGTTATAGATGGATCCATTTAATTTTCATGTAAATATATTGTAAATTGATGACTCAGAGTGATTTGGGTGACTTCTTTTGGAATCTTTGCATTGTAAACAAAGCACAGGTTTTACCTGTAATTGAAAATTAAAATTCCTATCCCCTTCTCTTATCTCAGTCTTTCCCATCCCTTTCTGCCTGATTTGAGTTACTTTTCCTTGTCTACCACAGTCATCAGGGACCCCTTCCTCCTTTGAGTGCCCAGAGAATTCATGTCTTGGTCTTCTTTACTGACACTTTATCTGTGCTTCTTATTTATTCATGTCCCGTTACCGCAGATTCTTTCTGAATACACAGCACCTTACTCTCCTTTATAGTCTCAGCACCACAGTAGAGGATATATATGTACGTGTTGATTATAAGATCTATTTCTTATACATTTTTAACATTTTTATTTCTGAGTGTTCAAGAAATGATTTCAGTTTTAGTTACAAAACTTTTATATAATCTATTATTTAATTTTTAATTCATGTATTAATTTAACCTTTGAATCTGTCATTTAAAAATGTCTCATAGAGACAGAAAGTAAATTGTTGGTTGCCTAGCGATGGGGAAGTTGAGAGAAAATGGGTATGAGGTTTTTGGGGGGAAGCAATAAAAATATTCTGAAATTGTGGTGATGGTTGCATAACTGAGTGAATATATTAAAAATTATTGAATTGCACGTTTTTAAATGGGTAAATTGTAGGGCATGTGAAACATATCAACAAATGTATTATTTTTTTAAAATCTCATATGATAAAGGCTAGAGTGACAGAGCTGTCAGAAAAAGAGATGAGCTCTTTTCAGCATTTTGACTTTGATGCCGATAGGTTTGTCTCCACAACTTATAAAAACTTATAGAACAGAAAAGAAAGATTAAAACCATGACAATGGTTTTTGAAAAATTCACATTACAATCTTTTCTTTTTTATTTCTCTTTTCCATACATATATATGAGATATTCTAAATCTTACTCTAGTTCTAGGCAGATTTTGTTACTAAATTCCAAACCATTTTCATTTCCAAGAAAGGGAGTTCCTCAAAAATGGACTTCTTACTTGAAATGGAAGGCTTGGCTGTATACAATAGCAAAGATATAGAATCAACCTAGGTGCCTATCAACAGTGGATTAAAGAAAATGTGGTACATATTCACCATGGAATACTACATAGCCATAAAAAGAACAAAATCTTGTCTTTTATAGCAACATGGATGCAATTGGAGGCAATTATCCTAAGTTAATTAACACAGGGACAGAAAACCAAACATAGCACATTTTCACTTATAACTGGGAGCTAAAAATTGAGTACACATGGAAATAAAGATGGGAACAATAGACACTGGGGCCTACTAGAGCAGGGAAGGGAAGGAGGGGAGCGTGGGCTGAAAAACCACCTATTGGATACTATGCTCACTACCTGGGTGATGGGGCCACCCATACCTCAAACTTCAGCGTCGTGCAATATGCCCAGGTAACAAACCTGTACATGTACCCCCTAACTCCAACTTTTTTTTTAAAAAAAGAAGAGAAACAGAAGGCGTGGTGACGTGTTTTAAAACCTGCTAAAGAAATGAAGACGTTGTATAGCGTGTTACTAATAACTACAATGGTCTACTTTGTTATTAGCAATGGTTGACATTTACTGTTTATTATCTTTGTTTATAGGTGAGGCAACTGAGGCAAAGAGGTATTAAGCCCAAGGTCACTCTGCCCATGAATGACAAAGCCAGTTGTGAACAGCCTACAACCAGAGCCTAGGCTCTTGAATATCAGGTTTTGCTGCCTTTGATGAGTAGACCTTTATATGAAGGCGAGTTCTTCCCCATTGCCAAGGCACATTCCCTGTATGGATAGAAAAATAACAAAGCACTGAAGTGTCTGCTGGGATGGAAAAGTAACTATTAAAAAACCAAGGCTGTGACAAAATGCTGAATTAGAGTACATTCAAATCATAACTGCTTAATAGGCTCAACCAGTATGAGCACTGTTCCTAACTGGTAAACCTAGAAGCGCATTCTCCACCTGGAGGATCTAGTGAGGATTAATCATAAAAGTTTGAGTGAAAGTGCCTGATGTCTTGTAGAGACCCAATAAATGTTTGATTTCTTGAATAATACAAGTTGGCACATGTTGCCCTTCATACATGTCCTCTTTTATTTACATATAATGCTTTAAGGCAGAAATTTAAAGTGCTGTATGAATGTTTTCTTGTTACACATAGCCCAGCTGCAAACCCTTGACAAATAATTTTTCCAGGTTGGAAAAAGTTTGTAAGGTTGGAGAAAACAGAATTGAGAAAGGACAAATAATTAGTATAAAGAAGAAATCATCCTTATTATAGTGTTTTCCTGTGGACGGATGTTATTACTAGTGTTAATACTAAAGTTTTCATTACCCAATTAATTAGTTCAGCAATATTTACTACATGCTGTCCTCAGTGTCTGTGGTTATTTAGGCCCTAGAGATAGAGCCAGCCGTGGATGAGACAGATCATAATTAGGTCCTTCTTGGAGTTTACCTTTTAGGAGATGGAGAGAAAGACAATAAGCAAGTAAAATAAACAAATGAACTAGAGAAATCCTGGTAGTGTTGAGTTCTAATGGGTTAGCTAAAAGTATGTGGTTTAGAGTCGAATTAGAACCAACCCTCAGAATTTATTTTGCTGATCCTAAAGGACAACTTGACACTTACAAACTATTGATCTTGCCACAAAAATGTCAACTGTATTGCTATCGAGAATCTCGAATGAAGTTCTTTGTGATCAGAGCACTATATAATGATGATCAATTTTTGCACAGTGTTTTACAGGGTGGACAGCACCCTCCAGGGCATGGGCTAATAGAATGACTTGATAGTATTTTTGTTCAATGGCAAGGTGCTGAACTCAGCAGGACTCTGTCAACAGTCCCTGCTGAGCGGCCAGTACCACTTCCAAGCAAAACCTAGTCCATTAAGAAAACCTAATTTAATAATATTAGGCTTGCGAGGTAAAATATTCTCATTTTTTCCCTCATTTTTTCTGAAGAGGATTTTTATTGTTTTTCTGACTGACTAATCATTCACTTAATCTGTTAATCTTCAGGCTGCAGGTACAGCCAGGGTGGTCGTAATGTGATCTTTTTAGTCAGATGCACCATTGAGCCCCCAGAAAGATAAAGATGTCTCCTGAACTTAAAAGATGAATTCAGTTTTGTGCCCATGTAGTCCTGAGGTTTTGGTTAACCTCGAGTGACTAGTTTTTGTGATTTTATGTAGCCACTGTTCAGCAGTAATGAATTAAGAGGGCATGGATCTATGGACTTGGTTAAAATTTAGTCCCCAAAGGTGAGAGGTCAGTACACACTTTCTATCTATTGTATCCCCTCCTCCCAACCCTTGCACGATGGACAAAAGGAAACTGTTCTGAAAGTAGTCTGTTAAAAAAAAATAATCTGTAGGAACATCAGCTTGGAGCTTAGGAAAAGGATGTTTTCTCCAATTTATCACATGAGTTTACTTTCACTTTATAGGAAAGTATCCCCTTTTTTACTTTGTACATTTATTTTCCACCTTTCTGTATCTTGCCTTAAAAAAATGAAAATATCATTTTAAAGTCACCAAATCAATGGTACAAATAATCAGATCCCACTGACTTAAATGAAGAAGTTTTCAGGCTACTGATGTTATGAAACAGTATGTTCAAGTTACAAAGTTGGGTTCTATAGGCTGAACTATGTGGAATTTTGTAGTTAATGTAGAATATTAATCAGTTTTATATGGATTAAGTTAACCAAATAAGCCAAGCTTTTCAATTTTTGTAAAGACAGACATATCTGAAAGTGACCACATAAAGAAAAACAAATGGTAATCTCTTCACATTGTGTTTAGAATAAAAATGAAGGGGCTTCTCCCTCTTTTACAGTTTAGAAAATAAGGATAGCATGTTCCTAGAGAATTCAAAAGGCAAAATTTAGAGAGTAGATGATTCATGAGTTACTTCATATTTGATTTTCCAATTCTGATTACCTTAGCTTTATTTGTAAGGAGGTAGCACTATGCTTTGCAAACAATGAATGATTCATATATATCCATTTGGTTGATCTGAAAGAGGTGTTTTTTAAATTTATGGATGAACAACAGCTTGCCTGTGTTCTTGACCTTGAGAAAATGCTACTGGAAACTGAGTGTGATAGAGGTTGTGATAACTAAGGTAAATTCAATTCATGTAACCAGAAGTCTTGGTAAATTAGGTACTGAATTTGATGATTAGGCTTTGATAGTCTCTGAATAAAGACTTTTATCTCTGAGTAGGGGACTCTGGCTAGTTTATTCCTGCCTCCCCCAGTATAGGCCTTTGAACTTATTGAGTAGTCAGTGCTCATAGAGTTTAAATACTGAAGAGAGAAAATTTGTAGAGCACACAAAGGCAAGGTAGCACTTAATAAAATAGAATATGTGATATCCTGAAAGAGTAAGATGAACATAGAAAAGCTAGTATTGTTTGAAATGTAAAAATTGCCTTCTCTAGCAAACCAGATAAAAACCATTTGATCTGAGTTTTATCAAGTTAATGCATTCCTAAAGTGTTAATTTGCATCTTAAATTGGCCGAAGATTTCTGGAATAACTAATAACTGTGTTGAAACCTCACCCAAGGCATGCAGTGTGCAAAGCTGTGAACAAAGTTGATATTTTATCATTCTTAGTGCCATCACAATGCACCAAGCAAGTTCTTCTTAGTTTGGTTACAGTTGCTTTTTAGTTCTGTCTTTTGTTGGCATGACATGTGAACTTACTCTTTCTTGGCATTTCTCTTCACAGTTAAGTAGTGCTGGCTTTTGCTCATTCTCTCTTTTCTTTAGCATAGTTTTAACTATGTACTGAAATGTACTAAAATGATATGTAAGCACTGTCTTTAATTAATTGTGCTTACAGTTAGCATCTGGAAAGCATAATAGAGCATCTGCTTTGCATAAAGCCACCTAAGGATTATTAAAATCTGATATTTTAAGTATTTTTATATTGTAAGTACCATGTGTTAGTCACACTCAGATACAAATGATTTGAAAATAAATTAAGCAAAATGGCTGTAATTTAGTGCTTTAAAATAAACAATCAGGATGTAAGATTATGTTCTATTTTATTTTTTCAATTAAGGGAATTTATTCTTTTCTTGGTTTGCTTTGGATGGGGTGGGAAGTGTGTGTAAAGGTTATGGGAGGTGAGGTGGAGGGTGTAAGATGGATGGTGATCATCTGCAGAGTAAATACAACACAACATACATTTCTTTATTGGAACTAAGTGAAGATTTAAAAAGCATTATCAGCTAGTTGGAAGCACTTTTTAGTCCTTGAATTATATTTGGAATCTTCTTGATAAAAAAATAAATGTGTTGCAAGACAATGTCTATTTCACAAACCTGTATTTCCACCTTATGCCATCTTCTCATTTCTGTTAGATACAGTCCTTTAAAAAGTGCAGCTCCAGGAAATTTTATAATTTTGTAATCTTTTTCTTATTTTTGGGTTCATAGCTATCAGTGGAAAAGGATGAATATTCTTGTTTTTCTTCTCATGTCAGTGTTTACTAGTAATTTTTATTTTACAAGTTGGTATACATATACACACAGTTTATATATGTTTACCCTATCTTTATTATGAAAGCCATGAGGAATTAAAGTATTTTCTGTGTGGTCCTTTAGAATTGAGCAAAGTAAGTGGTGTAATAATTAAGTTGTCTTAATAACGAAAGGTACTTTGTTAGTGACCAAATCACATAGTAATCATATAAGTATTAGCTATTATTGGACAAAAAGGCACACGTGAAGTTTGTGTGATTTTCAAATAGCTAAAATTTAAAAAGCTAATAGAGAAATTTACTTTGTACCATTAGTTTACTCTATTTCACAGATGTTGACTAACTTCCTGACTGTTCAGTCACTTTGCAAATATATGGATTGCTTAAAATGAACTAATTTGTATTAAAAAACTAGAGCAGACAGTGTACAGATAATGGTCAAGGAATACCATCCCCCATAGGAAGCAGATCAAGTTTTGGAGTACAGAAACTGCAATTGTCTTTTGCAATCAGCAATCATAGTCATAATGTGAATAACAGCTAATATTTACTTAGTTCCTGTAATGAGCCAGGCAATCTGCTAAGTGCTTGATCAATGTTTCACGTCACAATCCTATGAGTCAAGTATAGTTACTATCCCTACTGCATTGATGAAAACAAAACAAAACAAAACAAAAACAAAAATCAAGACTTAGCAAGTTTAAGTGACTTGCTCAAGATACATAACCAGTAGGTTGCAGTACATAGGCTATTCCAATATTGTAATAAAGAGACATCACTCAGGGTTATTTTATTGAATTTTTAAGAATTGATACTCATTTAAATAGCAGGCAAAAATGCTCAAAACTCGGAAATTTCAGCATGTAACCAAGTTTTATCTTTACTATGAAGTTGAATATACACAGGGCCTAGAGCAAAAGCCAGTAAAATGTGAAAAATATCTAAGGATAATCCTCCATGACCTGGGACTCTGGATGTAAATCCTACCCTCTAGTCATTTGTCAGGTGGCCTATTTAAAGTTTTCTGCCTTGCTTAATATATGTTTTTATATTAGCTAACTTAGTTTACAAAGCCTTGAGTCTTCTATAGATTTAAAATAAAAAAGAAGAGAGGACACAGAGAGAGACACACACACACACAAACACACATACACACACACATACACACAGAGAGAAGTATTCAGACATAGGTATGCTTTTACGCTTTTTGACTCCATTCTTCAAAATAAGAGAAACTTGCTGTTATAGATGCTGTTATAGATAGATAGATAGATAGATAGATAGATAGATAGATAGATAGATAGATTGATTGATTTTCTTTTCATCACACTGAGAAGAAGAAAGCCATGTGGCTAAAATTGTCTTCTGGCTTGGGAAATGTTTCCATGAACTTAGAATTTCTTCCACTAGCCATCTTGCCCAGTTAAAGACATAAGCTGATTTCTGATTCCCTGTGAATGGTTTCCTGGTTTCGGTTTTATTAGAAGGAAGGAAATCCTCAGATGTGAGGAGAGGATGGGCTAGTCCCATAAGGGCTAGAACCCTGCCATGATGTACTGCCTGGGTATTGTTGAGTATTTGAGTTCAGTGGCATGTAATAAGAGACCCCAAATAACAGTATGAAGACCCCTATAATGTTCAGTGGCATGTAATAACAGACCCCTAATAATAGTATGAAGGAAAGTGGTCCAGGGATGGCATGGCTGCTCATGTCCAGAACTGGACACAGGCTACTTCTCTGCTTCTTGCATCTATAGCATAAGTGCTGTTTCCCTTATTTAGTGGATCAAGATGGTGCTTCATCACATCCACGTTCCAGGAGGCAGGATGGAGAGAGTAGAAGACGGATCATAGCCTTTCCTTTAAAGGGCGTATCCTGGAAGTTCAACAAGTTGCTTTCCTCTACATTCTATTGGCCAGAAGTTAGTCCTGAGGCTACACTTAGATGAAAGGGAAACAGAGAAGTGTTATTTTTATTCCAGGTAGTCATATGGTTAGCTAAAACTGAAAACTTCTAGTGTAGAAGAAAGGGAAAACAGATATTAGGGGACAATGTGCAGTTGCTGTCATACTGTTTTTTGTAAACATTCTCCTTTTTTAAATTTTTTTTTTTTTAAATAATTTGTGAAGTATAAGGTTGATTTTCAATTGTTCATTTGACTTCATTCTTTTTCTGGATCATTTTAATCAACAACAGTTCCTCCTTAAAGCTCTCTCCAGGACATATCTAGAAATAAATTCCTAATTAAGTATGGAATTCATAAATGATTATGTACTGAAATTTTTTCTAAAAATGATCTCAGGGTTGCTACGTTATGAAGTTTTCTTCCCTCTTTTTTTCCTTCAATATTGATTAGACTTCTCTTCTGAATCATTTAATCTGTTAAATGCTGGAGAGAAAAAGTTGACTAAAAAGATGACTAAGACAAGGTCTTATCTACCGGGTGTGGTGGCTCACACCTGTAATCCCAGCACTTTGGGAAGCCAAGGCAGGTGGGTTACCTGAGGTCAGGAGTTTAAGACCAGCCTGACCAACATGGTGAAATCCCATCTCTACTAAAAATACAAAAACATTAGCCAGGCATGGTGGTGCATGCCTGTAATCCCAGCTACTTGGGAGGCTGAGACAGGAGAATCGCTTGAACCCAGGAGGCAGAGGTTGCAGTGATCAGAGATCATGCCATTGCACTCCAGCCTGGGCAATAGAGAGAGACTCTGTTTCAATAATAATAACAACAAGAAGAAGAAGAATAGTGAAAAAACAAGGTCGTCTTCCTGGAAACATGGTATGATAGAGAAAGCAGGATTGAAACCCATGTGAGTCTGATTCCAAAGCCTAAATTCTTTTACTCTGCTTGCTTGTGGAAGGAAGTTGTGTCACACAGTGTCTTTGAGGGTCAGTTTCGCCATGGACATAAACAGGAATAACTCCTAGGCATGTTGTTAAAGTGAGGGGCATTAAATACTTGTTTTTATATTGCCTTTACCTGCTTTTATATTTATTTTATATTTAAGTTTTTAAAAATATTTTATAATACATATTTATTTTATACTGTTGTATATTCCCTGTACTTGTTTCATGTGCTAGGCATATATAAAAACAAGTATTTTTATATGGCATGTGTTTATTTTATCTCCCACTTTAACTTCTTCCAGTTGGGTCCTTAATTTAACTAATTATTATCATTTTCTTAGAGACAAGGTCATGCTCTGTCACCCAAGCTGGAGTGCAATGGTGCGATCATAGCTTACTGCAGCCTTAAACTCCTCCTCAATCCTCTTGCCTCAGCCTCCCAACATGCTGGGATCCCAGGCGTGAGCGACCACACCCATCCCTGACGTTAATGTTTTAGATGTAAGAATTTAGAAAGGATCATGGTTGGAGTATTTTCCCCAAAACAATACTGAGTAATTATTTTGTGGTCTAGAACAGGGTCTTGATAAATTGGCAATAAATCTAAAGAGAAACAATGATTAAGAGATGGCTTTAAAGTTGTGACTCTTGACCTGTTATCACTAATCACACAAATAATCAGTGCCATGAATGCCCATGAATTTCAAATTGCAAATATAAATTAGTTTCCCCACTAAATTTATTGCTTTGACCTCTTGTAGTGTTGGATGTCTCCAAATGGAGAACAGAAATAATACTAGTTTGAGGACACAGTTGATAATGGAATTTAGGAAATGAAATAACATATATTTCAGGCATGTGCTGGGTGCTTTTCCATAGGCTAGTTCATCAGGTTCATTGATGCCACCATATAGAGCTTATGATCACTTTTTAAAGTTATATTAAATAAAGTACCCTTGATATTAAAACTAAAAACATGTGATTTTTACTTTTCTGGCCTCATACTTTATTTTGCCATTTGGAAAATTATTAATGAATTTACAGTTGCATTAATTAAGAGCTTTTTTAATGCTAATATGTTCAACAGTCTTTTTTTTTTTTTTAATAGCTGTTATGTTTCTTGCTGAGAGAATTTCTGGTGCTCTCAGAAAGAGCTTCCTAAAATGCAAATCTCCTCTAGCCATTTTGATAGTTTTTCATTGCCTAAAGTGTAAATCTGTTGTGATGGCTTATAATTTCTCCCACAATCTGATTCCTACTTCCCTGTCCAATCTTATCTTTCTCCCTGAAAGCTTCTCCTCCCCATAGCTCACCATCCACCTCAGCCAAATCTGAGTTCTTTGCAGTTCTGAGAACAAGCCATGAGGGTTTATGCCTTCATGTATGCCTACACTGATCTCTTCCTGGCAGCTTTTCTTGACTGCAAAGACAAAATTGAAAACATATAGTTTGGCGGGAAAAAATTTGGTTTAAGATAACTTTTTGGTGGAAATACATTTGAAAATGGTACTTTCTGTCATGAGGTTTTTTGTTGTTGTTTGTTTGTTTGTTTGTTTGTTTGTTTGTTTTTTGTATCAGCACTCTTGGTACCCTGCAAAGCAATTTGGCAATCTTTTGGTTCATAAAGCATTTTTTATTGTTATTTTTCAAAAAATGCAGCTTTTATTCTGCATAAAAAATTAAAAATTTTTGGAATGAAATATAAAATATAAAATACAACTTGACTTTTTGTAATGCAAAGTTTAGAAAAAAAAATGCTCAACCAAGTAACCTCTTCTTTTTTAAAAAATCAGGGTCTTGGGACAGGCTCTTTATTCTGCTAGAAACACTACCACCCCACCTCCAGCACTGTCTTCTCACTACCTTCAGTTGTCCTTCTACCTCGGGGTAGACGTCAGTACTTTTGAGAGGCTTCCATTGACAGCTTCCACTTAAATTTGGCTTTGTGTACATGTATTTTTGTAAATGGTATATTTTCTTACATCATTCATCAGAATTTACAACGATTTGAGAGGTGTTTATAGTATTTAAGGGTATAAGCTCTGGAGCCAGAATGCCTGGGTTTAAATCCCAGCTTTGCTACTTATAGGCTATATGACCACAGGTTGCTAATGAACTTCTCTGTTTTTCAATTTCTTCTTGAGTAAAATGAGGCTAAAAACAACCTCATGGTATTATAAAGATTGAATGAGAGAATATATTTAAGTACTTTGCACAATGCACTGGCACATAATGAACAACCACATTTTTATTTATTTTGTGTCTGTGTTTAGTTATTGAATCTACATCTTTCTCATTAGACTATCAGCTCCATGTGTGTAGAGATCGTGCCTGTGAACCACAGCACCCAGAGATAACAGGAATGCTGAAAGATTTGTTGAATGAATATGATAATTTGAAAGAGCTTAACATGTTTGACTACAAAAACATTTTTATTATTTTATTATTTTAATTATGCCTAGACTTAGTGCTTTTTATTGTCTGCTGCCATGTTTAAAGAAAATGTAGAAAAATAACTGTGGAAAAACTCAGGAATTTTGCATTTAATTAAAAATGGCAAAAATGTAAATAGCTAGCTTTCTGATGTAATTAGACAAGCAGCTATTAGTGTTAAATATTAATCTAAATTTTCTCTATACCTTTTTCATTTGAAGGTTTATGACACAAATATCTTATTCAGTTGTCCCTTTATTATACGTATTTCAAAATTATCCTATGGAACTTGTGGAATTTTGTTTTTGGCCAGGGGTACTTTGACAGGAATCTTAATTCATTGAAATGGTGGCTATAATATGGAATTGGTATTTCAAACTCAGATTGAATTTGTCACAAGCAGACATATACATTTTAACAATGTAAGTTAATTGAATTTATTCTAACATAGTTACAGTTGTGGCAATTGTGTCAAACAGATTTATTTCCATTAAAAATGCAATTAAAATTTTACATATAATAAAGTAAAAGGTATCTATTACTAAAGTGCAAAAAAAATTTTAATTTGCACATAAAGGAAAAATGAAAGTAGCATTTTACTGGGCCTTGTCTCATTTTCTGTTCAATCCAAATGGAAACAATGAAGTCCTGGATTATTATGCAGAACCATATGCCAGTTCTTAGTGAATGCTCCACTTACATCCTCAATCTATTGTTCTTCTAAGTAGTTATTTTCACATTAAGCTTTATTTTTCTGTATGATATATATCATTTAAAAAATAAACCACATGGAATTTGAAGCAGTATCATTTTGACAATTTATATTACATCACAAACTCAATTTTATGCCAAATCTGATCCACACAAGCTGCAACTATGTTCAGCCAGTATTTGGTCTAGTTTAAATTTAATACCCAACTGGCTTAAATCTGACAGACTTAATTTTATTAATTCAAGAAAGTTTGCTCTGTTTTCCGTATGTGTCAGAAATGATCATGGTTCATTGAGAAGACTGAAGGGAACATTGCTGAATAAACCCTTATTAAGTATTAAAATGAAGGGCCACAGTGATAAGAACTTATACATTAAATGTTACAGATTTTTGTACTGATAAAACCATCTAGCAAAAACATTTTTACACTCTTTGCAAGTTATTATGGTTTAAACAGCAGGACATAATTATAAGAAAGTGTGCTGGGCTCATTTGTATTTAATAGAGTAGAAAAACTCCATGTATTGGTTTGAATTATCTGGATATCTCATATGGCAATGCCCAAATTAATTACATAATGGCTGGGCTACCAAAGTGGTTTTCATTTTATGGATCTTGCCTTCCCCTCAGATGGGAGTTGCATTAGTCAGCTCAGGCTGCCATAGCACAACACCATAGACTGAATGACTTGAACAACAAAAACGTATTTTCTCACTGTTCTGCAGCCTGGAAGTCCAAGATTAAGGTGCTGGCAGGGTTGGTTTCTTGGGAGGCCTTGCTGCTTGGCTTGAAGATAGCTGTCTTCTTCTTGTTTCTTCTCATCGTTCTCTCTCAGTGTTTGTGTGTCCCTGGTATCCTTCTGTGTGTCCATATTTCCTCATCTTATAAGGACATCAGTTAGACTGGTTAGGGTCCATCCTAATGGGCTCGTTTTAACTTAATTACCGCTTTAAAGTTTTTATCTCCAGGTAAAGTCACATTCTGAGATACTGGAGGTTAGCACCTCAAACAATGAATGAATATTGGGAGGCAAAATTTAGCCAATAACACCATGATATTCATTTCCCAATGCTGATATTTTGAATCTCTAGTGGTGAAAGCCACAATATAACATAGATTTTCCAAATCTAATTGCAAGTATACGATTAGCATATTAAACTATAGCAATTTTACCTTCAAACAGCTGCTTTTCCTGCATTGTGTGTTTGAAGTTAAAGATGCCAGAAATAGGGACTTTTTGTTTGTTTGTTTTGCCAAGAGTAAACAGAACTAAGGTTGCCAAGAGTAAATGGAACTAAGGCAAATCAGGCCAAGTATGTCCTTATAATCTTTAATAAACTCTTTATCCCCAGCTTGTCTGTAAGGGTTTAAGGGTCCAGGTTTGCCTATATCTGCAATACCTAGCACACTAGCAGACACAGTAGGTAATTAATAAGTATGCATTTATAGAATGAACAAATTAATGATTTTTCTAATAATGTATAATTATAAATCATAAAACAAGGATAGAATGTTTTTCAAAAGTGGGGAACTTATTGTAAATATGGTCTACTGAAGAAGGGTTTTTTTTTTTGAGACAGAGTCTCACTCTGTCATCTAGGCTGGAGTGCAGTGGTGCAATCTCAGCTCACTGCAACCTCCACCTCCCAGGTTCAAGCGATTCTCTCCTGCCTCAGTCTCCCAAGTACCTGGGACTATAGGCATGTGCCACCATGCCTGGCTAATTTTTTTTTTTTTTTAGTAAAGATGGTGTTTCTAGCCAGGATGGTCTCGATCTCCTGACCTCACAGTCCACCTACCTCGGCCTCCCAAAGTGCTGGGATTACAGGGGTGAGCCACGGCACCCGGCCAGAAGGCTTTTTATTTAAGCTTATATATATATAATATTCATGTTTAAATGATATCAGCTGACAGAAAGTTTAAATCTACAGAAGTTAAAAAGTAATTAATTTTGAACAGATTTATTTCAATCCTGGTAAATTATGCCTCTAAAATTCTTCTCACTGATGTCTTGAACAGTTATGTGACTTTTCTAAGTGGAAATCAGTGCTCCAGGTCATTGTAAAGACATAGATGTGACTGTGGATGGTTTGTAGGCAATTGTATGTAATTCTGTGAAGATAAGGTTACCCTCTGCTGAGGAGTTATGCAACAGCAATAGGGTTAGTCAGGTGTAGGAGTACCACATCCTCAGAGAAAATAAAAATAGAAACCTCAGCCACTCAGCCACTTATGGGCATGCAAGTTCAGTAAATGCATCTTTGGTATAGTCTTCAGGATGAAATCTAGAACATGAATGTAACTAAGAAAGCTAATTCTTAGTTGTTTTTTTTTTTTTTTTTCTGTAGAAATTATGGAGTGGACAGAAAGGAGCTAGGAAAGATGAAACTGAAAGAATATTGACATGTGTCTTTAGCATGCTCCAGGAACAAGAGTTGATCCTTCTGGCAAGCACACAGTATGATGGAGGTGATGTATTAGGCTAGAACAATGTCTGTATTTGTTTGCTAGGCCTGTCTAACAAAATAACATTTTATTTTCTCATAGTTCTGGAGCCTACTAATTCAAGATTAGGTGTCTGCAAGCTTGGCTTCTCCTGAAGCCTCTCCTTGGCTTGCCGATGATTGCCCTCTCACTGTATCCTCACATTGTCTTTCCTCTCCCACCTCTCTAGTGTCTCTCTGTGTGTCCAAATTTCCTCTTCTTATAAGAACACCAGTCAGATTGGATAAGCGCCCACTCTCATGCCCTCATTTTAACTTAATCACCTCTTTAAAAGTCCTATCTACAAAGATGAACACATTCTGAGGTACTGGGAGTTAGGACTTCAACCTATGAATTTTGAGGGGACACAATTTAGCTCATAAGAACCTCATTATTATATATAGACCTGCTTCATTTCATGCGTACAAATGACCTCGTCTTTATAAATTATTTAGCTCATAAGAACCTCATTATTACATATAGACCTGCTTCATTTCATGCGTACAAATGACCTCGTCTTTATAAATTGACTTTCCACATTTTCTTATTGGTATAAACTAGGTTGTCCAAATTTCCTTGAAGCCACACTCTTGAATATCCATCTTCCCAAGTACTCTAGGATATTCCTCAGTCACTTCCAACTCAACATGTCCTCAATGTGAATCATTGATGACTCTCCCAAATTTGTATCATCGCTTGTCATTTCTATTTTTACTTGATGCCAGTCTCTATTTATTCACCCAAGCCTGTATCTTATCCTATTGATTCTTTTGTCATCACTTCCTTCCCTATCATAAATTTGGTTACTCTACCTTCATAGTCTCTTTCCCTATTCATTATCATTTCATTGCTTTTGTTAGGCATCTTAATTTTTCTTGATTGCTGCAATAACATCCCTTTGATGTCCAACCCATCCACTCCATCCTCTATACACAGCTGTCAAAAAATCTTTCCCTAAAATGTAAGCCTGGCCATTTAATTCTGTCCTTTAACTTTTTCAATGGCTCCAATTGCCGAAGTTCAGCCCTATGAAGGTGGTTCAGAGGACCTCTGTCTATTCCTATAAACCTCTGTCTATCTTGACCCTCAAACACATCAACTCCAGATAGAATATGTTCTCCCTCAATATGCCATTTCTTTTTCTTTTCCTTTTCTTTTCTTTTTTTTCTTTTTTTTTTTTTTTTTTTTAGCTCTGGCTATGCTTATTCTTCCAATCATATTGACTTAGTAAACTTATCCATCTGACTTTGTTCTGATGTTACCATCCCAAGTACCATAGATGCTTTTTTTTTTCTGTTTCCCCTTGAGACTTCTGAAACCTCTATTCCACAATTTATGAGGCTGCTGTAATTATTTGCTTTTCTATCTGTCTCTCTCTCTTTCCTGAGAATCCCTCAAAGAAGAGACAGTTTCCTAGTAATCAGTTAATCATCTTTCTAGTGAATATAATGGGATTTGAACCATTGTCTCTGGAGTCTGACTGCCTGGGTTTCATTTTAGCCTAATGTTTCACCTTGCAATGTTTAAACTTGATGCAAGGTAAACAATACACACTAGTGTACTGGATTATCATTTACTAAAAAGAGAATTAATAATTTTTTAGAGAAAGTAATAGATTATACTTTTTTCCTGAATGGTATAAACAAATAATCACCAAGAAGGAGCAAAATGAAAAACTCTTTAGCTGTCTTTCTTGAAAATTACAGAAAGCTATGAAGAGTATCTGAGGTTATAGAGGTTAAGTATTAGGATTATGGATATTCATACTTACCATCTTGTCATCTTAATTTTACATTGACTTTCTCTTAGCTCTCTTTGACAGAATTGTATTAATATGCTGTCCAGGGCAAGTCAGCAAACTGCCAGCCCCACTGCATGCTCAAACATGATTTAGAGGATAAGAGAGCTTATATTCAGGAAAAAGCCTAATAACACTATCATTTAAGTGCCCCCTATCTACTAGTATTTTATAATTTGCTCTTGGAATTATTCCCAAATATTATTATACATATCATGTATAAACATATCAATTAAGATATATAATCTTTGCTATCAGTTTTTTGGCATCAGACATATCTTTATTTATTTTAAAGAAAATATTCATTGTATTACATCCATTTCTTTATGTTTGCCTAGCCAAAAGAAAAAATGCAATTTTCGATCTTTGGGTCTTCATTAGTTTCTTTATGTTAGAACTACCACCCATTTTTTTTTTTGAATAAGCAAAATATGAAGCTAATGATTTAAACATCATGGAAATAGAACATAATGGACATTTGATACATATTTGTTAAATGATAACACATATTATTTACCTTTGAAATATTGATGTCATAATCTATAAATCACACAACTAAGAATAGTTTTAGATTGTTTTTGATGAGGAGGAATTTCCAATCACCAAAGGAGATTAACTGAATCCTTATATCAGTAGTTGAATTTAGATCTAGGAATATTGTTCATTTCTGTACTTTGGGTTCATATTACAGATCATAAATCAAATTTTCTCTAATCCTTTAAGTGTCAAACAATTCTGTGAAAATAAGCCAAATACATCCCTCTTTTACATAATGGGATGTGACTTCAGATAAATATTGAAGCACATAGATAGGAAAGAATGTTTCATTAAAGGAAATACAAAAGAGTTGAACATGTAATTTTTTAAATAAATTTACTTATGCTCAAAGCAGAATACAGCCAAAGAGAAAGGCATAAAACATTTTTTGTAAGTAATAACAAACATATTGCTCAAAAAATCCCCAAGGCATGCCATTTTCCTATTGTAATAAAAATGCAGCATTAAAAATAGTACAACCAAAATAAGGAATCACTCATACACACAAATGTAGTTTTTTTAAAATAAAAACTGGAAGGTCTCAGTTTATATATATAATTCTCAGGCAACCTTTTATGAATAGGAACATCAGTGAAGTGACAAGTGGATAATAAAATGATTGCATATCTAAATTAATTTTTATTTTTAAAATTAAAATTATACCTTTAGAATGAGTTGTTTATGTTTGTAATTTTGGATTAGAATCTAGGGATAAACATTAAATACCTAAGCAGGCCTTCACATAATCTGCATGTTGATTTGCAAATGCAAAACCTACAAACACATTTTTGTATGGTTGGATTAACATATTTTGGAAGGAAGAGAGTAATTTAAGACTATCATCAAAATTCTATTGCATGCTTTGCTGAAAAAAAATTGAGATGTTAAAAATACTTATGCTTTTGATTTTATCTCATTAAAATAATGCACCATAAAGAAAGATACAAACAAACCAAGAAAAGCTTTGGGACTTTTCCCCCTCCCAGTCTAAGAATAGAACAAAGACAGGCCAACGATGGAATATGCTATGCAATGAAGCATAACCCTTGCCAATATTTTCTAACCCAAGCTCTGTGATTAGGTAGATATGCATTTGGACTACAGAAATCAATGTACCTAAACAAAACAAAGTCAAGTTACCATTGGATTTAAGGAAATGTTTGCTTTAAATGTAGAACTGGCTGAGAGATGTGAGTCAAAATTGGAGATAATGGGGAATGCCTATATGTAAGCATGCCCCTTAAATGTCTCTCATGGGGTATAATAAAGACAAATGGAATTAAATTGAAGGGAATTTACTGAAATGTAAGCCAAACAACAATCAAAAATACCCCCAAATACCTGTGAAAGGGAGCATCAGAAAAGCAACTGTATGTTAACTTTTATCCATATTCTAAATATTTATAGCCTAAAATTTGGCATGATGGAAGTCTCTCTTCACTAATTCATCACTCTGTCACCAGCTACAGAGCTATTTTCTTCTTTCTATGTCCCCATAAGTGAGAAGCACTTTGGATATTTTAATTGTATTATTTTTTTTTAATTTTCTGTGGTTATATATTAGGTGTATATATTTATCGGGTACATGAGATATTTTGATACAGGCATACCATCAGTAATAATCACTTCAGGGTAAATGGGGTATTCATCTCCTCAGGCATTTATCCTTTGTATTACAAACAATCCAATTATACTCTTAGTTTTAAATGTACATTAAATTTATATTGACTATAGTCTCTCTGCTGTGCTATTGAATACTAGATCTTATTCATTCTATCTATTTTTGTGTACTCAGTAACCATTCCCACATCCTCTCCCCCCACAACTACCCTTTGGACAATGTATTTTAATTCTCAATTTATATTTCTGTTTCCAACTAAAGGGTGAGCTCCTTGAAGCAAGGGACAATGTATGAAAGACTTCACATCTCCTGCAACTTGAAGAGAATGCAGAACATAAGAGTATGTGCACACACCAAAGTTCACTGAATGGTTTAAAGAAACCCAAATGCATTCTAGAGGAGCTTGCTTTACATTGTACCATCTAGTGAGCAAAATTTCTTTATGATGAAAAAGTACTTTTCCTGACAGTTGAATTTAGAAAATGAACTGGTTATTTCTATGATTTTTAAGAATTTATACTTCAGGAGTGACATTTCTTCTGTTAATTTCTGTTAAGTTTTCAGAGGCCTAGACTTTAAGTCCTCTGTGATAGGATTGAAGGGGACAGCCTAGGAACAATGAGCCTCTGGCTCATTGCTCTCTGGTAGCTGGCCAGAAATAGGAAGGGGAAGGAAGAGAGGAGTCCTGTGGCCTCTCTTCCCCTCTCCATGCCTCACTGCAAAAGTGGAGAGGAAGGAAGGAAACTAGAAAGGTGTCAGAAAGGGGTGTCATGAAATCTATGAGCATCCAAATTTGATTTTTTCAGCTAGTCACAAATTTAACATAACAACCTAAAATTAAACTTGAAACACAGAAAAAACAAATACCATTTGAGAAATATACTGGTAAATGATTACCTTGTCTATTTAAAATCCTTACTGACTATAAACTCTTTGAACAGCAATTTTGTGAGCCTTATGTGGCTTTTTATCCTGGGTCTTAGCAGAGAAAAAGTATAGTCATTGAATGATTAAATAAATAACTTTAAAAAAGACTTAGAACTAAGCAAGCAAACATATTATATAGGCAATTCCTAATATGCAAAGAAATGAAACTGCCTGCTGCCTGAAATTCTTTGAGGAATGATTAGAAGATTTTGTAAAAGACAGTAAATAAACATAGGTTGCAAGATGATTTTTGGAACTCAGAATTTTCCATAGGTACATGTTAACCACAGTGACTGGCCAAAACCTCAAATCCTAGTTTACCAATACTTTAATAAGCACAGAATTTATTGATCATGTCTTTCTTTAAGACAATGCAAGTTAACTTCCAGTTGGAAAGCCTTGGCTATGACTTCAATTCTTCTTAAAGGGACATTTTGAGGAGTTCATTGATAAAATATGAACATACATGAAAAACTGTTCAGCATTATTAGTCATTAAAGAAATGCAAATTGAAACTACAATGTGATATCAAAACACACCTATCAGAATGGCTAAATTTTTTTAAAAAAATGTAATAACATCAAATCCTGGTGAGAATGTGAAGAAAGTAGATCCTTATTCATTGTTTATAAGAATATAAAATGGTACAGCCATTCTAGAAAAGAATATGGCAATTCCTTATGTACTTACAATCAGTTTGTGTTAGCCACAGATTATGAGATGGAAGAACAAACATCATGTGGAACCACCACAAAACAAGACACCATAAAATGACCTACTATACTACTGTAGCATAAAATGTGTGCTGCTAATTTGTATTTTAATTCCAGAGATCTTCAGCAATGTAGTCTAACAAAGCAAACTGTCAGGAAGAATAAATAATAGCAACCCTAAAAAAGTAATGAAACCCGAACCTGCAGTAGATAGGGACTGTATAAAATTACACATCCACCTGAGTGAATGGAATATGTGAAAGTTGTTGCTGGCATTTTCTCCAGGAAGCATCTGTGGGAAATTGTATTGGATAGAGGCAGTTTTAGGAGCAGAGGAGGAATTCATTTACTAGAATTAGGTCCTAACAAGATGGAACTACTACCTCATATGGCTCATGTATAGCACTGTAGAAACATTTCATGAGTATTTTTTATTCCTTTGCTCACTGTAACATTTGTAAGGTGCTGACAAAATAATTTGGAGTTAGACCAATTGTCAAAAATATATTATAGTGTATATATTTTATGGTGAGGCATAGTGCTGTGGCTGAGTAAGAAGGAACCATGGTTAGGTTGCAGCAGGGAGGAATATCTAGAACAGAGCTCCTTATTTTACCCTTTGGATTTTACTATGTACTACTGAGCTTGACATACTTAAGCAGTATGATTCTGAGAATTCTGAAGAACTATGACTAAGCTGATCCCATCTGGAAAGGTCTTGATGTTATTTGGCCAGACATGACTCTTATGAGGTGGTCTATATCCAGATACTACACAACTTCTTGGAGTTTAGAGAAAAACAACAGAGGCTGTTCCAATCATTTGGTCAGAGCAGCGAGAGACTTTTGCATAAAATGCTCAAATCTTGGAGAAGTTACTTAATATTTCTGTCTCAGTTTTCTCACTGGTAAAACAGAGATTAGAGTATTGGCTTCCACGGTTGCCATACAGCTTAAAATGAGGTCAACCTGTAATGGACTTCAAATAATAACTAATGCATGTTAAATATTCTACAAAAGCTGTTATTGTTATTGTCATTAAGGCACAAACTTGTAGCATACAGGAGTGTGTATTAGTCCTTTTCCACAGGGCTATAAAGAAATACCCGAGATTGGGTAATTTATAAAGGAAAGAGGTTTAATTGACTCACAGTTCTACATGCCTGCGGAGGCCTCAGGAAGCTTACAATTATGTAGGAAGACAAAGGGGGAAGCAAGGACCGTCTTCACATGGCACAGGAGGGAGAAGAGAAAGTGAAGGGGGAAGAGCCTCTTATAAAACCATCAGATCTTAGATCTTGTGAGAACTCATTCACCGTCACAACAACAGCATGAGGGAAACCTCCCCCATGATCAAATCACCTCCCTTCGTTTGTATGGGAGATTACAAGTCCCTCCTTCCACACATGGGGATTATAATTCGCGATGAGATTTGGGTGGGAACATAGAACCAAATTATAATCAGAGTGTAATGCCTTGCTACTCAAAGAATGTGTGGGCTGTGAATAAATAGCATTGACATCAACTGGAAGCTTGTTATCAGTGAGGGATCTCCAGCTCCATCCCAGGTCTATTGGGAATCACAACCTGCATTTTCAACAAGATACCAGAGTATCTTTACGCCCAGGAAAGTTGAGAAGTGCTGACTGGCATAGTCAATTCACACTGAGGTGTTTCTCCAGCTTGCTTGCTTGCTTGCTTGCTTATTTATTTATTTATTTATTTATTTATTTATTTATTTATTTAGAGAGTCTCTCTCTGTCACCCAGGCTGGAGTGCAGTGGTGCAGTCCTGCCTCACTGCAACCTCTACCTCCCAGGCTCAAGTGATTCTCCCACCTCAGCCTCCCAAGTAGCTGGGACTACAGGCATGTGCCACCATACTTGGCTAATTTTTGTATGTTTTGTAGAGACTTGGCTTTGCCATGTTGCCCAGGCTGGTCTCAAACTCCTAGGCTCAAGTAATCCTCCTGCCTCTGCCTCCCGGAGTGCTAGGATTAACAGGCGTGAGCCATGGCTCTTGGCCCTCTCCACCTTCTATATAATACTGTCTGACTTAACCCTCACAGCCTCCTGGAAGTTGGCTTAGCTCCCTGGCCATAGCTGAGTGGTCTAGATATGGACATCTCCCCAGTTTGTACAAAAAATTATTTCCCTCTCCACGATTCAAACTGAGTGAGACATAGAAACTGGGAAGTGGATACTGAATCACGTCAGCAGCACCATTCTAGAGGGAAGTTCTACAAACTCCAGCAGTTGAAATAACAGGAGGGGCCTCAATTCCTGCTCTTGTCCTCTGCTGTCCTGAAGTGCCTGTTGGTTTGTCTTTCTGGACAGGCTGCAGTAGATGTGCCCTCATACATTGATTTTGTTCTTGTTCCCAAATCAACTCGGTGCCTCTGGTCCCTCAGAAAAATTTCTCCATCTGTCACCAAGGTTTTAGGGAAAGATCCCAAAATGTTCCTGAGGGAGCAAAGCATGACTCACCTCACATTCGCCTTACCACAAGGGGCCCACTTCGCGTTCTGAAAGAATCATTCTGAGTGCATTGGGCAGAGAAGTGGCTGGCAGCCTCTGTCCTCTATCACCATAAAATCCCAACTTGCTGAAAATGAGTTATCTAGGTTTTTGATGATTTCACCTTACAGATCTCTTGTCTTCACTGGAAGAAAGTAAATAAAGACAATGAATAAGCCAAAAAACTAGAGACTGAGCAAATAAAAAATGGCTGCATTTACCTGCTCTGGATCTTTAGGCATACATGTTGAAAAAATCGATTATTTTGCAACATATAGGGGATAACAACTTTGCCCAGAATGTTTCGTTTTGCTCTAGTTAAAAAGGGGTAGACTATCAGACTGAATTCAAAATAGAACTAAAACTGGAAAAGTTCCCTTATCCCCCTTGCAGCCCATGCTACAGGGGTGTGTCTCGCTTCTTTGGTGCGCCTGCTGCTCAGAATCCCTAGGGGGAGCAGGCAGACCGGTAGGTCGTGGGGAGCGTGGGCTCCGACCCCACAGCAGCGTCTAAGGGTGAATGCTTCCACCGCTTTTGAAGCCCCAATGGGCGTGTGTTATAGTGTGCTCTTTTAGTTTTGCCGTTTGTAGGCAGCTTGCGTTAATCAGCTGAGTTAGATCCTCTGCCTTATCGCAAGGACAGAGGGATTTCTGTATCTTGCCTTGGTGTATGGACAAGTATCGCAAGGACAGAGGGATATTCTGTATCTTGCCTTGGTGTACGGGAAAAATCAGATCACCCCTGTGCTTGGAGAATGAGTGCAAGGTTTTGTTGAGTGGAAGTAGCTCCCAGCAGATGGATGGGAAGCCAGAAGGGAGATGGAGTGGGAAGGTGGTTTCCCCCTGGAGTCAGGCCACTCAGGGCCAGACTCTCCTCCAACCGCCCTGGCCACATTCCCCTCGGCTTCTGCCTCATTCCGCTGGTTGATGGCCTGCCGGCATCTGCTGCTGTGTTCTACCCGTGTGTTCCTCTTGAGGTCTAGCCCCTTGTGTCTTCTTCCACTAGGGTCTTGGGGTTTTTATAGGCATAGGATGGGAGTGTGGTGGGTCAGGGTGGTCTTGGAAAATGCAACATTTGGGCACCAAAACAGGAGTTCCTGTCCTCACCTAGGTCCATGGGCACAGGCCCGGGGTGCAGCCCTAGCCCAGGACCATGCCCTTCTCTACCCAGCACTTCCCTGACCCCTCCTTGTATCAGAACCATATTTAAGTCAATATGGCTGACTAAATGAAGTTTCAGGTGCAAAACTTTCTAACTATAGCATTTTAACTGGGGCTTCTTGAGACATAAAGGGATTAATCAACACAGTGTCTGCTCAGGCTGTGAGGGTGGGGCTGGGGGTGGGAAGTGGAGTTTCCCAGATCTGGGAAAGCTCGCACTGGGAAACACTTGGAACAGTAAGACTTTTAATAGGCTATGTTCTGTTTGCTACCTTCAGAGGAGAAAAAATCTGTTCATCAATTGCTTTTTATTGACTGTAATGTTTAATTATCATTTTTATAAGTACTGGAGTTTCCATAAGTCAGAAACATCGTTTCCAGGAACTACACATTCTGAATCCCTGTCTCTATTCTTACACATGCTCTAATCATGATACATAAAACAATACAAAAATCAAGCTTTCCTCTCAAGTATTTCAGCACCATAAATGGTTTGCACGGTCCTGTGGGTCATTACTCTCTTAATTTACTGAAAATGCGTTTAATAATTGCTGGACATCTGAAGCCAAAGCTAGTCAGCACTGGTTATTTACTTCTCTTTTTCTCTATGGCAAGGGAGAAAGCCAGATTCCCATAGCTGTTCCAGCTCTCCCCCTCCCGAATAAAGCTTCTGCCAAAGCAGATTTTGTGCAGCTTTCCCTGCTTCAGAGCTGCCAGTTTTCCTAAGTACTGAATCAAAACTAATATATCATCCTTGAACTTTAAATTTCTGATGTGCCCTGACATTTGGAATAGCCTAGGAACCAGAAGGATAAAAAAGCAGCGGATTTTCCTTCTTTAATGATTTATGCTTTATTTTTGATCTCCTTTTGCAGTTCAGAGCAGTTTGCTGGCATCAGCCCATCTGAGGCACACAAAAGAGAAGCCTAGGGTGGTCTTCCTGTGGTTTGGAGGAAAGGCAGGCATACATATGCTGAGACTGTCCTACAATTACAGACTTTCTATATTTATCGAGAAAAGAAGACCAGTGATTAATTTCCAAAATTTAAAGTGGAGATATAGGAAATTGGGTGGACTTTTAAGGGCTCAAAAAGAACGAGCTTTCTAGCTATCTTCTTCTCAGTGAGCTTCTGCTTAATTCTTGAATTGAATTTGAATTTTTAGCTTGTTTAACAAGGAGCAAGGGCCCTGGGTTCTAATCAGAACATCAGATATCACTGAGAATTAATAGAATTGTGGCTGTGTTTTTACGTTGCCAAATATCGGCATGAATCTTACGAGGAAAGGAGAAAATGTGCAAATAACAATAGAAACTACTTTTTGAAACTCTCTCAAGTACTAAGCTGGATGGATGTCTGAGAAGCAAATGTCTTACTAAAAACTAGTAAGTTACCTAGATGCTAAGGTCGAGCTTCAAGATAATCTTTGTCTGTGTTAAAAATATAACTAGTCATCTAGGAACAAGAATTATCTTTCTGTTTTATTAAAGAAGCTGCTATCATTTTGTTAACACCACTCTGGATTGCTTGGGCCACCCAGAAGTAAGATGCTGCAATCACTTCTTCTCTGTGGAGAAATCCCCTGAGATAAGAACTGACCTGTTTTATCAATTGCCTTTCTGGGACCTGACAACTAAAAAGTTAACTTTCTATATTAAGATGCTATTGCAATAGCTGTTTTGCAATAGTAGATAAATATTGAAATATTAAAAATACTAACATCTAAAACATTGGAAGTTAAATGATTAAAATGTTTAAACAAAATAAATAGTAAATAATTATTGCATATATATTTCATTTCTGATGTTAGAAAACATTTTTTGACATAAATGTAGCCTGATTTGAGCTTCTCAACTCTATTCCTGAAAGTAATACATAGAGAAGAGAAGGCACCTCAACAGTATCTCTATTTTTTCACTTCTACTCCTCGGACACATCTAAACCAAAGAGAATTCGAACTTTTGCATGTGCGCATAACCAATCACAATGCTAATCTTATAATTTTACAGCTGGAGATGTCTTCAACACAAGCTTCGGAGCCAGGCTACCTGATTTGAGTCCTGCTTCAGGTACTAAGCTAGATATGCAGTAGATCCTTGGGCCAATTATCTAACTTCTGTCACCTCCATTTTCTCATCTGTAAAATGGGAGTAATTACAGTACCCACCTCATAGGGTTGGTTTTGAGGCGTAAATGAAAATATACACAGAGCACTTAAAACATATTGAAACTGGCATAGTGAACACTAAACTTTTAATTCTTGATTTTATCTAAATGTGTTATTTTACCGGTGAGGAAACCAAAAAGTGAAGTTAATACTGCTGAAGTTGATCTTGAAATTTGTTTTACATCACCCCTTTTACCTAATGGATAATTTATGACCTGCAAATTTTCCTCTAGCTGTCCTAATGCCAACTCTTTCTAATGTTCCCTTGAAAGATACATGTCCCGAGAACCCTGAAAGTATCATATTCCATACAGTTTCATCTCAATCTTCTGACAGTTTGCAACCAAGTTATTATATGCAGTCTAAACACACTCTGAAAATTCATCACTTGAGGTTGACTAGTTCAGTATTTCAATATAATGTTTAATCTGATAATTAAACACAAGGAACACTGCATAAAACAGTCTAACTTCTTTTTTAATTGTAATGTTTCTCACCCTGTTCTATGGATCTCACCATCCTCTTTAGAAAATCGAATTCTGCTAAGATGGTTTCAAATGATTCTATGTTACTCTGCAAGTCCTTGAGTTAATAAAATATAACATTCATAATGCTAGAAATGTTACCCTTGGTGAAGTATAGCATTGATTTTGATGCTCATTTTGTGATTTGTTCTCAATTCTTATCCTTTTTTCCCCCACTACTAGGTTAAAAATAACATGGAAATATGGTGCTTTTTTTCCTCTTGCTTCACTATCCCACACCTCTGGAACATTAACTAAATTGCAAGTGCTAGCTTCCTAAGAAAAAAAAGTGCTTGTTAAAATTCAGCAACTGGCGTGAACAGTAGGTACTTTTAATCTGAGTAAAACAATTACAACAGAGAGTGCAGTTCCAAGAACTGCGCAAAAGCTCTTGGAACCCTGGCTATGTTGTCAGACACCTATCTTTAAATTGCCTCCTGCCAAATGATGACTGTGGCCCTGTCACCCTGGCCAGCCCTATAAGTCTCATTCACACTCCTTCTAATTGGCAGGCCCTCACTCTGGGCACCTCTATGGCCCTTGTAACATTTTTTAGGCAGATAACTTGACACTGTAAATTTGGCTAGGAGCCTGCTACTGTGGGATTTCTTTACATCTGCCCTCATGGTCACGTCAGTTCATACCCTTGAAGTTCCAGCCTAAACATTTTGCAAATTAGATTCCAGGAAAGAAAGATGTGGCTGCATCAGAGAGCTGGCCGGCCCTTTCACCTGTTTGAAGAAGGAAGATTTGGTTACTGGGAGAAGGAGGGCTGAAAAGGTGGTTTCCATGGACAAGAACAGGAGGGAGAGGACTATCTTCCTATCAGCTTTTGAGGACTTGAGGAAGCCTAGAGTGTGCGGCATTTGGTTTCCGACACAAATGTGGCAGCAGGCTGGGGAAACCTGATAACAGCTTTTGTGACCCCTGGGTCTGGAAACAGTTTCACTGATTGAAGTCATATAAGTTCAGCTAAATTTGAATGTGTTGTAAAAATTTTCTGGCAGCCTGACATACAGTTGTTCCTGAAATTATAGGGTAGTGTCTTATCTTTCCTAGTATGTAATTTTTGAAATACTCTTCTGGATGGCGTTTCAGATGATAAATATAACTGAGTTATTGTTTTGTGCTACGGTTTTCTCAGGCTTTGAGCCTGGTAAAAAGAATAGAGGGTATTTTCTGGCAACTTTGTTTTCCTAAATATATTGGAGACTGCAGCAAAAATCTGCTTAGGAACTAAACTTTGGTAGAACATAAACAGTCTGCTTTAGCTAGAGCAATTTATTTTCCCTCACATTTCCAGAGACACTGGTATACAAGAAGTTAGATCCAATGGATATTTTATGTGAGAAAACCGTTAGTATGCAGCATTTCTTTCCAGTGAATTATTGAGTTGGGTAGCAGCAAAATAGGCAGGAGAGAAGCTAGCTTTCAATGAAATAGTCCTTTGTTGTTTCAAAGGCAACTCTGAACTTGCCTCACCCTCAGACACTGCTGCATATAAAACAGCAGTAGCACAGACTGGAGCAAATGCCTTGACAGGCCCTCCATCACTTGTCTACTCCTGTCTCATTAACAAACAAATCTCCACCAGTCAGCCTGTGCTCTGCTCTTTGGGGAGAACATGGGGACGGTCAGGATGAAAGAGGAGTGACAAGAATGAAATGTCCAGGGTTAAATCTAAGACCAAAGGCAATGAGGTGCAACCACTTTTGATGGCCTAGGCCTTGACCTCATAGTTGTAGTTGCAGCAATAATGACAACTCATTTAATTACTTAACTTTGTTTTCTCAATCCCAAGCATTTCTACCAGCTGAGACCACTCCAAGTTTCATTAGAAATTCTCGATTTGATTTGGAGGAGAACTTTGCCATCTGCTCTAAGAAGATGGTCAACATGTGGCCAGCTATTCCATATATAAAACTACCACATTGGAAGATATCCTACAGTTCCACTACATAAAGAGCAAAGCCTTTGTCATGCCATCGATTCCATTTATAGGGTTTATAATCAAAGCTCATTTATTCAAGTTGTCGCATATATCAACGTCTGAACTGGTTCTTGTGACGTAGAAGTGAATTAGCTGTAGATCTTACTTTCAGATAATTCACAATCTTATAGAGGAACAAGGCTGAGGAGAATCTCTAACCTACTAGGATATAATTTTAAAAGCAATATAATACATAGTGAAACGTACTTGAGACATGGCCCAGTAGTAATGTCATCAGATGTCTTAGCAGGAGTAATCGGAAATTTTAATCTTATTATGGAGTTACTTTTGGCAACATGGAGTGTGTTATGCAATGGACTGCCTAAAATAGCATATTTCCATTTAGGGTCCTCTCCTGTTTGTCTGAAGATTGAATGAAAGTGCTGAGTATTTCAAACTCGGGGCAAAGGTACATCACATACAAAAACAGACATTATAGCACAAGGCAGGGCCAATACATGGCACTTGTGTTTCTACTAGTCTCTTCTCTTCCATGCCCCTGCAGATATGGAGGTCTATCATGGCTGTCTTTCTGAATGGATCTGGATTTAGCTTTAGACTCCTCACTCTACATAACCTTCCAAAGAGTCACTACTAATCAAGCCTAGTGTACATAATAGATGAAATGTATTTTTCCATCACAGGTACAAGTATTCTCAGATTCTAACTTAGAGACCATTTTATTTGCTGACTAGTAATTCTTGAGCATGAAATTAGAGTTTCTACCTTTCACCAACACCATGTGCCAAATATTTTAATTCTATCATTAGAAAACAAGGTAAGAATTGTGTAGGTTTTTAATGAAACAGTTCTATATTGCCACAAAACCTACTTAGGGTTGATTCTACTCTATATCATTACCATTGAGGAGCTCAAAAAGTCCACAGTGGCTCCAAACCATTGTGGTCATATGTATAAATTAAAAATATAGTGATAATGAAAATTAGAAGTAAATCTAACAGGATTAAGTATTTCCTTACATATAATTATAGAATCAGTTCAGAATGTGTGAAAGCTCTAATTGTTGGTTTAAGCAATCACTTCAATTTATTTTAAACTAACATGATCAGGTATAACTCTTCTGAAGACCCTAATGTGCCTGTTCTGGTCACGGTAGTGAAAGTTATGTAGCAGTAATGAACAATCCAAATTTCGGTGGTTTAAATGACAGTTTACTTATTTTTCATGAAAATCCTCTGTGAATCTTGGTCCCTCTGTGGGGACACTACACTCCCCATGCGGCTCAGTACTGTTCCTCCCACATCAGCACAAACATCCATGACTGCCTCAGCTGGGGAAGACAGAGGAAGAGACTAGAGAACTGGAAATTAAATGGCTTTATCTGGAAACAATATGCATCACTTCTTACTCATTAGGCAAAGCAAGTCACAAGCTGTGGCTAAGTTCAAGGGAACAGGAAAATACAGCATTTCTATTCCATCTGTCCTAGAGAGGAAAGCAGCATATTAGTGAGTAGAATAGTAGTAATATCAGCTAGAGTGCCTCAAGCCTTTTCCATCTCTTAAATTTTTGTCTTAAGAGATGTATCATGTAGGGAATCTCAAAGTTTGAGATTCAGACAATGGGGCAAAATCTATATGGTTTAAATAGTCAAATCCTTTATTAGGTGACATTAAGTAGCTTACAGACTTCCTGGGAAGGTCAGAGAGTCACGCTTGGAAGATATGAAGACAAGAACAATTCCAAACCATAGTATGAGTTGGCTCAAGAACAGCATGGTCACCCCTATCAGGACAGGAATCAGATCCATAGCTGCCCTGGCTGATGCTTGGGTGTGGACATTAGCATCTTCATCATTGTTGCCTCCCCAGAATAAGTACTACAGCTACACTCTTGCGAGAAAGTGAGTTCTAAGCAAGAGTGATGTGTGGGCATAACTCATGAGTGGAGCTGAGGCCATATGACCTCAATGTGTAGAGGAGGACAGGGAAGGGAAGTCAGGCTTCTCTGAAAGGTGTTCAAAAAATGCTGGTTGTCTATTAACATGTCAATTGTTCATCACGATAACCTCCCCTGTAGACACCACTCTCTTATTATTTTGTTTTTAATATTGTTAACTTTTTCAAAATATAAAAAGAACATTTACCTTTTAGTATAAAATACTTTACAAACTCATATTTTCTTCAGTCCCTTCATGGTTAGTTGGTTTCCCTTTTCCATTAGACTTTTAATGCCCCAAAACAGAAACCATTTTTTTCTCATCCAATAAACTAATTGGAATTTTATGTAGACTATCTGTTTTATACACAGGGTAGTCATTAAAAAATACTTAGAGATTGCATATTTTAAAATAAGTCAATAAAGGTAAATTGATCAATTTGCAAGTTCTATTGCATTCATTCTAACAACAATACTGACCTTTATTCCAGGTAGTATACTAAGTGCTTTATGTGTTTTATTTCATTTAATTCATACAGGAATAATGAAGTAGACATGTCTATTTCTCCAATTGTACATATGAGAAAATAGAGACTTAGAGGTCTTAAACAGCTTGCTCTAGATTACACATTTGGGTGGTGGCCAAGTTAGGATTCAAACCTAAGTGGAGCAAACTTCAGAATTTAACCACTATTTTATATTGCTTCCATGTCTACTTTAAGGATTACATGAGCAGACTGTAGTAGAAAGAGAAAAAATCGATAGATCTGGAATAAATTACCTTAGAAAAGGAAGGCTGATCCCAGGGCTAAAGAAAGTATAGCCATTATATTCACTAATATTGCATATCTCTTCTAATACAACATTAAAGGACTCCTGGAACACATTGAAGGGGCTTAGGGTAGAGCCCTCTAATTTTAATACGTTTCACATTTCAAGATCAAATTTCCCAGAAATAACCAGAATTGTGCATATTAAAAACTTACTTTTATAATTATTATTATTACTGAAATATAAGCTCAGTAATGAAAGATTGATTTTATTCATATTTATCAAAAACAGAAATTAGGCAATACATTGCCTTTAATCAAACTGTTAGGAACATGAAGTTTAGTATGTACAGGTATTAGTTATATCTGCTAGTGGTAGTTCTTGTATGAACTTGTAATAAAATTATTAGGAGTAGGTAAAGAACTAACCTAAATTGCAGCCTTTTTATCAAGAGGATGACATTTAAGCCAATACTAACATTAATGTGATGGGAGTAACAATTTACGCTAAGGCTATAACTTTTGGTGTATTGTTTTAATGTGTCAGACTTTGATTTAACATCATTATGAATAGTCGCTTGCAATGATAAGGTTCAAGAAAATTTATGAGAGTTTATGGAACTTTGAGGATTTTCATTGAGTTAATCATGATGATGAATTCATTACCTCTATATTTATCAGTAAGATATACAGAAAAAGCTCCACACATGAGCATATATATATTAATGATAATTTTATAGCATTCTCTATTAATGAAATTCCATGTTCAGAAGAATCTTATCTATCTCTAATACACTTCTTTGGATTTGGAGCTATTTGAGGAGAAAGTTTGGTTATTTTTTGATGTGGGATAAGTATTTTCACCTTCAGAAGTTAAATCAAACCTTTAATAGATGTAAAGAATGTTCATAAATGGTGACTGAGAAATTACAGTGTGCGAGAATATTTCTGAGGGGGACTGGAAGACAGGATGAAGCACTGCATGGTTGTCATTGTCAGGTCCTGTGAGCTCAGACACTAACATGAATGCTGTTGAACTATGAATGCCTGGGCACATCACTTAACCTTTCTGTGTTTCCATTTTCTTATCTACACAATGAGGCTAATAATACTGATTGACCTCACAGCATTTAATTAGACTATTGGGAAGCTCTTTGAAAATGCTAAGTATCATTTGTTGGCACTTAGCTTCATGAAAGGTTTGTGTTTTTAACACACTGCAGCTTGAGGATGTGTTGGTACAACTCCTGCCAACTTCTTGTTTCTCCACCATATCTTTTCTGAGCTCCCTTTGAAGTCAATGGGAATTAGGATGATTGAAGGCACTTAGCAGAGGCTTCAGGTATGAGAGTGTATTTTCTGGCATGTTTATAGTAGCACTATTCTTATAAAGAAAGTGCCCTGCCTCTCAATGGAAAAGGAGCTTGATGGTTTCTCAGGGGTTTATGGGTGGGTAAATGAATGATTGCTCATGGAGCTTAAGGCCTAGAGCAGGAGATTTTTGGCAAAGATACTAAAAAATGTTTAAATTATTTGAAAAAAACAATACGTACACTTTTAGGAAACATAAATAATAACTTAGGCTCCTCTAGGGGAGGATTAAACTTTTTACTTTCTGTTCAGAAGACATAGTTGTTACCTAATAATGCTTGTTAAAGAAATGCATGATGGATGGGCAAAAACTACTATACCAGTTGTATGTTAGATGATTATTATATTATATAACATTAGTGCAGCATCTAGAATACATTTTTGCTACCTTCTATGTACTCCTTTATGTGGTTTTCTTGCTCTATTATAGCATTAACCAGAATTCTTTGTGGTACTATTTACAGAAATGTGGAAATGTATTGTATGACATACTTTTACTCAAAGCTTTAAGGAAAAAAAGGGGGAGTTCCATCACACTTTCCAATTTGCACACCTATGGAAACATCACTATACTTCCATGACATCCTTTCTAGACTGTTTTAACAGCCTTCCAGTTGGTATCCCTATTTCTAATCTTTTCTCAGAGCCATTTTACAATCAGTTGCCAAACTAATCTTTTTAAAATATGGCTTTCATGATGACACTTGTTTCAAAAGCTTTAGTGTCTCCCTATTTCCTATTGTGTCACTCCTATCTTCAAAACTATAATTTTAAAATCTGATGTGTTTTAAAAGGATAAGCTGAATTGTGACCCCGGCCATCATATGTTGTGTTCTTAACACCTTGTACCTCAAGTGTGAACATTTTTAGAAATAGGATATTTATTTATTTATTTATTTATTTATTTAGAGACAGAGTCTTGATCTGTCGCCCAGGCTGGAGTGCAGTGGCATGATCTCTGCTCACTGCAACCTCTGCCTCCCCGGTTCAAGCAATTCTCCTGCCTCAGCCTCCCGAGTAGCTGGGATTACAGGTGCCAGACACCAAACCTGGCTAGTTTTTGTATTTTTAGTAGAGACGCGGTTTCACCATATTGACCAGGCTGGTCATGAACTCCTGACCTTGTGATCCACCTGCCCCGGCCTCCCAAAGTGTTGGGATTAAAGGCATGAGCCACTGCACCCAGCCTGAAATAGGATATTTAAAGAGGTAGTTATGGTAAAAATGAGTTAATTATTGTGGGCTCTGATCCAATATGACTGGTGTCCTTATTACAAGAGGAAATTTGTACACAGGCACAAAGAGGAGACCCTTTGAAGACATAGGGAGAAGGCCATGAACCAGCCAAGGAGAGAGGCCTCAGGAGAAACCAACTCTACCCACATTTGATCTTGGAGTTCTAGGCTCTAGAAAATAATTTCTCTTCTTTAGCTACCTTGACAATGGTATTTTGTTATGGTGGCTCTAACAGACTAATACATCATCCACAATATAAAAGCCTTCATGGCTTTACAACCTTATTTCTCTAATGATAATTTGAATTTTAATCATCTGGCTAAATAAAAACCAGGACTCTCTACAATTCAAGGGAAGAACACTGAGTAAGAGATAGAACACCTTTTACTGACCACAGGACTTAGGAATATCATGTCTCCTGTCCAAAATGTGGGAAATATACTTGCTTTTCCTGAATCAAAGGTCTGTAGGCTTTCAAATAAGACGGCACATATGGAAGCATTTGGAAAATTGGAAAATGTCAGAGACTTTCCAAACTCTGTTCAATTGTAGGTAACAAAGAACTTTGATGATACAAGCTCAGCTCCACCCTAATCTGGAGCCCAAATTTGACTATGTTTTAGAAGCCCTATTTATACCAGTAGGTAGAATCTAAACTCAGCTTTGATGACTGGAGCTGTCTATCTAATGGGTTTGGGATAAGCTCGTTGGGCACCTGTGTCTTCTCTTTAGATTTCCCAGTGATTATGGCATTATCCATATTGCTCGGCTTCCACCCTATAAATCATTGGTGGAAATCAGACACTGCTCCAAACAATAACCTTTTCGTAGGTGTAGGACACTCCCTGGAACCTACTAAGTGCTTTCTAACCCCTCTGTCACAGAGTTAAATCTTATCCTTGGACGCTCGTCAAATACTGCGGCTCTGCTTTAGATTGGAGCATTTGTCCCCAAGATCATGACAGCCTCCTGACATGCTACTGCCTTTTGATGACACTTGCCATCCATAAGAGTAGATGCCCTCTGTCTGAGTACCAGCCTTGCCAGTTCTCCCAGACATGATTTAGACCTTGATTCCACCCCTTTGGGGATAGCCCCACAGATAGCTTAGGCCCTTTTCTGCCTGTTCTGCCTTGTGTACTTCCTGCTATTGCTCTAATAGTGAGCTCCATCACAACTTCAAGGCTCAGCTCATATATGATCCTATGCAAAAATAAAGAAATCTTCTTCTTGTAGAAACTCAAAGCTCAACTCAGTTTCTATTTTCTCTAAGAATTGTTTACTCTCTTATATTTTCTTTCTTTGAACTCCCAAAGTATTTTCAGTCTGTGTTACAACATTGAGCCCTTAATTATGTAATTGATCTTTTTATATTCTTTTTGTGAATATTTCCTATGATTTTCTTTTGACAAATAGATTATGAAGTCTCAATAATACACTTTTACTGAGCATATATTCTGAGCATAACAAAATATAAAGCTTTAAATGAGTTTTGAAAGTAAAAATACCCGACTGGGCATGGTGGCTCATGCCTGCAATCCCAGCATTCGTGGTGGCGGGCACCTGTAGTCCCAGCTACTCGGGAAGATGAGGCAGGAGAATGGCATGAACCCGGGAGGCAGAGCTTGCAGTGAGCCAAGACTGCGCCACTGCATTCCAGCCAGGGTGACAGAGCGAGACTCCATCTCAAAAAAAAAAAAAAAAAAAAAAAAAAAGTAAAAATACTAATTTTTTTCTGGCATGTTATTTATGCTTTTTATAAACACACTTTAATTTTAGGCTACACAAGTACATTTTGTCATAGCCTTTTTAGGATGTTCCTGACATTCACGAGTTTAAAGTTTAATGTAATTAATTTTGTCAGTGGTTTTCACTTTATATTTATGCTAAGAAAAGCCTTCATTTCCATAAACTCAGTTGAATATTTAAATACATTTCCACTTGGCTTTTATATTTTATTACATAAATTCTTTAATTCAAACAGTACATTATTAAATTTGTAAATGCATGCACATAATGACTATGCATAGGAAAAAATGGGCAAGAAACATAAAAATGTCAATATGATTATGTGATCAGGTCTAAGGAGTAATTATTTTGTTTTTTCTATATTGCTATATATAATTTTATTTTTTAATGTTTTTCTATATTGCTATATATAATTTTATAAATAAATTTTTATTTAATATAATTTTATTTTCTATATTGCTATATAATTCTTAGCTGTTGCTAAGAAGTAACTAAGAAAAGGTATTTTGAAATACTTATTTCTGTGCTTTCTTGTGTCATTATATTGATTTCTTTCTGAGCTTTTAGTTCACTGTTCTCTCTGGATATCTATCTATCTATCTATCTATATTTTTTTTTGAGATGGAGTCTGACTGTGTAGCCCAGGCTGGAGTGCAGTGGCGTGATCTTGGCTCACTGTAAGCTCTGCCTCCCAGGTTCTCGCCATTCTCCTATCTCAGTCTCGCAAGTAGCTGGGACTACAGGTGCCTGCCACCACGCCTGGCTAATTTTTTGTATTTTTAGTAGAGACAGGGTTTCACCGTGTTAGCCAGGATGGTCTTGATCTCCTGATCTGGTGATCTGCCCGCCTCGGCCTCCCAAAGTGCTGGGATTACAGGCGTGAGCCACTGTGCCTGGCCATCTATGTATATTTTGATTATATCTTTACAAACTTTTCTTAAAGTAGACCAAGTGTCATGGTTAAGTAAATAGGTATAGGGGCTGAAAAAATAGAAACAGTAACATTTTAATAATCTAAGCATTCTATTTTAATCAGGATAGATTCTGCTATGGTAAAAAGTGAAAAGAAAAATCTGACCCCATAACTCTGTGTTTTAAGGCAATAACGATTATTCTGGTTCACATTACATCTCCATCTTCGGGCAGAAGGGAACTTAACACAACATAGTCACTTAGAGGCCTGGGTTGACAGAGAAGCCACCATCTGAAACTTTATGGGTCACCTTGCTGAAAGAGAAGAGCTCAAGGAGAGTCTCTCTCACCAGCAATTAAATACTCAGGCTGGAAGATGACTTCCAATCACAGCTCCTTGGTCAAAACTAGTCACATTGTCCCAAAACAAGTAAAGTAGGAAATGCAATCCTATTATGAGTCAGAAGGCAGAGAATTAGAAGCTTTTGGTGAACAGCACTAATCACTCTTTGACATTATTTTAAGACTGAGCAAAGAATATTTCTAATGTAAATTCTCAAATGCTATGAATAACAACTTGGCTTAAAAAATAGGTAATTTTTCATTTAAAACATTTTCATTTTTCTTTGTGTTACTAAAAATAGGGATATATTGAATGCCTATAAATTCAAATCATATTAAAATGATACTTAGAGTTCTAATTAGTTATGAAAATAATAGCTTTGTAAGTCCAGATTGTTGCATATTCTGTTTACTTAAAATGAGAATGTGATTAAGAATATCATTTTGGCAATTATATTCAGTTTTTTCTGTTAACTAATTTAAATAAATAGGAGGAAAAATGTATTTAAAAGAAAAAGTGATTGCTTTTTATGCAAGTCATTTGATAGACAAAACAAAGATATCATAAAACATTTAAACTTTTGTAACGAAATTGTGATAGAATATTCTTATATTTATCACGAGTACCTAGTAATTTAAAGAATTCCATGAAGAGATGAAATAGGAAAAGAATTAAGTTGTTGGACATAATAAGTATTTAAAATAAACTAAGGAGAGAGTTAGTTTCAGGATCACCTCAATTATACCTGTGGCTTTGAGAGTCAACTTTTAAAGGCTAGATTATTTAAACGATCCTCCAAACATAATCTTGATATCCTCCCATAATGTAAAGGGACCATCTTAGATTAAAATGTTTGGAGAAAAAACACAACAACTTTTTTCCAGTCATTTTCTGTTGAAGTATTTTCAGTGACCCTGTTAAAATAAATCAAATTTTGCACCAATAGGTTTAATAAAAAAATAATAAATGACTGGGTCATTTGGTTATTTTCTTGCTAATAGATGTTTTCATCCAGTCTTCAGGCTCGGAAAGTATTTTTTTTCCATGGAGAAGAATAGTGTGAAATCATTTATATGGTTTAAACTGTCAAAAAGCACTGTCATTAAGTCATTAATGTATGTCCATAGGGGAAACATTCTCCTGAGGCCTGATGGTGTTCCTAAACCATTTGGTCTGTGGTCTCGTGTTTTACATTTTCAGCAGAACATCTCTTGTATATTACAGTTTCCTACTTGCTTGGAGGTGCTCCATTATTGTCCATTTCGAGTATAGTAAATGACAAACTCCATGATGTATTCATTCCTATCTTTTAACAATAGCAAAGTATGCAGGCATCAGTTTACGTCACTTTGTTAACAGGAATAATTCAAGAAAGGGCCCATACTTGACCTCCCCTTCCCATCCCCCGCCAAAAGAAAAAAGAAAAACCCAACAAAATCAGAATCAACCTCCAAATTCATTGAGAAATGCTTGCTTTCAGATTTAAGTACTTGTTACTTTACAAATTAAATTAAGTGCTTGCTAGTTCACCAAACAATAGAAGTTTTGTATTACACATTATTCCTATGAGTTAGATAAGAAAACATTTCAAATATAAAGGGAAAGAAATGGTAACCATTTGGCTGGCAAGATTTCTTTTTTTATATCATGAGATTGGAAGACTGATGAAGTGTCCAGGATTTGTAGGAGATGGTTCCAGATGTCAGGAGCTGCAAGGAAGATGACTGTGACAAGGAGAATAGCAGAATATGTGATGGCGTTAGGAGTTCAGGTCTTGGATAGTCTGAGAAAGTTGACAAATATTGTGGCTTTGATACAGCAGATAGATGAGACTATTAGTATAAAGAATATTGAAAAGAAGGGAAATTATTTTAAAATGGATTTTAGAATTATTGGAAAACCAGGTCTTCATAATCTGAAAAATGCAACCAACATTTTTCATAAGGATTCAGAAGCCTTTAGGCTCCTGGATTCCAGGGGTCTCTGAGGAGGATCACTGGAGTCATTTAAGAGTCTTTCAAAACATTTAGCAGAGGTGAGGGGGATGAAAAAAGGCGAATGTGACTCATGTAAAACTGCCATGGTGGATGCATTTGTCTACAGGATACGACACAGGAGGAAAATGGTAAGGCATGCTTCGGGACACTGTGTAATTTTATACCAGAACCATCAGTTATTAGGTATACAGTATTGGGGATAAAGGAAACCAAAGAAGTTTACATTGGTATCAATCAGAATAATGAAGCAAGATAAAAAATAATGAAGAAAATAGGACTAACCTAGAAATTATTATTCAGATTTTAATACATTACACAAAAATAAAGAAAATCAATGACTAGAATAATGGCTGATGTGACATATTCACTGTATTTACTTGTCAAAATTTTTTGTTCTAACTTATAACTGTCAGATCTGAGAAGGAAAAATTGTAGAAAAAGGAGCCATTTCACATTTCAACTGATGGAAGCTAATGTTATATAGTGAAATCAGTGGTGAATTTGGATCAAGAAGAAAGGAATTCATATCCTGGGTCTGACACAAACCAGATGTGTTATCAGGAAAAAGTCACCCTGTGAGTGTTCATTTCCTCATCTGTAAAAATGAGAGTTATAATTGCAGTAGAAACATCCACAGCCATCAGTATTCATTCCCTCTTTCTTCCATAGGAATCAAACTTACAATTTTTAGCTGGCCATTATGTTGTCCCAAATGAAGACTGCATTTTCCATTCTCCCTTTGTAGATAGATGCAGTCATGTGATTAAGTTTTGGACATAATTAGAACTGCTATTCAGTAGCTTTGAGGAACCTTCCATAAAAGATGACTGATGCAAGTCCATTGCCTTCTTTTCTTTAAACTTTTCCCCATCCTGCTGTCTGAAATGCAAATAGGAAGGCCAAAACTTCAGTGGCTCTCTTAGACAAAGAGGACACGGCCACACATTAAGTATGGCAGAATATATGGCTGGGCACAGTGACTCATGCCTGTAATCTCAGCACTTTGGGAGGCCAAGGCTTGTGGATCACTGGAGGTCAGGAGTTTGAGACCAGCCTGGCCAAAATGGTGACACTCTATCTCTACTAAAAATACAAAAATTAGCCGGACGTGTTGGCGAACGCCTGTAATCCCAGTTACTTGAGAGGTTGCGGCTGGAGAATCACTTGAACCCAGGAGGTGAAGGTTGCAGTGAGTTGAGATCATGCCACTGCACTCCAGCCTGGGTGAGAGAGCGAGACTCCGTCTCAAGAGAAAAAAAAGAATGGCAGAATATTGTGTTGGAAGGAGCCTATTTTTTTCAGGACTTAGTGAAGCAGAATCAATATATTAGCCTTCAGAATTTTATGTACTAGAAAATACATTTCTACCTTATTAAACACTGTTGTTTATAGCCGAACTTAATCCTGATAATATGCTTACTTTACAGTTGGCTAGAACTGTTAAATAAAAGGTTGGGTACAAAAACTACAGTAGTCCCCCTTTGTCCCCAGGGGATATGTTCCAACAACCCTACTGAATGTCTGAAACCCCAGTCAGTACCAAACCTAACATATGCTACTTTTTTCTTATATATGCCCATGAAAAAGTTCAATTTATAAATTAGGTATAGTAAGAAATTAACAATGATAACTAATAAAAAAAGGACAGTCATAACAATATTCCAGCATCACTACTCTTGCACTTTGGGGTCATTATTAAGTAAAATGAGGGTTCACTTCAATACCAGAATAGTTGATCTGAAAGCCTAGGTGGAGCTAAGTGACTAATAAGTGGGTAGCATACACAGCGTGGATAAGCTGGACACAGGGAGGATTCATGCCCTGGGTGGACAAAGCGGGATTTCATCATGCTATTCAGAAGGTGCTCAATTTAAAATTATGAATTGTTTCTTTCTGGAATTTTCCATTTAATAGTTTTGGACTGAGGTTGACCACCAGTAACTGAAACCTTGGAAAGCAAAATCACAGATAAGGGGGGACTAATATACTATCAAAATTCTGGCACATAATGGGAGCATAATAAATCATAGCTGATTAAATTAATCTATGTTAAGCAATAACATCTTAACATGAATTTAGATTATCATCAATATATGGCTCACTGGCTGTTCACATCTAAATTTTTAAAAAATAATCTATCTTGAGACTGCTTGAAATGATTAAGGAAGTGGAACAAAGAAGCAGAGAAAAAATAATAAAGGCAAGAGATGAACTAAGTCACATAAAGGTCAATAGTCACCTCCCTTTAAAGACTTCTCTGTTCATTTAGATAGAACTATCACCTTTCTCCTTTGTGCTCTCCAGAATATTTGAACCCCAAACCATGCATTACTGTTCCATTTTATACCTCTGTGTGAACATGTCATCATCTTAGAGAGCAACATTGAACACCTCGTCTGTGCCAGGCATGTGTATCTCATGTATCTCACTGGATAGTGAGCTCCTTGAAGGCAGGACTCATTCTGTATGTAGTTACCTGTTCTCCACTTAGGGCCTGGTCTAATTATCAAAAGTCCTGATTAGCTTTTATTTATAAACAGATTTCTTTACCCAACTCCAATATATGTTTTTTTTTTTTAGGAAAAAAAGCAAACACCTACGTTTGGCATGTAGTACATATTTAGTAAAAGTTTTGATTGATTGAATTTTTTCTTCCAACAAGAAATCACTAGAGTGCAGAATGCTGTGTTTTTATATCTACTTTACTTTACTGTGATTGCAATTTTGATATCATCTTTTCTTTTCCCTCTCTCTCCAACCCCCACTGTTATCCAATCAGTAGCTCATGGCTATTCCTGTTCCTCCATTCCTATTGATACTGTCCAAGGCTGTTCTCAAAACCCTGCTCTTAACCTTCTACATCTGTTCCTCTGAGTTAGTTTGTTCCATACACATTGCAGAATGACCTTTCAGACACATAAGTATAGTAATGCTCCATTTTGCCTGAAATGTACTGGATGATTCCTTTTAGCAAACACTATTAGCAGCATACTCTACAGCTACTCTCTCTTCTTTCTGCTAAAAGAATCATTCTTTTGTTAAGGCATTCTGAGTCAGCAATGTGCTTAGGGGAAGTGGTTCCCACTTTCTGACCAGGAAAATAAACCACAAACAGTTTAAGTCATTAGTTGGTATTAGATTTGGCTGCAAATAACAGAGAACAAAAATAATAGCAACTTAAATACTGTACAATGGAATGTTATTTCATTTTTATGGTAATTTCCAAAAGTTGACAGTCTGAAGCTGGCATCACAAATCTATGTTTACAAAGTCCTCAGGAACCAAAGCTCCTTCTATCTTGGAGGTCTACCTTGGTTCCATCCTTTAAGTCATTTCACGGACCTGAGTATCTGTTCAAGCTGTCACAATCACACCTGCCTTCCAGACAGCAAGAAAGAACAAGGAATTTTTTTAAAAAAAGATAAGGAAGTATTCCAGTCTTTTAAGAAAAGCTTCCAGAAGTTTCCACTTAATTTGTCTTTTACAACCCAGTGGCTAGAACTTAGTCACAGGGTCAAAACTTGTTGCAAGAGGAGTCTGGGAAAGATACTGTTTATTCTAGGTCATCATGTACTCAGCCAAAACTTACGTTTTCTCACTGAGAAGATGAACAGAAAGGTAAGAAAAGATATTGAGCAAACACTAACATATTCTGTTACTTTTGTTAAAAACTCCCATTTGCCAATGATCAATGTAGAGGTATGTGATCTACTTCTGCTAGTCAAACCTATGGGAAAGGATGATGGATGTTTCTGGAAAAGAGCTTCCTCCTTGATAAAAATAAAACAGGGAGAGAAGAAAGATGCTTAGTTTGTAGTCCCCTTTCCTTACCTTTTGGCTGTGATGCCCGTCTGAAGTATGACTGTCAAAATGCTTCCAGGAATGGAAAGCTAAGATAATTGCAGAGGAAACCACCATAGATGATTACATTAGTGAGTCTCTGAATCTACCTTGTAACTCCCTACGTATGGGCCTCTTATTAAATGTGTGCAAAGAAATGTCTATATCACTTAAGCTGAATTTACTGGGTATTCTGTTCCTTACTGCTGAAAGCATTGAAATTGATACTGTTTCTTATTGGCAGAATAAAATCTAAACTCCTTTGACACAGTAGGTAAGATGCTTTATGATCTGGGTGTTACCTATCCTTCAACATCAACCTCATTTCTTCTCCCACCCTCCTCCTTCCCTGCCACATAAATGCTACTGTTGGGTCCAGCCATTGCCATTCAGAACTTCTTTTCTTTGTTTATAATGCTAGGTCATGTCTTTATACATGACTCCTTACCTAGTCTGTGTGACAAATTCCTGTTGCTGCCCTAAGAAACTCATCAAATCAGGTGGGGTTTCATCACCTCCATGCATCAGAAACCAGGCTGCAATAAGTTAAGCAGATAGGGTTTGTTTTCTTCACATAAAATGTTGAGATATAAGCAGTTGCTGTCCAGACTATCTGTTCATGGAAGTTATCAAAGCCCAGATGTCCTTCTACCTTCCCGTTCCATTTCATTCTATACATTGCATCTTGTGAAAAGACTTTAGTTCTCATTGTCTTGGGATGACTGCTGTACTTCCAGACTTCGAATCTGCATTCCAGGCAGGAAGAAACAAAAAGTAACAGAAGAGTTTGTGTTTGTGTACTAGCTAAGTTTGTCAGTTTTTATCAGTTTTTTAATCAGTTTTTTTTTTTTTTTTTTAGATGGGGTCTTGCTCTGTCGCCAGGCTGGAGTGTAGAGTGCAGTGGCATGATCTTGGCTCGCTGCAACCTCCACCTCCTGGGTTCAAGCAATTCTCCTCCTTAGCCTCCTCAGTAGCTGGGACTACAGGTGTATGCCACCATGCCCAGCTAATTTTTGTATTCTTAGTAGAGATGGGGTTTCACCATGTTGGCCAGGATGGTCTCCATCTCTTGACTTCATGATCTGCCCGCCTCAGCCTCCAAAAGTGCTGGGATTACAGGCATGACCCACTGGGACTTTTTATTTAACTGCACCATTAGGTATAAAACATTGTTTGCTTCTATATCTGGTTTTCTATAAGGCTAGTTCTCTGCCAGGCACGGTGGCTCATGCCTGTAATCCCAGCACTGTGGGAGGCTGAGGTAGGTGGATCACAAGGTCAGGAATTCGAGACCAGCCTGGCTAACATGGTGAAACCCCATCTCAACTAAAAATACAAAAATTAGCTGGGCACAGTGGTATGTGCCTGTAATCCCAGCTCCTCAGGAGTCTGAGGCAGGAGAATTGCTTGAACCCAAGAGGCAGAGCTTGCAGTGAGCCGAAAATGTACCACTGCACTCCAGCCTGGGTGACAGAATGAGTCTCCATCTCAAAAAAAAAAAAAAAAAAAAAACCAGACTAGTTCTCAAGAGAGGTGTACTAGACATGGCCTCAGTAGGAAATGGATGGCATACAAAAGGGGTATGTGAAGGGAGTGTAAAGAAAGAATTATTTACAAAGGTGTTGATATGGTTTGGCTGTGTCCCGACCTAAATCTCATCTTGAATTGTAACTCCCACAATTCCCACATGTCCTGGGAGGAACTCAGTGGAAGGTAATTACATAATGGGGGTAGGTCTTTCTTGCACTGTTCTCATGGTAGTGAATGAGTCTCGAAAGATCTGATGGTTTTAAGGATGGGAGTTTCTCTGCACAAGCTCTCTCTTTGCCTGCTGCCATCCACATAGGATGTGACTTGCTTCTCCTTGACTTCCACCATAATTGTGAGGCTTCCCCAGCCACATGGAACTGTGAGTTCTCCATTAAATCTTTTTCATTTGTAAATTGCCCAGTCTCAAGTATGTCTTTATCAGCAGTATGAGAACAGACTAATACAGGTGTGGACAAGATTATGGGAACTAACTAGAGATGATAAAACACCCAGGGATTACCAACAGAGGCAGGTAATTACTACCTCTATGTCTAAAGAGGCAAGAAAATCAGCTTCTAACACAACCAGTGAGACCTGAAGATGCAGAAGCTGTGGTTTTGGGTTGGAATTTAGCCTCAGCCAATTTCCAGCCTATGCCATAGGATCAGAGAGAATAAATACCTCTCCTCTTGTTTCTGCCAGTATCTCTCATTGGACGAACCCAGCAGGAAACCAGAAAACAAACACAGCCCTGCTGACATGGTCCTAAGAAGTCAGCCTCTTAGGGCTCAAGGAAGGGTGGGGAGGGGCAGAGATGAATTTCAATGTGCAAACACAAACTAACCAGAGCAGGTGGGTATCATTTTTGTGGTCCAGCATCTAGTAGAGCATCTGAACATCACAGGTGCTCCATAAATATTTATAAAGTCAGTACTGCTGAATGAATTAAACAGGAGGAAATACTCTCCCACTGACCTATGACCTGACCAAAAATTTATAGAGCTTTAAGTATGAGTTTGAAGGTGTGGTTTGGCCCTTGGAGATAAATGGCTCGGGGAGCATTCCAAATCACCAAGTGTCTTTGAGGCTGAATATGCTTGGGTGATTCTACACTTAAAGAATGCACTAAACAGAATCTGGGATGCTCATACATCTCTTGAAAACAAGATCTTTCTCTGGTGGACCCCTTAAAAAATACAAAAAACATGATAAATACTTCTAGTGTAGACATTGATTGCCAAACTCACGTGAGTTCATAGCTAGGTGACACTAGATGTCCTCTTTCCCTTCATCCAGCTTTGCTAAATACATTAGGGACATTTCATATTGGTTGGTTAATTCATGTTGATTACTATAATATAAGAGTCAAGTGACTGAATGCCCTTTTCATTTTTGAGGAATTTGGTAAACTCAGTACCAAGAGGGTGCTTCTAAAATTTTTTATGAGTAGCTGTTTGAGATCTAGGTGAATAGGACAAAAAATTGGGTGCTCTTTAATAAAAAAACAATGATCCCTATCATTAATGACTGCAGATTTTGCAAAGGGCCTTGTTTGTTTTCAGTTGCTAAGACATTTTCGTTACAGAGAAAGCCAGTTTTGTTGCAATGAAGTTTTGATGAATTTTTTGCATTATGGCAGCAAAGCCCAGGTTTCAAATGGTAGAAGGAGATGGGAAAAGGAAAACTGCCTCTTCCTGAGTTGAGAGTTAGGAGAGCTGCCAGAGGAACTAGAAAGAAAATGTAAGTCAGATAGGTACATTTTTTGTTTTGTTTTGTTTTGAGACGGAGTCTCACTCTGTCTCCCAGGCTGGAGTGCAGTGGCCCAATCTCAGCTCACTGCAACCTCCACATCCCAGGTTCAAGTACTCCTGCCTCAGTCCCCTGAGTAGCTGGGATTACAGGTGCACGCCACCACAACCAGCTAATTTTTGTGTTTTTGGTAAAGACGGGTTTCATCATGTTGGTCAGGCTGGTCTCGAACTCCTAACCTCGTGATCTGCCTGCCTTGGCCTCCCAAAGTGCTGGGATTACAGGCATGAGCCATCGCACCCAGCCTTGTCAGATAGGTACTTATGAAACTGCATGCCACAGGGTATGTAGCAGAGATTGATGTAAAATCCTTTTTATTTCCTCCTTTATAAAATCTTTATTAAAATCAGTCTCTCTCAGAAATGTATTTGGTGCAAATAGATCCTCCTGGGGGAGTGCAAAGAGGTGTACTGGAAACTGGTGATTTTGAGTTTGTGTAGACAACTGAGATACAAGTGTTTTCTTAGCCTGGATATAAAAGATTTTGCTTTATATTCATTTTTTGAACTCTGAAGAAAAGAGAAACACACCTCACAAGTTTTCTGGAACTGTAGACCAAGTATAGAGGCCTGAATTCTGACTTAGAAGCCTGAGTAGACTCTAGAAGAAGGTTATGGATTTTTTTTTTTTCATATTCAGTATACAATTTAATAAACTTTTTAGTACATTTACAGAGTTGTGGAATCATCTCTACAGTTTTCTTTTGAAGCAACTCTATGAATTCCCCAAGCAGAAAAAAAAAATAACGAAAAAGAAAAATATTACAATATATTTGAAGGTTAAATGTATTGAAGCACCTATTGTTTTCCCTTATTGGTATGAAAATTCATTAATAACATTAACATTTCAGGCAAGCAGACAGGAGTTCACATGGAGGAAGCAGAAGAGGCTGAGGTCTGACTTGATGGATGGTGATGTTGAAAATCTTTTCATTTGGCTATTTGTTCAGTGTTATCTGCTTCAGTAAAATGGCTTTTCGTATTTTTGCCCATTTATTATCTTATTAAGGTCTTTCGCAGACCAAAAGTTTTAATTTGAAAAAGAGTCTCCTTAAAAATTTTATTTATTCATTATTATTTTCTTCAACTTTTATTTAAGTTCCAGGGTACATGTGCAGGATGTGCAGGTTTGTTACATAGGTAAATGTGTGCAATGGTGGTGTGCTGCACATATCAACCCATCACCTAGGTTTTAAGCCCGGTATGCATTAGCTATTCTTCCTGATGCTCTCTCTCCCCCAGCATCCCCCTGACAGGCCCCAGTGTGTGTTGTTATCTACCATGTGTCCATGTGTTCTCAATTATGGATAATTAACATGTGTTTTGATGACTTATCTTTCAATGCTGTGGTTACAGCTCAACCTGGGTGTGGGAATCATGAGGAACACTGATCAGTATGTCTAAAACTGAGCAGGATTAGTTTCCAAATGCATATTTGAATGAATTCCTGTTGCTCAAAAATTTTCATATTTTTGAGACTTTTCTAGTATAAAACAAACTAAATGTGTCATGTAAAACTCCAAAAACACAGTTGTAAGCACTCAATACAGACTTACAAATATACATTGTAATTTCTCTTACTAATACATATACATACATACACATACACACACGCGCGCACACACACATTTTATTTCTGCTGTTGCCAAATTACTGCTATAAAAATAGCATAGGGATATATGTTTATTTTAAACTGATGTGGTGTATTGCCATTATGACTATATATAACTGTTTATTAAACAGTAGTGTGGTTCTAAACCTTTATAATAGTGGTTTTAAATTCCTAGAATTTTAAAATTACAAAATGCCCAGAAGGGTTTAATTTTTTAAATGAAGTACCTCATGTGTAACAAAAAAAATCCATTAGATTTGACCAATGACCATTAACTGTTCCTCTGCAGTTGTCCATAAAACATGAAAGACCAAGGAATGGGTTTAAGTTTTCAAAGAAGAAATATATTCTTCTTACTCTTAAACGTTGGGCCCTACGATGAGTTACATACTAGTTTCTAAGAGTATTAATCAGGGTTCTTAACCAAAATAAAATGTCTTCCACCAATGTTGAGGATGAAAGAATGTTTAACTTGTATATTATAGTGCTGGGTTGTATCTTCTTTCAAAGTTTATATGCAGAAAACTGATACACTTTGGTTCCTAGACAAATCAGGCAGAATTCAAGATCTAAGAGTCTACATAAGAAAGGGTTGTGCTTTCAGCACAAAGATGTGTGTGTGCAATTAGTTTTGTTTAATGTAGATTTAATGTGACTGATGGGAATAGATATGACTAAAATAGTACAAGTTTAAAAGACTATCTTAGCCACTTAAAATTTAACTTACAACTAGAAGCACTTACTGTAATTTCTTTGGAGTAGGTATGTTTGGATAAACTTTTTCATCATAATTATCCTCTTATTATTTAGAAAATTGTGTTTTTTTCAACTAGAGCTTAATTTCCTAAAGTTTAAATATCTTAAGGTAGTGAATATACGATACATGATGACGCTTCTTTTTTTTTTTTTTTTTTTTTTTTTTCTTTTTTGAGAATCCAATTCTCTTTGGAATGTTTCCCAGTATCTTCTGGAAAACAGATTTTTTACATCCAAGGACTTCTACTCATTAAACAGTTGTAAATATAGAAAATGTACCACAGACTAGCTCGTTTTCTTTATGTCACAAGAGCTATTTAACAGGGGGTTCCATTGATTTAGTTTATTGCTTTATGTCAACATGAGTTTTGAACAACTATTAATGAAAATTATGTTCAATTAAATGACCCCATTAATATCTGTAACTCAAATCTGGTCCTACGATTTTATTTTACAGGCAGCAGAGCCAAAGACACAAACCTGCTAACTTGTAACAGGTCTACTCATGCTTCTCTTTCAAATGAATATGTTGATTGAGGCCAATAACTCCTTGCTTTCCATATGGAAATCAATCAACAAGTAGCATTGTTATCTTCTTTCTAAGCTGGTTTTCTGTCTTTGAATTTTTCTTTTTCCTAGTTAGCAATGAAGGTAAAAGTTTTTACATAAGTATAATTATTCATATGACTCCCCCCGAGGTAACAGAACTGAACAAAGACTGGTTCATCAAACCCAAAAGTCAGACGAATGTAGACTGAAATGAAACATTTAGGCCTGGACTGGTGTGTAAGAGATTAAAAAAAAAAAGCAAATAGTTTTTCCTAGTCTTACATTCAATACAACACAGAACACTTCACATCTGGTTACCAAAATGTATGTAGATTTCTTTCCACCAGCAATCAATTCTCTAAGAGATCCCAAGTAGGTATGATCTAATTTAATTCAATTCTGTCACTATCTATCTACAGATAGCATAAAATCCCACAGGTTAAGAGCTCAGTCCCACAAGACTGCCCCCAACTTCAGAAGCCAATCATCTATTGGCTTTGCCAGAAATAGGTTGTCACTTACACTTCTGACTTCTGCTATAAATGGGAGTTCCCATGACCTTCACTTTGGGTTCCATTAATTTGCTATAATGGCTCACCAAACTCAGGGTGAGCTTACATTTACCAGTGATATGGTTTGGCTCTGTGTTCTCACCCAAATCTCATCTTGTAGCTCCCATAATTCCCATGTGTTGTGAGACGGACCTAGTGGGAGATGATTGAATCATGGGGACAGGTCTTTCCCTTGCTGTCCTTGTGATACTGAATGGGTCTCACAAGATCTGATGGTTTTAAAAATGGGAGTTTCTCTGCACAAACTTTCTGTCTTTGCCTGCCGCCATCCATGTAAGATGTGACTTGCTTCCCCAGCCGTGTGGAACTGTAAGTCCAATAAACCTCTTTCTTTTGTAAATTCCCCACTCTCGGGTATGTCTTTATCAGCAGCATGAAAATGGACTAATACAGTAAATTGGTATCAGTAGAGTGGGGTACTGCTGAAAAGATACCCAAAAATGTGGAAGCAACTTTGGAACTGGGTAACAGGTAGAGATTGCAACAGTGTGGAGGGCTCAGAAGAAGACAGGAAAATGTTAGAAAGTGGAACCTCCTAGAGACTTGTTGAATGGCTTTGACAAAAATGGTGATAGTGATATAAACAATAAGGTCTAGGCTGAGGTGGTCTCAGATGGAGATGAGGAACTTGTTGGGAACTGGAGCAAAGGTGACTCTTGTTATGTTTTAGTGAAGAGACTGGCGGCATTTTGCCCCTGCCCTAGAGATCTGTGGAACTTTGAATTCAAGAGAGATGATTTAGGGTATCTGGCAGAAGAAATTTCTAAGCAGTAAAACATTCAAATGTGACTTGGGTGCTGTTAAAAGCATTTCATTTTAAAAGAGAAACAGCATAAAAGTTCAGAAAATTTGCAGCCTGATGAACAGTAGAAAAGAAAAACCCAATTTTTTAAATGAGAAATTCAAGCTAGATGCAGAAATTTGTGCATGTAACAAGAAGCCTAATGTTAATTCCCAAGACCATGGGGTAGATGTCTCCAGACCATGTCAGAGACCTTCTTGGCAGTCCCTCCAATCACAGGCCCAGAGGCCCAGGAGGAAAAAGTGGTTTCATGGGCCAGGCCCACCGTACCTGTGCTCTGTGCAGCCTAGGGACTTGGTGCCCTGTGACCCAGCCGCTCAAGCCATGGCTGAAAGGGGCCAGGCTGTGACTTCAGAGGATGCAAGCCGCAAACCTTGGCAGCTTCCATGTGGTGTTGATCCTGTGGGTGCACGGAAGTCAAGAATTAAGGTTTGGGAACCTCTACCTAGATTTCAGAAGATATATGGAAACACCTGGATGCTCAGCCAAAAGTTTGCTGTAGTGGTAGGGCCCTTATGGAGTACCTCTGCTAGGGTAGTGCAGAAGGGAAATGTGGGGTTGGAATCCCCACAGAGTCCCTACTGGGGCACTGCCTTGTGGAGCTGTGAGAAGAGGGCCCCTATCATCTAGACCCCAGAATGGGAGATCCACTGAGAACTTGCACCGTGTGCCTGGAAAAGCCACAGACACTCAATGCTAGCCCTTGAAAGCAGCAGCTGGGAGGGAGGTTGTATCCTGCAAAACCACAGGGGCGGAGCTGCCCAAGACCATGGGAACCCACCTCTTGCATCAGCATGACCAGATGTGCGACCTGGAGTCAAAGGAGATCATCCTGGAGCTTTAAAATTTGACTACCCCACTGGATTTCAGACTTGCATGGGCCCTGTAATCCCTTTGTTTTGGCCAATTTCTCCCATTTGGAACAGCTGTATTTATCCAATGCCTGTAACCCCATTGTATCTAGGAAGTAACTAACTTACTTTTGATTTCACAGGCTCATAGGTGGAAGGGACTTGCCTTGTCTCAGATGAAACTTTGGACTGTGTACTTTTGAGTTAATGCTGAAATGAGTTGAAACTTTGGGGGACTATTGGGAAGTCATGATTGGTTTTGAAATGTGAAGCTATGAGATTTGGGATGGGCCAGGGGCAGAATGATATGGTTTGGCTCTGTGTCCCTAACCAAATCTCATCTTGTAGCTCCCATGATTTCCACATGTTGTGAGAGGCACCTGGTGGGAGATGATTGAATCATGGGGACAGGTCTTTCCCATGCTGTTCTTGTGATAGTGAATGGGTCTCACAAGATTCAATGGTTTAAAAATGGTGACTTTTTTAAAGAGATGCACAAAGCTCTCTCTTTGCTTGCTGTCATCCATGTAAGATGTGACTTGCTTCTCCTTGCCTTCCACCATGACTATGAGGCCTCCCCAGCCATGTGGAACTGTAAGTCCATTAAACCTCTTTCTTTTGTAAATTCCCCAGTCTCGGGTATGTCTTTATTAGCAGCATGAAAATGGACTAATACAACTGGTTTATTATATTAATAAAGGAAATGAAGAAGGATTCAGATGAATAGCTAGATGGAAGAGATGCATAGGGCAAGGTATGGAGGAAGAGGTGTGGAGCTCCCATGCTCTCTTTGGTCAAGTTGAGCTACTCTACAGGAACATTCAACTGCTCATAACCCAGAATCTCTCCAAACATTGTCCTTTTGGGTTTTTATGGAGGCCTCATTAGGTAGGCATTATTGATTACATCATTGGCTGTTGGAGATCAATTCAACCTTCAGCCCCTCCCCTGTATCCAGAGGTTGGTGGGTGGAGCTGAAAGTTCCAACCCTCTAATCACTCTGTTGGTTTCCCTGACAACAAGCCTCCATATTAAAGCTATCCAAGAACCCACTGGGAGTCACCTCATTGGAACAAAAATGCTCCTATCACCCAGGAAATTCCAAGGGATTTAGGAACTCTGTGCCAGACATTCCTAGCACTCAGGAAATTACAAAGGTCTAGGAGCTCTGTGTCAGGAATCAGGGTCCCAGAGGAAACATTAGAACAGAATATTTGTCCCTGGTTCCTCAGATAGAGCTCCTAAAATCTTTGAGATTGGTGTGCTAGAAGAATCATCTGATATTTTGTCGTTGACCTCAGTTTTTGACACAGTTCCTGAATCCCTTGGAATTTCTTGAATTACAGAAACATCTTTTATTTTAATGAAATGACTCTTGGTGAGATTCTCAGGATGAAAGCAGATCGTCAGGGAATCAACCATATGATTAGGGAGTTGGAACTTCCTTTTTTTGTTGTTTTTTGTTTGTTTGTCTGTTTGTTTGTTTTGAGATGGAGTCTCACTCTGTAGCCCAGGCTGGAGTGCAGTGGCACCATCTCTGCTCACTGCAAGCTCTGCCTCCTGGGTTCACACCATTCTCCTGCCTCAGCCTCCCGAGTAGCTGGAATTACAGGTGCCCGCCACCATGCCTGGCTAATTTTTTTATATTTTTAGTAGAGACAGGGTTTCACCATATTAGCCAGGATGGTCTTGATCTCCTGACCTTATTATCTGCCCGCCTCGGCCTCCCAAAGTCCTGGGATTACAGGTGTGAGCCACCGTGCCCGACAAGAGTTGGAAATTTCAACATGCCCTCCCCACCTCTGAAAAAGGGAGACATGCTGAAAGTTGGTTTGGTCATCAATGGCCTACAATGTAATCCATCATGCCTATGTAACAAAGGCTCCAAACAAATCCCAAAGGATGAGTATTGAAGAGTTTCTGGATTGATGAACACATCGTGGTTCCTGGAGGGTGGTACTACTGGAGAGGGCGTGGGAGGTCTGCACCTCTTCCTCCATATCTTGCCTTATGCATCTCTTCCATCTGGCTATTGGTCTGCATCCTTTATCATATCCTTTATTAATATAATAAGCCAGTAAATGTGTTTCCCTGAGTTTTTTGAGCCAACATAGCTAGTTAATCGAACCTAAGGAGGTAGACATGAGGACTCCCAGTTTATAGACAGTTGGTCAGCAGTGCAGATCACAATCTGCAACTTGCAAATGGTATATGAAGTAGCGGGATGTCTTGTGAGACCAAGACATTAACCTATAGGATCTGCTCTTATCTTCAGGTTAGAATGTAATTGAATTATAGAGCACCAAATGGTTTCTGCTGGAAAATTATTTAGTGTATGTGAAGGAAAATCCCACACATCTGGTGTCAAAAGTGAAGTATTGTAGAGTGTGTGAAAGTAGCAAAAACATTGTTTGTTTTTACTATTAGACAAACATCTAATACAAGCTAAAGACCCAAGGAAGTCTTAGAGGATTTTATTATTAAGGTAAATCTTATTAGGTAAGTAGGAGTAAACAAAGCACCCCTGTCTCCTGACCAAGAAAAAAAGAAAAAGCCAAAAGAGGGAAAGAGGATATTCTAGGCATAGAGAGGATTATTGGTAGAATGACAGGTATAAAAGAGAGTCATCTTAAGGGATCTGAGAATTCTCTATAAGGTAGGTGTTTCTCTTAGATTTCTCTGGCAGCTGTGGGGAAAATACACTGGAATTGGATGAAGAATTGAGTAAGAGGAAAAGCACATGACATAGTTTGGTGGCTTCCATAGTAATGCAGGCAAGAGATGATAATACTGAACAATGGCGGTCAGAATTAGAAAGCAAGCAAACTTCAGGTTAAAAACATTTAGAAGAAATGAGGTAGCCTTTTACCTGTCCATTATGTTGATTTTTTTAAAGGAATAAACACATTTCTTGAATGTTATATTTAAAGGCAGACTTAGCGTTCTTTTCATCACATCTTAGTTTATTTCATTGAGGTTAACATAAGGGAGACATGCTAATCATAAATGAATAGTTAATAATAAGTGACATAACTTAAGATTTACCAGTGTCAGACACTGTGCTAAGGGTTCTAAATAGATTACAACATTTAGTCCTCATTACAGCCCTTTGGAGCAGGGGTTACTATTATTTTCATTTTATAGAGGAGGCAGTAGAAGTAAAAATTCAGACTCAGGGTTTTTTTATGATTCAAAAACCATGTACCTTTAAATGCTTCAATGCCTCTTCTAACTTTGCTGGATTTGGTGCCTAGCTATCCAATGGCACTACAGCTATCACATCACTGGAAGTCATTGGTTTTGTATCACCATTAATTTTACTTTCCAAAGAAAAATTTTTAAAAACTACATTAAACAGAGGACCTTTCTTCTCCTAGATAAGATCATGACTTGATGCACACATATATAGACAGAAAGTTTCATTTATTAAAAAGAAAAAAAATCAAAATACTGCTATTCAGATATTTTGCAAAGGATTTAAGTTTTGGAGATTTGCATATACAGTGACTAAATGAGACACATTCCTAGGTTGGCACATCTGAAATAGACTATCACATGTGATCCCTGCCTCCTTTTATAATCATATAGTCTTCCTCTATTTCAATTTTGCTAAAAGAGTAATGAAAGTATATTAATGGTATATAAGATAATTCCATAGATTCACCAGATTTCAGGTTAAACTAATCTTGTATATTTATGGATGGTTTATTTGGGGCTCTTGAACATGCTAGGACAAATTAAGATAAAGAATTTAAAAGACCAACAAAATATATAGGAAAATCTCTTTAGAAGAGCAACATGTATCTGCTGAGTTTCACATTGCCAGGAGTTCCCCTTTCAGCATAGCACAGTTCTTAGATTACTGCATGCTTAACATTTTCAATATAATTTCAAAACTATTTTCTTCTCTTCATCTACTTTAAAGTATAAAACAAGTAGAGCCTTTGGTATGAAATGCAAGTTAAAGCCAGAGTTTTTCACTAATTTTCTGGAAGCAATCCAAAATATTAACAAGAAAAAATGAGATACTGAAACATAAGCTATATTTGGCAAATATAGGGAGTAGTAAAATCCAATAACCCAGAGATAAACGTCTGCAATGGCAGAGTTAATGATCTTCAAAAATCCATTCCTCCATAAGATAAATGAAAACACTGCCCTAACTGTCCTAATCAAGTTTTCAATAACTCTAGAAACTAATCAAAGGCTTACAACAATCTGAGAGGCACTTATACAAAAATATAATTGAATCTCAGTAAGGCCAGTGAGTTTTCTGGAATTTTAACTTGACCTATTTCCACCTATTTCTCCCTAGTTCCACAGAAACCTTGAAAATTAGCAGCCTTGGAACCACAGAAGTTACAAAAACCAAGAGACTGGCTGCCATTGGAGGGGGACAGAACAATTCTGGAGCTCCCCAAAAAGCTCCATCCTCAGAGAATTGTCACTATTTGACCCATCCAGAAACTTCCTAAAGCCCCATTCACAGAGATTGTCTTTATTTGACTTTTATTTAAAGTTCACTCGATGAGGAAAGTTCTATCCCTAGGAAAGTTTGTCAGAAACAATCAATGGTAATTGTTTAACATCTCAGCTACTTGAGGCAGTGATACTCCTAGAAAAAAGAATCTGGACAAAACTTTAAAAGAAAACCTGAAGAATTTGATTTCTATAGGGGGCTTTGAAAAGCTCCAACATATTCTTGGAGATCTACAAGGCATTGCACCCATGTTGGACTGTAGGAATATCCAGGAATTACCTGAGAATGTCCTAACATCTAATCTTTGGTTGATCTCAAGACTCTGTACAACTAGATAATAAAGGCTAAAGTATAGCTGCCAGAGAATTGAAGGATTCTCTTTGCTCCAATAAAGGATGAGCAACTTATTGGTTCAAGGAATTTAAGGAAATATTTGTACAATCATTAGTTGACCACTAAGCTAATGAAGCAGAGACTTTGGTGGCTGCACAGGGAAAATAATACAGGTCATGCAGAACTAGCCCAAGAAAGTCAATAACATATAAACAGCAGTGAGAGCAGCAGCAGCAACAACAACAATTTTGGAGGAGGGAATTAAATTTCTGGAGTTGCCACGTTCTGTATTTAAAATATCTACTTTTTAACAAAAAAGTCATCAGTCACACAAATAAACAGGGACATACAGCTACTATACAGGAAACAAAAAAGCAGTCAATAGAAACTGTCTTTGAGGAAGTCCAGATGTTGGATTTACTAGACAAAGACTTTAAATTGAATATCATAAATATGTTCAAGAAACTAAAAGAAATAGATCTAAATAATTATATAGCCATTCCCAAGATATCACTTATAAACCTTTCACGACTATAGGTTGGTTTGCAAGTTCTAGAATTTTATAACTGGAATTATGCAGTATGCTTTCTTTTTTTAATCTGGCTTTTTAAATTCAACATAACTATGTGAAGATTCATCCATATTATTACATATATCAAGCTTATTTCTTTTTATTGTTGAGTAGTAATAGTTCACTGTATCTAGATTAGAGTTTAGCAAATTCAGCAGGCCAAATTCAACTGACAGAATGCATCCTGTTGTTAGCCACATATGACCATCCCATCTACTTATATATTGTATATAGTTGTTTCATAGAACGGCAGAGCTTAGTGGAAACTATTTGACCAAGAAAGTTGAAAATATGTATTGTTTGGCCCTTTACAAAAATAGTTTGCCTATGCCTAGTGTGTGTGTGTGTGTGTGTGTGAATATATGTATAATTTATATATTATGTACAATTATGCATATTATATATTATATTTAAAATAATTATGTATAATATATATAAAATAAAGCTATGAACATTCATGTACAACTCTTCATACGGACATACACATTTATTTCTTTTGGGAGAATACCTTGAAGTGAAAGGGCTGAGTAAAATACTAAGTGTATGTTTAATATTTTAAGACATTGCCAAACTATTTAACAAGGTGGTTGTATTATTTTACATTCAAACCAGCAATATATGAGAGCTCCATTTGCTCCACATTTCTGCCAATTCTTGATATGGTAGTCTTTTTAATTTTAGCTATCCCTTGGGTGTATAGTAAAATATTATTGTGTTATAAATTGAGTTTCCCTAATGACCAAGGAGGTCTAGCATTTTTTCACATCTCTGACATCTGTATGTGGTAAACTGTTTGTTCAAATCTTTTGCCTAGTTTTTATTGGAATGTTTGTATTATGAATGGGATGTAAGCATTCATTACATATACCACATTTAAGTCACTTGTGAGATAAATATTTTGCAAATACTTCCTCCAGGTCTGTGTTTGACTTTTTGCTTTTGTAAGTATCTTTTAAAAAAATAAAAGGAATTCACTTTTGATAAAGTTAAGTTTGTTAATTTTTTTTTTCTTTTGTGGTTTGTGTTTTGTGTTCTATGAAAGAAATCTGGGCCAAAGTCAAACTAAGATTTTCTCCTAGGGAGTTTTTAGTATTAACTTTTTTTTTTTGAGACGGAGTCTTGCTCTGTCACCCAGACTGGAGTGCAGTGGCCCAATCTCAGCTCACTGCAAGCTCCACCTCCTGGGTTCATGCCCTTCTCCTACCTCAGCCTCCCAAGTAGCTGGGACTACAGGTGCTTGCCACCATGCCTGGCTAATTTTTTTGTATTTTTTAGTAGAGACGGGGTTTCACTGTGGTAGCCAGGATGGTCTTGATCTCCTGACCTCGTGATCCACCCACCTCGGCCTCCCAAAGGGCTGGGATTACAGGCGTGACCCACTGCGCCCAGCCAGCTTTTCTTTTTTTGAGGCAGAGTTTCGCTTTTGTTGCCCAGGCTGGAGTGCAATGGCATGATCTCGGCTCACTGTGACATCTGCCTCCCGGGTTCAAGCGATTCTCCTGCCTTAGCCTCCAAAGTAGCTGGGATTATAGGCACCCACCACCACTCCCATCTGATTTTTGTATTGTTAGTAGAGACGGGGTTTCACTACGTTGACCAGGCTGGTCTCAAACTCCTGACCTCAGGTGATCCACCCACCTTGGTCTCCCAAAGTGCTGGGATTACAGGTGTGAGCCACCATACCCCATCAGTATTAACTCTTACATTTAGATTTCTAATCCACTTTGAGTTAATCTTTGTAAACGGAATGTGGTTATTGGTGTCACGTACTACACTGTTTTTACTGCTGTAGCTTTATAAATCTTCATTTCAGTTAGTATAAATTCAACTTTTCCTTTTTAAAGCTATTTTAGCTTTCAAGGTCCTCTGCATTTCTATATAAATTTTAAAATTAAATTGTCATTTTTTATAAACAAGCTTGCTTAGCTTTTGATTATGATTTCACTGAAGCACAATATAGGAAGAATTGACATGTTGACAATCTCTGCATTTCTATATAACTTTTAAAATTAAATTGTCATTTTTTACAAACAAGCTTGCTTAGCTTTTGATTAGGATATGACTGAAGCACAATTTAGGATGAATTAACATGTTGATAATATTGAGTCTTCAAATAAAAATGGTATATTATTTTCACTTGAGTCTTTTTAAATTTCTCTCAGAAATATTTTGTGCTTTGTAGTGTACAGTTTTTGTACATCTTTCGCCAAATTTATGTCTAAATAGTTTATATTTTTGATGTTATTTTAATGACGTTTTTTAGAAATTCAGTTTCAGATTCGTTATTGCTCATATATACACTCAGCTGAATTTTTTATAGTGACTTTATATCTTACAACCTTGCTAAACTAATTTATTAGTTCCAAAGACTTTCTTCTTCATAGACTATTTAGACTTTTATACATTAGACTTTCTTTATCATTCTAGCTTGCTGAGAGTTTTAATCATGAATGGATGTTGGCTATTATAAAATATTTTTTCTGCATGTATTAAGAATGATTATATGGCTTTTCATTTTTTAGTCTTTTAATACTGTAAATTCTATTGATTGACTTTTGAAGATACTAATATAAACATTTTAATGTACTAATATTAACATACTTTGAATCATGGGATAAACCTCACTTGGTCATGATATATTACTCTTCCATATATTGTTGGATTTAAATATCAGAAATACTGTTAAGGAGTTTTGTGTCTATATTTATGAGCAATATTGGTCTGTAGATTTTCTTGTTGTTCTAGTATCTTTTTCTCATTTTGGTATCAGGGTAATGTTGGCTTTTGCTCTATTGTTGTCATACATTTTACTTCTCTCTGTAGATAATAAATCCCAAAATTTATTGCAATGTTTTTGCTTTAAACAGTCAAGAATCTTTTAATAAAATTTGAAAGACAATTATTTTATTATTATTATTTCTGGTGACTTTAATTGCTTTGTAAAGATCCAGACTTTGACCTGATATCATTTTCTTTCATCATAAATCGCTTCAAATTAACCATTTTTGTATTAAATGTCTGCTGGTAATGAGTCCCTTCAGCTTTAGAATATCTGGAAAATATTTTTCTATTTTTTTTTCTTTGAGATGGAGTTTCACTCTTGTTGCCCAGGCTGGATAACAATGGTGTGATCTTGACTCACTGCAACCTCTGCTTCCTGGGATCGAGCAATTCTCCTGCCTCAGTTTCTCAAGAAGCTGGGATTACAGGCACCCACTACCATGCCCGGCTATTTTTTTTCTACATTCTTAAAAGAGATATTTGACTGGTGATAAAATTTTAGGTTAGCAATATTTTTATTTTCTGTAGAGATGTTGTCCCACTGTCCTTGGGCTTATGCTATATCTGAAGAGATGTCTCTTGTTATTCTTATCTTTGCTCTTCTGTTTGAAATGTGTTATTTTACTCTGGAGGCTTTTAAGAAGATATTCTCTTTATCACTAGTTACAATGTTACCTTCTTCTGTGTTTTAATTTGGTTAATTTTTAATACCGTGTCTTCAATTAACCTGTTATTATATATTGTATATTAAATCTCAAACATTGTACTCTCTAGCTCTAAAATTTCATTTTGGATCTTTCTTATATCTACTGTGTACTTAAAATAATCATATTTTGTTCTATCTTCTGAAACATGAGGAAAATAGTTATAAAACTGCATTGATATCTTTGTGTACTAATCATCTGCCAGTTCTACGTTGGTCTTGATTGATTACATTTTTTCCCTCTTCATGAATTTTAGATTTTGCCTCCCTGTGTACCTGATAATTACCTATTGGAGGCCAGGCATTGTAAATTTTATTTTGCTGATTGCTCACATTCTTTAATGTGTTACTGAACTTTGTTCATGAATGTAGGTAAATTGGAAATGTTTGACTTTTTTGAATCCTGCTTTCAAGCTTTATTTTACAGCAGTAGAAAAACTAGTTTAGAGCTAATTTTCCATGCCACTGAGATGATAACCTTCATAGTACTCTGCCTGATATCCCATGTGCTGCAAGATTTTTCTACTTTAGCTAGTGGGGACATTAACTATTCCCATCCTTCTTTGAGCTGCAGGGATTATTCTGCCTCCTCCATTTGATACTTTCCCTTCCCTCATGGTCTCTGACAGTTTTCTCCAAGTAAATACTTATCTGTGCTCAGCAGAATATTCAGAGTACCCAGAGCTTTTTTTTTTTTTTTTTTTTTTTTTTTTTTTTTTCCCTGCTTCCTGTTCCTTCTTCTCTATAAGGTGTTCTGCTCTACAAACTATAGCTATAGGTCAACCTTGGATGCCCACCTTTATCTCCTCAGCTCAGGTAGACTTTGGACTCTTCTTGAGTTTCTTCTTTCTGATCAAAAACCTGGAAACCCTCTTCAGGAATTAATTTGGCACAACTGTAGGGCTCACACTTCTGTTTCTTCTCTTTCATACATCCACATCAGAAAACTATTATTTGGTATATTTTCTCTAGATTTTGAGTGATTTCAGATGTAGGGTTAATACAGTCCATATTGCTCCATTAGCGCCCCCCAAATATAGATTTTTAAGGTGAGAATATAATCTATGAAGATGAGATAAATAACCTGAAATATATAACCTTTTAAACATATACCCTATAACATCCTTACTTTATTACTGTGAGAAAACATAAACAAGATGTATGAGCTGGAGTGTATGGAGTTTCCTGGATCTAGCTTCATTGTGACAAACATAGGAGACATATCTAAGAGCTGATCTAACTCATATCCAAAAGCTTGGATTACAAAAAATAATCAGATATTTAAGAACATGGCTTGCACTCTACATAATTTTTTTCTTTAAATAATTGGTCTCAGGAATTGAAACTCATCTCCTACAAAAGTGGATGAGAAAAACGAATAGCCTGGAAATTTATAACAATTTGCTAAAACAGAGGAAAAAAGCAACAGGAATGTCTGTGTACGAGAGATCTCAAAGACATAACACTATCAGACTTAATTTTTGTGAATAGAGTGAATATAAAACAATGTTGTTAAGTCTTGACTTTTATTTTGCTGACCAATAATAAATCTGAAAATCTCTTCCTATGTCATATGCTTAATGGGCTTTTATAAGGTTGAAAACAAGTAAAGCCAAACAACATAAAATTTAGAAATGGAGGTGTGTATGAATATATTTGTAATTACAAAACATATATATAACTCTATTTATGAAAGCACTAGCATAAAAAAGTCAAATTTCAAAATTGTAATTTGTTTGGATGAAGAAGGTAGGCAGAATGAGGAAGATGTTACAGTTGATATATTCAATATTCTAGTCCTCACATTGACTGGTGGTTTTGTGAGTGGTTATTCTGTTATGAATATGAAAAACAACAGCAACAAAAAAGAGGTCCACTTATGGGTTAATGAATAGACTGTGTTAACATAATTTTGTTACCCTTACCAAAAAATCAGAAGCAAATTTTAAAAAGATTACAAAGGAGCTACAGAGAGGGAAGAGAAGGGGGAGAGAGAGGAGAAAAGAAAGAAGAAGGATGAATACAACAAATAGCAGATTGAAATCTCTCACCAGAAGCACACAGGTGGACAAGCATGCTGACAGGCACCTGTAGGCCAGCATCCAGCAGCTGGCAGGCTATTGACCAGTGGAATGACACAGAGTTTGGCTGGAGCAGTTGGAGAAGAGTCGATCCTGAGATGGTCAGGAAAACCATCTCCCTTCTGGCTCCCCCACCTGCTGAGAGCTGACAGCCTGCCCATCTCTATGCTCCCCTAGAGGTATGAGCAGTGGGGCACTGAAAAAGAGAGCCACACCCTCATCACACACACTGCAAGGGGGATAAGGGAACCTTTCCTGTTTCATTATAATGAAGAAATTGCTTTCATGAAACAAGAGCACTGGGCAGAAATGTAAGAGCTCAGAGAAGAGTTGGTGAGACAACAGCAAGAAATGAAATGTGGGCTGGCAAAGCTCACAACCCTGAGGAAAAAATTAAAACATCAGAGAAATGATAGTGACAATAGAAAAAAACAAGGTAGATTAGGCAAGAGAGACTATATATTGTTAAGAATACAGCAAAATGTAAGATGATAATAAAAAAGATGACAAAGCAAAAAAATAAGGACACATCAGAAAGAAGAGGATAGATACAGAGGACAAAGACAGACTGCAATCCCTAGTGAAGAAAACAAAAATAATAGCTCTGAATAAATATCTCTAATGAAATCATGTCATTTGCAGCAACATGGATTGAATGGGAGACCATTGTACTAAGTTAAATCAGCCAGGCACAGAAAGACAAATATCAAATATTCTCATTCATATGTGAGAACTAAAAAACTTGATTGTGTGGACATAGAGAGTAGAACAATAGATACCAGAGACTGGGAATGGTGGTTGGGAGTGGGGGAGATGAAGGAGGATTGGTAAACAGCCACACACATAGAGTTAGACAGAATAAGTAAGTTCTAATGTTTGATAGTACACTAGGGTGAGTCTACTTAGCAACACTATTTTGAATATTTCAAAGTAACTAGAAGAGAGGAATTGAAATGACATCAAGACATTAAAATAACACTCAAGGTCATGGATACCCCAAATACCCTGACTTGATCATTATACATTCTGTGCATGTAACAAAACTCATGTGTACCCTGTAAACATGTAAATATTACGTATCAGGAAATTTAAAAAGAAATCAAAATCAAACAACTTTGAATCTACATAAGAACACATCATATTCCAGGAAAAAAATGGGCCAGGAAAGATATTGTAGAGTCATAAACAAGTAAGCATAACAAACGTCAAAGAGAAATAAAGAAACCTTTGAAGAAAAACACAAAACATAGGCCAGGCGTGGTGGCTCATGCCTGTAATCCCAGCTACTCAGGAGGCTGAGGCAGGAGAATTGCTTGAACCTGGGAGACAGAGGTTGCAGTGAGCCGAGATCACACCACTGCACTCCAGTCAGGAAGACAGAGCGAGACTCCATCTCAAAAAAAAAAAAAAAAAAAAAAAAAAAAAAGAAAAAGAAAAAGAAAAATCCAACAACAAATAAACAAAACAAAACAAAAAAACACAATGCCCTCCCAAGGAGGAAAATATCAGGCTGCCCTTAGACTTTACAGCAAAAGTCAGTACTCAAAGCAACCTCTTCAAAAAGAGTCAATGAAAAAACTATAGCCAAGGATTTAATACCTACTCAGAGTAAATGCTGTCTATTCTGGCATGTTAAACATCAAATTCTTAGAGAATGTTGTTTACATGAGGACTTTTTGAAGATTCTCCTAAAGAACTTAAAGAAGGCTGGGCACGATGGCTCACGCCTGTATTCCCAGCACTTTGGGAGGCTGAGGCAGGCAGATCATGAGGTCAGGAATTCGACACCAGCCTGGTCAATATGGTGAAACACTGTCTCTACTAAAAATACAAAAATTAGCTGGGCATGGTGGTGTGCAACTGTAGTCCCAGCTGTTCAGGAGGCTGAGGCAAATGAATTGCTTGAAACTGGGAGACGGAGGTTGCAGTGAGCCAAGATCGTGCCACTGCACTCCAGACTGGGTGACAGAGCCAGACTCCATCTCAAAAAAAGAAAAAAAGGAAGAAATAAAAAAGAACTTGAAGCAGACAAATGCGAAATGAAAAATGGATACAGATTACCATTGATTAGTACTGAATCTTTAACTGTAGATCTATTTGAAACACTAAAATAAGAGTGGGGATTAGGATGATAGGACAGTTAGTGTTACATATCCTGACAGAATAGAAAAAATTATGGCAACAAACATTAGGAGAAGGCAAAAAGAGGTTGAGTAAATTATCCCTCCTCATTTAAAATAATTGTGGTGGGGGTATCAGGGTGATAAATCAATTAATGAAGCATCAAATATACTTCAAACCACAAATTTAAATGCTAAAAGAAAACATAATTGACTTAAATGATGGAGGAGAGAATAGGAAAGAAGAAGAAAGGGAATTGTGTACTGTTAGAAATTAATAGAAACAAGGTAAATAAATTAATAAATAACAACAGACTATACATAATGATATTGTCATATCAATAGAAGGCTAAATTTATTTATTAGAAGAGAAAGAGTTTTAGACCAGATCACATTAAAACCCAAATTAATGTTGTGTATAAGAATTGCACCTAAAACAAATGAGTCATGAAGGCTAAATATAAAAGAATGGATAAATATACACCAGGCCAGTGAAAATAAAAGAAAGCAGAAATTGTAATCTTACTATCTTGCAAATTGAACTCAGGCCCTGAAGCATTAAACAAAGAAGTGAATATTTTAATTGTAAAATGTATAGTTCATAGTAGTTATAACTACCTAGGCATCAAATAACACATTAGAGATCCACGCCAAGATGGCCGGATAGGAACAGCTCCAGCCTCCAGCTCCCAGCATAAGTGACACAGAAGATGGGTGATTTCTGCATTTCTGAGGTACAGGGTTCATCTCACTGGGGCGTGTCAGACAGTGGGTGCAGGACAGTGGGTGCAGCCCAATGAGCGAGAGCCGAAGCAGGGAGAGGCATCACCTTACCCAGGAAGTGCACGGGGGAAGGGAATTCCCTTTCCTAGCTAAGGGAAACCGTGACACACAACACCTGGAAAATTGGGTCACTCCCACCCTAATACTGTGTTTACCAAGGGTCTTAGCAAATGGCACACCAGGAGATTATATCCTGCACCTGACTCAGAGGGTCCCATACCCACGAAGCCTCCCTCATTGCTAGCGCAGCAGTCTGAGATCTAACTGCAAGGTGGCAGTGAGGCTGGGGGAGGGGTACCCGCCATTGCTGAGGTTTAAGTAGATAAACAAAGTGGCCGGGAAGCTTGACCTGGGTGGAGCCCACTGCAGCAGCTCAAGGAGGTCTGCCTGCCTCTGTAGACTCCATCTCTAGGGAGAGGGCATAGCTAAACAAAAGGCAGCCAAAACCTCTGCAGACATAAATGTCCCTGTCTGATAGCTTTGAAGAGAGCAGTGGTTTTCCCAGCACAGGAGTTTGAGATCTGAGAATGGACAGACTGTCTGCTCAAGTGGGTCCCTGACCCCCAAGTAGACTAACTGAGAGACATCCCCTACTAGGGGCAGACTGACACCTCACACGGTTGGGTACACCTCTGAGACGAAGCTTCCAGAGGAATGATCAGACAGCAACATTTGCTGTTCAGCAATATTCACTCTTCTGCAGCCTCTGCTGTTGATACCCAGGCAAACAGGGTCTGGAGTGGACCTTGAACAAACTCCAACAGACCTACAGCTGAGGGTCCTGACTGTTAGAAGGAAAAATAACAAACAGAAAGGCACCAAAACCCCATCTGTTCATCACCATCATCAAAGACCAAAGGTAGATAAAATCACAAAGATGGGGAAAAAGCAATACAGAAAAGCTGGGAATTCTAAAAATCAGAGGGCCTCTCCCCCTCCAAAGGAACACAGATCCTTGCCAGCAATGGAAAAAAGCTGGACAGAGAATGACTTTGACTAGTTGAGAGAAGAAGACTTCAGACAATCAAACTTCTCTGAGCTAAAGGAGGAATTACGAACCCAGTGCAAAGAAAGTAAAAACTTTGAAAAACGATTTGACGAATGGCTAACTAGAATAACCAATGCAGAAAAGGCCTTACATGAACTGATAGAGATGAAAACCACGACACAAGAACTATGTGACAAATGTACAAGCTTCCGTAACTGACTTGATCAGCTGGAAGAAAGGGTATCAGTGATTGAAGATCAAACGAATGAAATGAAGAGAGAAGAGAAATTTAGAGAAAAAAAGAGTAAAAAGAAATGAACAAAGCCTCCAAGAAATATGGGACTATGTGAAAAGACCAAATCTACGTCTGATTGGTGTACCTGAAAGTGATAGGGAGAATGGAACAAAGTTGGAAAACACTCTGCAGGATACTATCCAGGAGAACTTCCCCAACCTAGCAAGGCAGGCCAACATTCAAATTCAGGAGAACACCACAAAGATACTCCTTGAGAAGAGCAACTCCAAGACACATAATTGTCAGATTCACCAAAGTTGAAACGAAGGAAAAAATGTTAAGCACAGTCAGAGAGAAAGGTTGGGTTACCCACAATGCGAAGCCCATCAGACTAACAGTGGCTCTCTCAGCAGAAACTCTACAAGCCAGAAGAGAGTAGGGGCCAATATTCAACATTCTTAAAGAAAAGAATTTTCAACCCAGAATTTCATATCCAGCCAAACTAAGTTTCATAAGTGAAGGAGAAATAAAATCCTTTACAGATAAGCAAATGCTTAGAGATTTTGTCACCACCAGGCCTGCCCTACAAGAGTTCCTGAAGGAAGCACTAAACATGGAAAGGAACAACCGGTACTAGTCACTGCAAAAACATGCTAAAATGTAAAGACCATCGAGGCTAGAAAGAAAGTGCATCAACTAACAAGCAAAATAACCAGCTAACATCCGAATGACAGGATCAAGTTCACACATAACAATATTAACCTTAAATGTAAATGGGCTAAGTGCTCCAATTAAAATACACAGGCTGGCAAATTGGATAAAGAGTCAAGACCCATCAATTTGCTGTATCCAGGAGGCTCATCTCATGTGCAGAGATGCACAAAGGCTCAAAATAAAGGGATAGAGGAAGATCTACCAAGGAAATGGAAAACAAAAAACGGCAGGGGTTGCAATCCTAGTCTCTGATAAAACCGACTTTAAACCAACAAAGATTGAAAGAGACAAAGAAGGCCATTACATGATGGTAAAGGGATCAATTCAACAAGAAGAGTTAACTATCCTAAATATATATGCACCGAATACAGGAGCACCTAGATTCATAAAGCAAGTCCTTAGAGACTTACAAAGAGAATCCTATACAATAATAATGGGAGACTTTAACACCCCACTGTTAACATTAGACAGATCAGTAAGACAGAAAGTTAAAAAGGGTATCCAGGAATTGAACTCAACTCTCCACCAAGGAGACCTAATAGACATCTACAGAAATCTCCACCCCAACTCTACAGAATATACATTCTTCTCAGCACCACATCACACTTATTCCAAAATTGACCACATAGTTGGAAGTAAAGCACTCCTCAGCAAATGTAAAAGAATAGAAATTATAACAAACTGTCTCTCAGACCACAGTGCAATCAAACTAGAACTCAGGATTAAGAAACTCAATCAAAACCGCTCAACTACATGGAAACTGAAAAACCGGCTCCTGAATGACTACTGGGTACATAACGAAATGAAGGCAGAAATAAAGATGTTCTTTGAAACCAATGAGAACAAAGATACAACATACCAGAATCTCTGGGACACATTTAAAGCAGTGTGTAGAGGGAAATTTATAGCACTAAATGCCCACAAGAGAAAGCAGGAAAGATCTGAAATTGATACGCTAACATCACAATTAAAAGAACTAGAGAAGCAAGAACAAACACGTTCAAAAGCTAGCAGAAGGCAAGAAATAACTAAGATCAGAGCAGAACTGAAAGAGATAGAGACACAAAATCCCTTCAAAAATCATTGAATCCAGGAGCTGGTTTTTTGAAAAGATTAACAAAATTGATAGACTGCTAGCAAGACTAATAAAGAAGAAAAGAGAGAAGAATCAAATAGACACAATAAAAAATGATAAAAGGGATATCACCACTGACCCCACAGAAATACAAACTACCATCAGAGAATACTATAAACACTTCTATGCAAATAAACTAGAAAACCTAGAAGAAATGGATAAATTCCTGGACACACACACTCTCCCAAGACTAAACCAGGAAGAATTTCAATCCCTGAATAGACCAATAGCAGGCTCTGAAATTGAGGCAATATTTAATAGCCTACCAACCAAAAAATGTCTAGGATCAGATGGATTCACAGCCGAATTTCCCCAGAGGTACAAGGAGGAGCTGGGAGCATTCCTTCTGAAATTATTCCAATTAATAGAAGAGGGAATCCTCCCTAACTCATTTTATGAGGCCAACATCATCCTGATACCAAAGCCTGAGAGAGACATGACAGAAAAAGAGAATTTTAGACCAATATCCCTGGTGAACATCAATGCAAAAATCCTCAATAAAATACTGGCAAACCGAATCCAGCAGCACATCAAAAAGCTTATCCACCATGATCAAGTGGGGTTCATCCCTGGGATGCAAGACTGGTTCAACATATGCAAATCAATAAACATAATCCAGCATATAAACAGAACCAAAGACAAAAACCACATGATTATCTCAATAGATGCAGAAAAGGCCTTTGACAAAATTCAACAGTCCTTCATGATACAAACTCTCAATAAATTTGGTATTGATAGAACATATCTCAAAATAATAAGAGCTATTTATGACAAACCCACAGCCAATATCATACTGAATGGGCAAAAACTGGAAGCATTCCCCTTGAAAACTGGCACAAGACAGGGATGCCCTCTCTCAGCACTCCTATTCAGCATAGTTTTGGAAGTTCTGGCTAGGGCAATCAGGCAAGAGAAAGAAATAAAGGGTATTCAATTGGGAAAAGAGGAAGTCAAATCGTCCTTGTCTGCAGATGACATGATTGTATATTTAGAACACTCCATTGTCTCACCCCAAATCTCTTTAAGCTTATAAACAACTTCGGCAAAATCAGGATACAAAATCAATGTGCAAAATTCACTAGCATTTTTATACTCCAATAACAGACAAACAGAGAGCCAAATCATGAGTGAACTCGCATTCACAATTGCTTCAAAGAGAATAAAATACAAAGGAATCCAACTTATAAGGGATGTGAAGGACCTCTTCAAGGAGAACTACAAACCACTGCTCAATGAAATAAAAGAGGACACAATCAAATGGAAGAACATTCCATGCTCACGGATAGGAAGAATCAATATCATGAAAATGGCCATACTGCCCAAGGTAATTTATAGATTCAATGCCATCCCCATTAAGCTACCAATGACTTTCTTCACAAAATTGGAAAAAGCTACTTTAAACTTCATATGGAACCATAAAAGAGCCCGCATTGCCAAGACAGTCCTAAGTCAAAAGAACAAAGCTGGAGGCATCACACTACCTGACTTCAAACTATACTACAAGGCTACAATAACCAAATAGCATGGTATTGGTACCAAAAAGAGAGATATAGACCAATAGAACAGAACAGAGCCCTCAGAAATAATACCACACATCTACAACCATCTGATCTTTGACAAACCTGACAAAAACAAGAAATGGGGAAAGGATTAGTAAATGGTGCTGGAAAAACTGGCTGGCCATAAGTAGAAAGCTAAAACTGGATCCCTTCCTTACACCTTATACAAAAATTAATTCAAAATGGATTAGAGACTTAAATATTAGACCTAAAACCATGAAAACCCCAGAAGAAAACCTAGGCAATACCATTCAGGACATAGTCATGGGCAAGGACTTCATGTTTAAAACACCAAATCAATGGCAACAAAAGCCAAAATTGACAAATGGGATCTATTAAACTAAACTAAAGAGCTTCTGCGCAGCAAAAGAAACTACCATCAGAGTGAACAGGCAACCTACAGAATGGGAGAAAATTTTTGCAATCTACTCATCTGACAAAGGGCTAATATCCAGAACCTACAAAGAACTCAAACAAATTTACAAGAAAAAAAAAAAAAAAAAACCCCATCAGAATGTGGGCAAAGGATATGAACAGACACTTCTCAAAAGAAGACATTTATGCAGCCAACAGACACTTGAAAAAATGCTCATTATCACTAGCCATCAGAGAAATGCAAATCAAAACCATAATGAGATACCATCTCACACCAGTTAGAATGGCGATCATTAAAAAGTCAGGAAACAACAGATGCTGGAGAGGATGTGGAGAAATATGAACACTTTTACACTGTTGGTGGGACTGTAAACTAGTTCAACCATTGTGGAATACAGTGTGGCAATTCCTCAAGGATCTAGAACTAGAAATACCATTTGACCCAGCCATCCCATTACTGGATACATACCCAAAGGATTATAAATCATGCTGCTATAAAGACACATGCACACATATGTTTATTGTGGCACTATTCATAATAGCAAAGACTTGGAACCAACCCAAATGTCCATCAATGACAGACTGGATTAAGAAAATGTGGCATATATACACCATGGAATACTATGCAGCCATAAAAAAGGATGAGTTCATGTCCTTTGTAGGGACAGGGATGCAGCTGGAAACCATCATTCTCAGCAAACTATCGCAAGAACAGAAAACCAAACACCGCATGTTCTCACTCATAGGTGGGAATTGAACAATGAGAACACTTGGACACAGGAAGGGGAACATTACACACTGGGGCCTATTGTGGGGTGAGGGGAGGAGGGAGTGATAGCATTAGGAGATATACCTAATGTAAATGATGAGTTAATGGGTGCAGCACACCAACATGGCACATGTATACATATGTAACAAATCTGCACGCTGTGCACATGTACTCTAGAACTTAAAGTATAATAAAAAAGAGAAAAACACACATTAATATTCACAAAGTAAAAAAAAGCATAAAGTCCAAAAGATAGATATATTTTCTTACATTATGAAATATAACAAAATTAAAAGAGATTTGTAGTGGGAGATTTTAATTAACATTTCATAATTCATGACAACTGCCTAGAAGTAAGAAAAGGAAATCATTTAGGACATCTAAGTTATGACAGTCACACACACACATACAATTACTAGCAATAGAAATTTCATGTTTCCAAATACTCCTGTAATACTAACAAAAATTAACCATATATCAGGAAAGCATAAATAAATTCTAAAAAATGAAAATAGCACATACAATCTCTGTGATCCCAAGGCAATAAAACTAAAAATTATAACAAATGTAGAAAATCTAGAAAAGGAAAACGCAACTAAGAAAGAAAATACAAATATTTTATCTTAATAACCCTTGGGTCAAGAGAATTTCCAAACAGAAATTGTGGAATACCAAAAAATAATGATAATGACAATACTACATATTAGACCTATTAAATAAGCTAAAGCTCATACTTTATATGAGTTTTATGCTTAGGTGAAGAGTCATGGCTTTAAATATGTTAATAGGCAGTAAGTAAGAATATAAGTGAAATGAGTATCCAACCCAAGATATTATAACAATAATAATAAAGTTAAGAAAATTAGACTGAATTCATTATAGAGGTAGAAATTACTTAAAAAGAAGAAAAATAATATTAATAAGTGTACACAAAATCTGTTTATTGAGTTAAAATGTCAAATCGATGCAAATATACATTATAAGCAGTGATAAGGGGAAATTATCTATAGGGAAAATTAAAATGATATGAAGATAATCATTTCAAATTTATACAAATGTATTCAAAATTTCTTCTAAATAAACATAATTTACCAAACTGACTTTAAAAGAGAGAACATAAAAACTCTAAAATATTCCATTACCATACATTTAGAAATTTATCACAGAGCTCCCAACCAGTAAAATACTAAGCCTAGACATTTTCACAGGGTAAATTGACCTAACTTTCAATGAATAAATAAATCCAGTACTATTTTAAAAGTTCTAGAGTATACAAAATAAAAAATAAATCTTCCAAATCTTTTTTATGACAGGCATCTTATTAATCCTAATAAAGAACAAAACTGCATAAGTAGAAAACTACAAATTAAACTGTATTATGAATACTGATGCAAAATATTAACAAAGAGAATGCAGCAATATATTAACTTACACATAAAATCTCTAGAAGTGATATGGTAGGGTGGCAGGGGAGTGCTGGGTAGAGAGGCGGGGGTTCCTGGTGAGGGTTCCACCCTTGGGCCTCTGCCCATGGAACTATGTGAGAACAGGCACTCCTGTTTTCAAGCCTGAATGTCACATTTTCCAAGACCACTCTGGCCCGCCATGCTTCCTATCATGTGCCCATATAAACCCAAGACCTTAGCAGGCACAGACGCAAGTGGCTGAACATGGAAATCAGCGTATGAGCAGATCACTGACGGCAGAACAATGCAGCAAAGAAAGAGAAAAGAGGAGAGACATCTGCATGCCAAGGGGAGTTGGACTGAGGGGCTACTGGAGAATAGTCTGGTTACTGGGTGGCCCAACTCCAGAGGAAAACTACCTTCCCACTCCATCTCCCCTTCCAGCTTTCCATCCATCTTTCTGAGGGCCAACTCCTCCCTCAATAGAACTTCGATCCCATGTGTGATCTGATTCTTTCAGGACACTGGACAAGAGCTCGGGATACAGAAGGCTGTCACATTGGCCCTCCGCCCTTGTGGTAAGGCAGAGGGTCCCTTGAGCTGATTAACACACAAGCCATTTGCAGACGGCAAATCTAAAAGAGCTTTGTAACACACACCCACTTGGGCTTGGGGAGTTGTAGTCACCCTCCCCTAGATGCTAGGCTGGAGCCCAAGAGTGCTCTGCACCTGCCCAAATGCATGCTCCCCCTAGGAGCATGCTCCCCTCTAGGGGTTTGAGCTGTGGGTGACTAAACAGGCGAACAACACCCCTATTGCACGTCCTGTATGGGGAATCAGGGATCTCTCCTGTTTCAGAAGGATATAGTTTCTGTGGGGAAAAGAACTGGGTAACTGGGGGACAGTGGTGTTTTATTGTATACTTTGTGAACTGTGAATCAAGTGAATGGATTAGTTATTAAACAATAAAATTTTTAAAATTCTCCCTCTCATAAAAGAAGAAATGAGAATCAACCTTGTGTTTCTTTAAACATGAATATTTTATTCATCTAGCATATTTTTGCTGATAATATCGATGAGGGGAGAGCTCTGCATTTGTGCAGATCTTGATTGGTTGAGTTGACTTTAGATATGTTACATTCTAGATCCTGAATTATTGGCCTCAATTTATAGATGAGAAATGCACTATGAAGAAAACAGCAAAGCTGAGAGCAGGACATGAATCTTTTCTTCTAGCCTCTTTATCACTTACCATTTTGACTGCTCCTTAGTGCAGGAATCTTGGGCAAGATTCCTAGCATTCTCCCTAAAAAAATATAGTTGTTGTTATTTTCTTCTTAAATTAGGATAATAAAATTTTTTTTCTAAGGGCTTTTAATAAGATTAATTTAGATGATAGCTATAAAATGGATAACAGAATACTCTGATTAGGTAGTGGATCTTATCTCCTTATGCAGATAAGGAAGGGTCAGCTTTTATACTGGAACATCAGCTTTTGGAAAGATTCTTTCAATATTTATTAGACACCTACTTTGAGGTAGGTACTATCCTAGGCTCAGAGGATACAGCTTTGGATAAAACAGACAAACACTCATGGAATGTAATTCCTTGATATAAGTGTCATCAGTCAAGCTTATTATTTTTAAATTTCTAGAATTTGGAGCAAACACAGCATGAAGGAGAGCCTCGTCTACTTCTCCAGCCACCTCCATCATCCTTATAGTGGCATCAAGGGCACTTGTTTAGACCTCAGTGACTCTACTTCTGACCTTAAGATACTGGAGTGTCATTTGTCACAGTGTCTTTATGGAGTAGCTGACACTCTGATCCTGCTAGTCCTGAAAGCTAATCCCTGGCATGCAACTAAATTTCCCAAGGGCATACTTCAAGAACAGATATGTTTCTACCATACAGTAAATCTAATTTCAAATGATAACAAATGAAAATAGAAATTAAACATATACTTTTTGGACATTCAGTGTTCATAGTACTGGACGGATGCTATAAAAAGAAGGGCTGTTACTTGAAACAAACTAGAAATTTGTTATATTAATCCATTGCTGGAATATAAAAATACCTCCTCTTGTCTAGAAAAGTATTATGATTTTATAGCTTTCTAGCATGTTTCAGTTGTGCAGTTTAAATGACCCTTGCTCTTAAACAAAACAACAGTTTGTGCCTTTACTCAATGCTTCTTTGTTGAGACCTTTTGACACTTCATTTGTTTTATTTAATTGACAAGGATAAATCGAGTTGGGAAAGGAATCGTATTTCCCTATTCAGGGAGCATCTGGATTTAGGTCAGTGGTAAAGAAAGCACCCAAGTGTGTACCAAGTGTGCATTTCCAAGCTATGCATTTACTGAAACTGAGTATTAACATTGTCTTGGCTTGTTATGCATACAACTGAACTCAAGACCCATTTCTTACATGATTTCAGGCATTATCAGATAAGGAGGTACCTAGATTGCTAGGGCACACCTGTTTAAACTCAGGAAAAACAAAAAAGACAAATATGATGGGAAAACTTGCCCCCAAACTCTAAATTCAACAATCCAAAATTCAACACTTACTGAGTTTTCTCTCTCTCTCTCTCTGTCTCTCTCCTCTCTCTCTCTCTGTCTCTCTCTCTCTCTCTTGTAAAAAGGAGGGAGAAATAAAGATTCTGGCATAGAAATTATTAGTCATGGCCATTTCCAAAGGCTATACTGCCAGCCCTTTTTCCTTAATTACTTTAAGGGAGTTTTCTGTAAACAATTACAAAGATGCTTATCTTTGATTAAAGTTTCCTTTCTCTGATTCAAATTTTGCCATTGAAATGACCTCCACACAGAAACCAGCAGTCTCCTATCATAATGGTGAACATCTTTTGAATTGCTGTTGATCACTCCAAAAGGAAAAGCTTTCCTAAGGACTTGGGATACATACTAAGGTAGCATTTTAACAAAGTAAAAATTTCCCCCTCCCTGTTTATTTCAGGTTTACATAATATAGTTAAGTAACAAAATTAGATTGTTATAATCAAATGAAAACTGTCACTGGATCACCCCAAGTAGTCTAGCAAATTTTACTCAGCACTAAGCAGAAATCCACTCTTAAAATCAAAGGTATTATAAAGCCAAATGAGTTTTCATATCTGAAGATTAAGCAAGCACAGTAAGCATGTTCTAGATTAAGCAAGAATACTTTGAATCTAAGGCAAACGGGATAAACGAGAAGTTGGATACCATGTTGAAGAAAACAAAAAAAAAATTGTTTCAGTAATTATAAAATCTTGGTAATATATTGATTCTTCATTCTAATGACTGAAGGCTTGAGTTGGGTACCTGCAAGTTACATTTTAAAAAGCCAGCTCCAATTTGTATAGTCAAGATGAGAGTACTTCCTCTGTTGGTGATATGAAAATAACACCAATCAAAAGGTTGTTCAATAGTGAATCATCGATGGCAGGAAGTTAACTTTTTTTTTTTTTTTTTTTTTTTTTTTTTGAGGAGTCTCACTCTGCCACCCAGGTTGGAGTGCAGTGGTATGATCTCAGCTCACTGCAAGCTCCACCTCCCAGGTTCACGCCATTCTCCTGCCTCAGCCTCCTAGTAGCTGGGACTACAGGCACCTGCCACGAGGCCCGGCTAATTTTTTGTATTTTTAGTAGAGACAAGGTTTCACTGTGTTAGCCAGGATGGTCTCGATCTCCTGACCTCTTGATCCGCCCACCTCAGCCTCCCAAAGTGCTGGGATTACAGGTGTGAGCCACTATGCCAGGCTGGAAGTTAGCTTTTTGACTGAATTTCTGCTTCTTTCAGAAGCAGTTGTAGTTCATTTGACGCTATACATAGAGTAAGTGCAGCATGTTGTTATTTTACTGAATAGGTTAATCACATGTTTCTGACTTTTCTTGCAATGCAAATTAGATCCTAGAAACAAAAGATATTTATATACTTATTACCACTTCCAAAAATAAGTGTAAGAGAAAGATAATATCAAACAGATATTTATTTATTTATCTACTTACTTACTTACTTACTTACTTACTTATTTTTTTAGAGAGTCTCTCTCTGTTGCCCAGGCTGGAGGGCAGTGGCACAATCTTGGCTCACTGCAAACTCCACCTCCTGAGTTCAAGTGACTCTTGTGCCTCACCCTCCTGAGTACCTGGGATTACAGGCTCATGCTGCCATGCCTAGCTAATTTTTGTATTTTTAGTAGAGATGGGGTTTTTCCATGTTGGACAGACTGGTCTTGAACTCCTGACCTCAAGTGATCCGCCAGCCTCAGCCTCCCAGAATGCTGAGCTTACAGGTGTGAGCCACAATGCCTGGCTAGATTTATATTTATTTATCTAAATAGTGGTATTAACTTTTTAAAGCTCTTTTGTACCAGCACAAGAACGGGTATAAAAATCATTTATATGTAAAATAGTAATAAACTTCTATTTTAATGAAAAATTAAGACAATAAAAGCTCTACACATTTAGCAGGCTGTAAAGACATTATTTTGTAAGATCAGACAATAATTAAATCCAAATAGTCTTTATAATAATCATAAACACTTGTTTTTGAGTATGAATAGCTTCAAAAGATAGGACATAAAAATTCCCAGACTAATTTCTTACATTTTTATCACATCAAGTAATCACAACACAAAGGCGTCTAGCAGAGAAATAAAGAAATCTTCTGTGTTATGCATGCAGATGAGTTCCTTGATGTTAAAGTAAATGTGCAAGTACCTAATTAAATTGAAAACCATTTTTACAGATTTGATGATAAGATATGCTGATTAGTAATTGTTCCTAATGAATTTATCCCTAAGAATTTTAATTTGTACCTCTTAACGCTGGTACCATTTCAAAATCTTTGACTTGAAAAACAGATAGCTGGGTATTTTTTACGTAATCTGGGGACTTGAGTTATGTCAATCTAAAACATCTCACTTATGTAGTGTCATTTAACACATCAGTAAAATGTTTCAGGATAATTTTATAAGTGCCTTTTCTTGCAATAAACATGATACCAATACCTTAGCTTTTTGCTGAATGGCTTTGTAAATCTGGGCTTGATGCATCATTAGCATGTATCAAATTTATAGTACAGGCAATCTTAGGATAGGGAGACAGCCTGATCCATCAGGGCAATGACCTTCTGTAATGCATATGACCAACCTGTAGTTTTAGGTCACATATTTTATGGCTTGGTTGCTCTTGATTCTATGCTACTAATGCTTTTTCAGGCACCTAAAGTCATCAGCAAAATACATTTCTATATTATTAACCTCACCCTTATGAAATATGTACCAAGGTCTATTTCTGGAGAGAATCTTTAAGATCATTAACTAAAGTATTCATCCTATAATGTTGAGATCTATTCGAAACATTTTAATATTGGAGAAAAGCAGTCAGCTTTTAAAAGCATTGATAAAATCATTTTTCTTTCTGTCAGCTAATTAATACTTTCTAGGTAATTAATCTTGGGGCTTTCCAACATTTTATTTTCTTAATTAAAATGTATGACTTAGAAGACAGAATTATTTAAAGCAAGCACACTTGAGTTAATCAGTGGGTGTGTGAGTGGTTAGGGATTGCAGAGTATAAACAGTTTTGGGAAGGGGAATAGTTAAATCATTGGATATAAATACCAGGGAATATTCAACTGTCAAAAGTCATTTTTAAAGTAAAATATTTAGTGAGATGGGCAATATTTATAATATAAACTTCAGTGAAAGGTGAATAGAGAATGTATATAATACAATCCCAAGTTCTAAAAACTGAAGAGAAAGATAAACTAAAATATTAACAATTATGATTTTGGGGTTATAGGAAGAAGAGTGTTTCTATTTTCTCACTTATACTGTACCTCACTCACAATACCATGTAGTGGTTAAGAACATAGGTTTAGAGTTATGCCTTAGTTTACCAGTTACCTGAATGAGTTTAAATAACCTCTCTTGAGTGTTTTCTCTTGCATGTCAAATGGAAAAAAGTAATATTTACCTTATAAGGTCCCTGTGATGTCTCAATGAGATTACACATAGTAATTCTTAGTACTGTGCCTTCCAAATGGTATGTGCACAATAAATGGTAGCTATTAGTATTAGGCATTTTATTAAAACATCTGCAAAATAAAGAGTACTACTTTAAAGGAACCGCAAATATAAAGGATACTTTTAAATATATGTGCTATCTACAGAATAAAATTACCTACTTTAATTCAAGAAAATTACATATATTTTTAAATTATTCTAGGCCAATTTTATAAAACTACTATATCAATGTTTATACTATTTTAGGAGCATATATGTTTGTGTATATGTGTGTTTCTTATCGGTAGATATTACAGAAAGTTAAATTACTGTCTAGAAATTTCAATTTTCATTATGGTATTGAGAAGTAGTCTCTAAAAATTTAAAAGAGTATTATTCACACCTGTAGGAATAAAGATCTTCTCAGATTTCCCAAGCTTTAGAAACTATTCATTTAGATGTTAAAAACAAATTATCTATGTCTTACATAAATTATAAATAATTCATGAACCCCACAATGAAATACTTATGGTCTCATTTAATACTTCCTTGGGTAATAAAATAAACACTATGTTCTGTTTATCTGCCTGAATAGCCAGAATTTTAGTTTCTGTTTTAGTTGATAATTCATAAAAAGAAATTTAGGGGGCTGAACTGTAGATTTCAAACTCGAAAACTAGAACATTTAGAAAGTTTATTATTTTTATAGAAGACTTAGCTATTGGCTATCCAGAGTAGATTGGCCCATGTGTGGTTAAGGAATAAGATATAAAATTTAAGACCTCATCTTTTTTTTTTTTTTTTTTTTTTAACTCTTTTGCTTTGGTGACAATAGAACAGAGCCTCACAGAATTAAAGCAAGAAGTGACCTTTCACTCATCATCCATCTGTTGATCCATTTATTCATTCTTTCTCTATATATTAGTAGAGTACCTATAATGTGACGTGCACTTTACTAATGTGACACACCTCTTTAAAATACAAAGGTGAACCAGAAAGGCAAAGTCTCCGACCTGGGAGAATTTACAGTCCACCAGGAGAACCACGCAATAAACAAACAGACAAAATAAACAGCAAGTGCTATAAAAGAAATGAGCAGGATGATGTCAAAAATAGTTATTATTTGTTGGGTGGTGGCAGATGAGAGATACTTCAGGTAGGTTTGTCTGGGAAGCTTCCCTGAATTGTGACCTGAGGGAGGAGACAGAGCCAGGCAGGAAGAGATGGGCAAAGAAACTTCCAGACTCAGAAAACCACAGGGCTTGGCGAACAATTGTGACATAATTCTAAGTGAAACAGGAATGCTAAATTGAATTTATTAATACAATAGGACATGGAGAAAAGAAATGAATTGCATTGTTATGTGTCAACATGGATAAAGCTCAAAGACATAGTGAAGAGGAAAAGCAAGCTATATCATGTTCCTCATGGTATCATTTATGGAACTTTTAAAAACACAAAGCAATGGTACATATTTGTTGTATGCATATACATGTAAAATAAAGTATAAAACCATATATGATAATGACATATAAGAATTTTAGGGCTTTGCTTACTTCTGGAGAGAAAGGGAAGGAATGGAATGTGGAACTTTATAATTTTTTTTTTTTAAAGAAATATGAAGCAAAATCCTAAAGTCAAGGGATGATTACCTAAGTCTCTCACTTTTTACAATTTTCTGTGTATTAGAAAAGTTGAAAGACTAGAAACTTCAATAAAACAGAATACAAATTGTATAAAGCTAATACTATAACTAAATTCAAAAGCAGATAGTATGAGATAGTATGATCTGGTATTTAAAAACTGGAAATAAGGCTGGGTGCGGTGGCTCACACCTGTAATCCCAGCACTTTGGGAGGCCAAGGTGGGCGGATCACGAGATCAGGAAATTGAGACCATCCTGGCTAACACGGTGAAACCCCGTCTCTACTAAAAAATACAAAAAAATTAGCTGGGGGTGGTGGCAGGCGCCTGTAATCCCAGCTACTCAGGAGGCTGAGGCAGGAGAATGGCGTGAACCCGGGAGGTTGAGCTTGCAGTGAGCCCAGATTGTGCCAATGCACTTCAGCCTGGGTGACAGAGCGAGACTCTGTCTAAAAAAAAAAACAAAAAAAACAAAAAAAAACAAACCTGGAAATAAATTCTGTGTGGTGGAATTATGGGTGATTTTTGTTTTTATTCTTTGTTCCAAATAGCAGTATACTGCATGGATCAAGAATATAGGAAAAGTAGTCAACCAAGAGAAAGGCAAGTGGCTATGTTGTGGAGGAAGAATGGATAAGATGTAGCCATTCTGATTTTTTGGTTGTGGGTACAATGCCTTACATCCTTACCTTCTAGTATGTTCCACAACCTATTTTTTTTAAATGTTTGCTTATTGTTGTTTTTAAAACAGCTTTACTGATACAATTGATACACAATAAATTTACAGTATATAACTTGCTGTTTTGAGGTATGTCTATTCCCATGTAATAGTCACCACAATCACCTCATAAACATATACATCAGCCTCAAAAGTTTTCTTATGTTCATTGGTGCTTATTCTCTCCTATCTCTTCCCCTCTCTACCTACACCACTGATCACTTTGTAGGCTTTAATCTAAATGGAATCAGAGGATATGTACTTTTTTTGGTCTTGTTTCTTTCACTCAGCATAATTATTTTGAGATTCATCCATGTTATTAAAAATAGTAATAGCTTATACCTTTTATTGATAAATAGTATTCCATTGTATATATGTACCACAATTTGTTTATTCATTTAGCTGTTGATGGACATCTAGACTGTTTCCAGTTTTGGACTATTACAAATAAATCTCCTATAAATATTCACGTGCCAGTCTTTGTATGGACATATTCTTTCTTTGCTCTTGGGTAAATGCAATCTATTTTTAAACATCCAAAGTAGCAGATCTTCTGTTTCACTTGAGATTATAAGAGTTTTCATGATGAAAATGCTTTCCATTAAATTACATTTAACTTTGCGTTTTCTCAAATTGATTCACATAATTAAATTCATCCTTTCACCTTTTGTATTTATACTTGACAAATGTCTATAGTCTCTCACCATGCCTGTAGTGCCCACTTTACTAAAAATGCCTCATGATCAGGATTCTTGATTATTTTTTTCAGGTGGGGGATGAGTCAGTCTTTTCACTTTTTAAATCTCATGAATATTCTTATTCTCTGCCATTTAGCTTATTCTAGTTTTAGGTGACTTGTAATTTGCAAAGTCCATTAACATGAAAACAATGTGAAGAGAGTGTGGTTTTTAGTGCTTCCTCATGTACGCATTTATATTTTTAATCCCACTGTTAATTCTATTTAACAAGAATTTACTGATTGGTTTCAAGGCAGTTGACATGGGCAGTAGCGCGATGAATAAGGTGGATCTACAGAGTGGTTACAGCAAGGAGTTTGAGGCTAACAGATTTGAAACTGAACCCTGGATCAGTTATTCCCAGTCTTTGGGGTCTTGAGCAAGCAGCTTTATGTGTCTAATCGTTTGTAAAAGGAGAAAATTATAGTACCTCTTTTACCTGGTTGCGAGGATTAAATGAAATAATGCAGGTGGGATGTTTAGTATTCCTTCTCGCATCCCATGAACCCCTTCCCACCAAAAAATGATAGTCCATCCTCATGTCTATGAAGTGGCACGAACTTCTCCAAGCTGTCACTGGATTGTCACTGGAATTTCCTTTTAGCTTACCATGCCAATTATGCCCTTCTGATGGACGGATGGAGAGGGCTTTACACTCATGGGGCCCTAAACACTGAGGTGGCTTCTGAAGCTGTAGATACGGTCACATTCATCATCTTTTTCACCTTTCATTGACATCATATTTCCCTCCATTTCTCTCATTGTTTTCTTGTTTTCAATTGCTTAGTAAAGAAAGAACTTTGAGAGTAACAGAAGAAAATGTCTTTGAAATCCAGCCATTCATTGATGAGCATTAATTTATTCACACAGCTGGAAGGTTTTAGGGTTTTAGGAGGGTCACTAAGTAAACTGCCTCTCTCCTAATCAAGCACAGAATACATGTGCAGTTAAGTGCAGAGTCAGAAAGATGCAGCTCAAAGTATCACTTGTTTTGGTAAACTGCTAAAGTTGATTCTAGAATATTCCTTGAAGTCTGCAGGGGAACAGGTTGTTAATCCTTTATTCTACAATTAAACTTACCCCTATCCTCAGTACTGGCAAGATGGACAATCACAAGTTTCCCCTGCAGAAGCAGATTTCTAACAACACAGATGGGAGCAGTATAGAAAACACTCTCTCAGGCACCTAGGAAGTCCCAGGAGAAGGAGGTTGGAGGGAGTATGCGCAGATCTGGATCCATTTTTTTGACTCTCCAGGTAGATTTTTGCTTTTCCTTCCCTCAGTGGAAAGAGTGAGTAGAAAGTGGAGAAAGAAAATGTTAGTCTAGGTAGTGTCCTTCGTCGTGGAAACAGGAGGAGCTTGGAATAAATATCCCTCTTTCCCCTCAGTGAGAGTATCCGGGAGCTCATGGGGTGTATCTCCTCTTGGAGTCAGGGAAGGATGAGTTCCTGTCACATTAGGTGGTCACATGCTCTTGTGTCCCACTATGCTACATTCCTTGGAGGCAGGGTCCTGGTTCATTCTCCTTTGCCCTCAGCTCTGGGCTGAGTACTCAACACTATAGAGTGAGACTGACTTTAATGTGATTTTATGCCTGACTTAAAGGATATGGCAAAGAAGAGAGATGGAAGAATTTGCCCTTGCTTCTCTTGCCAGGAGGGAAAGAGCTAATCTTAACAAAACATTCCTCTACTTTCAAGGGTTTCTCTTGGCGTTGGAGGAGAGCTCTCACTTACTTTTATATTCATTGATAACTTTTAAGGGAAAGCATGTTTCTCTTCTCTCTGCATGTGAAGAAAGCATTTCAGTTTCACAGGAGTCTTAAAAAGGATACAAGAAGATATAAAGGTTTAAAACCTGCCAGTTTCAACGTTTGAAGCTTCCATGCAGTTCGCTCTGCTGAAGTGGTTGATATCAATGGTTTGCGAGCTGGTTCCATTCTGGAGAAAGGAGGTTTGCCTGTTTTTTTTTTTTTTTTTTTTTTTTTTTTTTTTTTGAGGCGGAGTCTTGCTCTGTCGCCCGGACTGGAGTGCAGTGGCCGGATCTCAGCTCACTGCAAGCTCTGCCTCCCGGGTTTATGCCATTCTCCTGCCTCAGCCTCCGGAGTAGCTGGGACTACAGGCGCCCTCCACCTCGCCCGGCTAGTTTTTGTATTTTTAGTAGAGACGGGGTTTCACCGTGTTAGCCAGGAAGGTCTCGATCTCCAGACCTCGTGATCCGCCCGTCTCGGCCTCCCAAAGTGCTGGGATTACAGGCTTGAGCCACCGCGCCCGGCCTAGGTTTGCCTGTTAAGACACTGTTTCTGTGTGTTGGTTGTGCTATCTAACTTCAGCTTTATCTTAGTCATGTTCCAACATTGATATTCTATAGGGAAAATTATAATCCTATAAAGTGCTTTGACAGAAACAGGAAGAAAAAAAATCCATGTTTTGATTGAGGGTTACTAGGAATTTTCCTTTATGAAGATATGATCTGTAAGTTTTAAGACTTTGGTAATAACTATCGTGCAAGGATAAATGTGGATTATTTCTACTCCCTGAAGATAAAATGAAAAAAAAAATATAAATTATTACTGTGATATGTCAATGTATATCAAATTGAAGATGGGAGTGTGGAAGAGAAGTTAAATTGCAAACTTTGTGTTACAATTACAATCCATATTACATGTTTTGTAGGCAGAGAGAGAAAACCTGATCATTTTGACCTAAAAAGCAGTTTTTTTAGCTACATTTTTTCTTCCAATTTTCTTTCATAATGACTGAACCCATACAGAGATTGCAGAGATTGTTTTCTTTTTATCTTTTCTTCTTCTTCTTTTATTTATTTATTTATTTTTTGAGATCGCGTTTTGTCTTGTTGCCCAGGCTGGAGTGCAATGGCGCAATCTCGGCTCACCGCAACCTCCGCCTCCAGGGTTCAAGAGATTCTCCTGCCTCAGCCTCCCGAGTAGTTGGAATTATAGGCATGCGCCATCATGCCCGGCTAATTTTGTATTTTTAGTAGACACGGGGTTTCTCCATGCTGGTTAGGCCTGTCTTGAACTCCCAATCTCAGTTTGTCTGCCCTCCTCAGCTTCCCAAAGTGCTGGGATTACAGGCATGAGCCACCACACCTGGCCCAGAGATTGTTTTCTGCTGAGTTCCTGAATCTTATTCAATAAAGAAATGTGATTTTCATGTTTATGATAACTGCTTTTAGGAATTAGATTAGGGTCAACTCTTTTCTAAAATAAATATCATCAATTATTCTGCTTGTCTAACAAACACACACACACACACACACACACACACACACACACACACACACACACCAAAAATAGGTAAATTGCTGCCATGAATATAAAATGGCTTTTATTTGTATCTACCAAAATATTCTCCACTTTGTTTCCATGGCATACAGTCTCAGTCCAGGCCCTGACATTCATACAAATATAAAGAAGCTCTGCACTATGTCTCCTAATGCCACATTATGCTTTTGCTACGGAAGAAAAAAATCACAACTTGATATATAGTGTTAGTTCATTCATCAATTAAACAACCTTCATCTAAAATGCTTCAGTAAGTTCTAATTGCCCATTTATAAACAGTCTTTGGCAAAAGAGACATCTCAGATGACAGGCATTAATGACTTACTAGAAGTAGAAAAAAAATTCTGATCTTTTTCATGATTCAAAAGCAAACAAATCTCAGGTTTTCCCCAGAAAAAGAAATATGATCTGTTTTAATGTTTTCTGTCCTCACTAATTGTTTTAACTATAAGAAAACATTGATTTGGAGAATTCAGAGTCACTTATGTCATGGATACTTCCCCAGGCCAATTAAGCCTGGGAATTTAGTTGGAATACAAAATAAGAAATCTATTTTTCTGTGGTGCTGCTTCATCTTCTCTAGGGTCTTCTTTGCTTTTTACTACCAGATGATCCTAATTAATCTTGGTTTCCAACTTGTGTCCAAAGAGAACACATGACACAATCCAAACGGCTTCTTAAACCATATGGTTATTAAAGAGAATTATCTTGCAGAGCTGGAAAGCTTCCTTCTCCTTATTTCTACTTATGGCTCTCTTGCTTTTGCCTGAAGATAAGAGCTCTTGACCATGGTACTGCCTCCATGCCTTTAGTGCAATAACACGCTCAAGAACGCAGCCAAGACAACTTCCTCACCTTTCATTTCACCTAGACAGGTGCAGGTTCTTTCTCTTTCTGCAGCCAATAGAGGAAGATCCTGGATAAGTAAACCTGCTTGGCTCAGATGAGACTGAGTCACATCCTCGAACAATCACTGTGCTCTTCCTACTTATCCGTGGTGGGATCTGGAAGCCCCTTGAAAATTGCTATTTTCTCTCTTTCCTCTATTTGGATACTTCCCCAGGCTTTAGGCAGCTGTTTTAATATAAGTTCATTATCCCTCTTTGAAGCAATATATTTACTCCAGCTAAGAGAAGACAATTTATCTAACAGAGATGTCACTGATTCTCTAAAGAAGAGTCATGTCTTCCCAAAGCTCTTGAGTAACAGGAAGACTATATTTACTACACTTTGCTCATGAGGGTTGTTTGAAAATGGGACGCTGTCTCATACACAGGAGGAGTTCCAGCAGCAGCTCAAATATTGCCGTGCTATTTATGACTCACAGAACTTACAGTGGAGAAACAGAGAGAAGGTAATCTAGATATGCTTGTATATTGGTCATTTTTAGGCACATTCACTGGACTGCAGAGAGATTCTTCGGATAATTGAAAATCCTGCATTTGAATATACTCTGGATTCAGTGGAAAAAAATTAAATTCAGATACAACTGTATATTATGTTTGGGTTACAACTATTACATAGTCAGATGGTTTTATTGCTTAGCCATAGTTGTTATGATTTCTGGTCTCATTAAAGTTATTTATTTTAACATCATTAACTTCCTCCAATTCAGTTTTTCTTCAAAATCTGAAGTTTATTAACATTATTTCCTGTTAACCTTTTTAATAATATGAGTATTACTACCATTTACTAATAGCATTTTATTAACCTTACTAATACTACAACCACTAATTCAAGCAAAATTTTATTGGATTCTCATTAGGCACTGAGCTAACCACTTTGTGTGCTCACCACTTCATTCCCACAATAATTTATGTAGGTACTGTTATGATTCTTATTCTACAGGTCTGGATTCTGAGGCTCAGAGAAGTTAAGCAGTTATGGTCACAAAGCTATAAAGAAGTAGAACAAAATCTCCGACCCAAGTATATCTGACCGACTCCAAATCCTGAGCGCTTAAACCATTAGTTGGCACCTGTATTTTCATGTACATATTATGTATATAAAATTAATAGGTTTAGTTAAGTGTATCTGTTAATATATACATATATGAATAATAACATTTATTTTCATCTGGAATCCAGGATCTGCTGAATTGGTTTATGAATAGTTGCTATATTTGCCACTCAGAAAATTGAAACAACAATTTGTCTTTTCTTTTACCTTATAGATAAATGTAAACACTAACTGCATGCAAAAATCACGATTTTTAGGCTAAAAGAATCCATTAATTTTCACTTAATTTTTAGTAATTTCTTCTACTACTAATAATAGATAAAACATTAAGCACCCCATTGAAGAAAATTACAACCTTAAACTATTCTTTAAAGATTTCCAATGTATCTTTTCCCGTTCCTGCCTCCCTTCACATTCCTTATCTTATCTAAATATTCTTAATTGAACATATTTAAAAAGAATTAGCATATGTCAACAATACCCTTAAGTACATCTCCAGGTCTTAACTCTTAGCACTCTGCCTGGCACATGGTTAATGATCCTTAAGTGTTTGTTACATTTTATTGAAGCAAAAGCTAAACATGGAGTTAAGTCCTTCTAGCAAAGTTGTAAATAGACAAAAGCCCATCTTTTTCAGAAAAATACCCAAATATTTCCTTAATATGTTCATTTATTTATAACACATTTTTTGGAATTAGTTTAAATATCCTTAAACAAAAATTTAGAGGCACTCATCAATTTTAGTTATTTTATTTGGCCACTTTGCCTTCAATTAATGTATATGCAATACAATTTTAGAACAGTCAATGTGTAATCAATCTAGATCCCTTGTAAACATAAATCTGCTTCCTTGAAACTTATGAGAATATTCAATTACTTGAATTTATTAGAAACTTACAGTGAATTCAATTTAGTTTAAAGATCAAATGTTTGGATACTCTTTTTCTGTTGTATACACATGCCATTTTTGATCAGCACGTACCATTTTTTTTTCCTTAGCTAAAACCAGAATTGGAAAAGGCAAAAATACCGTGAGAACAGCAGTTTTCTTGTGGTATTTCCAGCTCACTGGAAGTGGAGTATACTGGAAATCACGGGAGACAGGCCTTTCCCATGGGGCTCTAAGACCAGCAGTGCTAATCCAAGAGGTTTGGTTTATTTAAAGCTATTCTCTTAGGCTCATCTATCACTAGTCTCAAGGCCTCTAACAAAACCCATAGCAGGCAAGGCAATTTTACATGTATTCTGGCAGTCTTCTTCTATGTGGAGTTATTGTCCAAATAGACGAACGTTTGCCTTTCAACAAATATGTAATGGGTTTTCATAACTCTGAAAGATGGGTCTCCAAGTATAGATTCTCTTTTCATGTTCTCTGTGGAGGTTTGGATCACTTCCTAATCACAGAATGGAAAACAAACTCCCTTTCAAACCATCAGCATTTTAATTCCTTCCTCTTTCAGTTTATTTATCGTGAGATGACACTGTCACTGCCAACACTAGGGCAGGGGATGCACTATGATTTGAAACACTGTTGGGGTAAGTAGTACATTTAGAGTTTCTCAGTTACTAATATTTTTTTCAATCTTTTTTTAAAGCATGGTTTTATTTTGGGTCAAGAGTAGCAACTGAAGGCCAAAACATGTACATGGTAAAAAGGAAATTAAGTTTGTTTCAATAAATATTTCTCAAGCACCTACTCTGTGGCAGGTTCTGAGGATTTTTAAATGAATAAGACAAAAGTAGCTGATATTGGCGAAAGCTTACTGTTTTCTATGCGATTCTCTAGGCCCCTTACATATATTATTCCATGGAAGTCTATCAACAACCCTGCAAGGTAAGCTCACGTGTTGACCCTATTTTACAGAGATCATTTGGTTGCAGAGAAGTTAATCAACTTGCTTATAGTCACACAGGCAGAAAATAGTAGCACTGGGATTCAAACCCCTGTCATCTACCTTTAGAAACTATGTTTTAAATCCTGTATTTCCTTAAAATATTGACATTATAAGGTAGAAGACCAATGTACAAACCAATAACACAATACAATATGATATGAACAATAAAGTATAATTGAGGTAGACAGTAACATTCTGATGGAGTGGAGGGTAGAGGAGAAAGTCAAGGGAGACTTAAAAAAAATGTGATATTTAAGTGGAGATAGAAAGGTGGGAATGCAGTTTACCTCATAGAACAACTTTGAACAGAGAAGAGGAATAGGATGAAGAAGCTCCTGCCATGAGAGAAATAGCATGTTAAATACATGGAGACATGGCATAGCAGGGTTATGTCCTGGAAACCACAATTGATGTAGCATTTCTGAAACACCAAGCATCACCATGGAGAGAGGTGGCAGGAAGTGAGTCTACAGATGTAAGCGAGTGTCAGTTCATAGGGAAACTTACGTGACATGCTAAGAAGACTACGTTTTATACTGTAAACCAATGTTTCTCAAGGTTTCTCTTCAATGTACCTGTATAGATAGAAAGAGAAATAAACCCTTAGGCTGAGACAGTGTAGCCCACATAGTCAAGTCCTCACATAGAAAAACGTTTTGAAGCTTAGGTTTTGTTTAAATTTATGCATTTGCTTTCAATTACATAATACTTTTATTTTTATTATTTTATTTTATTTTATTTTATTTTATTTTATTTTATTTTATTTT